>NW_006921876.1:3004310-3006628 GCF_000298275.1 Orycteropus afer afer
ATCCTTTCCTTCAAGGCTCAGGGGTCCAAGATTATCTTCTGTGTCTGTGTTAATTGGTTTCCCTTTTCTTTGTTGAAGGGGGTCTGTGCAATCCTTCTGCCTAGTCCGCCATCTTGCCCCGCCTCCCCAAATTTCTCTTAGAAAGACCAGTACAAGGCCAGTCCCTATGAGGTGGAGGTTAAAGATGTCCTAAATGTCCAACTTTTCCAAACTGCTGTGCTGCTCCACCATCTCTTACATCAACTCCTCCTTCTCTCCTTGATAATCTCCCTCCTGTCTTTGGGTTTTGCGGTTCACTGTAATGTCTCACAGAACTCACAAACTACCAGGGAAACAGCTCACATGGTGGTGGAGGAGGCTAGGAAGCTGGCAGGCTGGCAAGTCCCAGGTCTGTGGGTAGGGCTGGAGAGTTCTCCCAACTCACATGGTTGCAGGAGTTAGTGAATCCAAATTGGCAGGTCAGATGTCAGCTGCTGTCTCAAGTCCAGGGGTGAGATGATGACCAACCAAATGCAGAACTGGAGCAAGAGAGCAAACTTTCCCAGAGTATTCACATAAATACCCTCAAAGAAGCTAAGGGTAGTGACTTGAGTCATACCCTCCAACAAAGCAAGATTCAACCTAAACAGGCATAAAAACCAAAAACCAAACTCACTGCCATTGAGTCGATTCTGACTCATAGCAACTCCGTTTGGGTTCTGAGGGGGTAAAATCTTTATAGAAGTAGATTACCCAGTCTTCCTTCCACAGAGTGGCTGGTGGGTTTGAACCGCCAATGTTCTGGTTAACAGAAGTTAACAGAAGTTAAGTGCCTTAGGCACTACATCACCAGAGCTCCACACAGGTATAGAAAATAGAATTTACAATACATCACAAAATGGATGGTGGCTTGAGTCACACCCTTCAGCAAGGCAGGCCTCAAGATGCATCCCACCCTAAGCAGACATAGGGATTAGGATTTACAATACATCACTGCTAAGGTGGCAAGGAGGCTGCATCTTCTGACCTCCCCTAACCCCACAAGAGGAAGACAGAATCACCATCAGTAGCCCAAGGCCTATTCCTGCAAGGCCAGGTATGCTGCCTCCCTCCAGCCCTTTCAAAAACCCTGACACCAATGATTCCTCCCACAGCACCCACCACCTCTCTGCTGGGTTCAATAATTCACTGCAGTGGCCACACAGAATTCACAGATTATGGGGTTTATTAGGGAAGCAACAGGCTACAATTCAAGTTCAGGAACACGCTTAGTCTCTCAGCCCGCTGTCTCTCAGCTGATAGTCTCTCTCAACAGTGCATGTCTCTTTCAGTCTCTCTCAGCAGTGTGTCTCTCACGTCTCTCAGCCAGCAGTGAAAGATTCCTTCTGCCTCTAAGAGAGCACCTTTTGAGCCTGGCAAAGTGGCCCAAACCAAAGAATCCCAACATCAAAGTTCTACACACCTGAGAGAGAGCAAACTTCCCAGAAAATTACTCCATGCTGCTCCCAACAGAAATTCCTCAGGTGGATAACTTTAACAATCAGGAGCTACTCAGTTGCTCACAGCAAATTCCACCATGGAGTTTACAATGACTAATGGCTAGAAAAGCCACACTATGTAATTTACTACACCACAATCACAAAATGGAGGATGATGGCTAGAGGGGCCATATTAAACAATTCATTACACTGCAGGAACAAAAGGGTAAAAGGTAACAAAGGTGAATACTATTACACATGCAATCCTGCAATAATAGTAATAACAATAACTTATGAGTGGGAGGACTTCTGGTAAGATGGAGGAATAGGCAGACAAGCGACACTGACCCTCTTCAACAAAGAATAGAAAAACCAATTGATAGAGATACAGAAGATAATCCTGGAACCCTGAGCTTTGAAAGGAACTACATAGAAGTGGATTAGGCACCAACTAGTGGAAAAACCTGAACAAAAACAGTGAGTACAGAGACAGTTGGAGCTGCAGACTGTCAGCTACTCTGACGAGACCAACAGCCTGAATATTTCCAAGTGGTGTTGGGACCTGAGAATTGACCTAAAGATCAGTCCCGGTCACCAAGGGCTGCAGGGACAACTGCTCTGGTGGCCTATGACTAGGAAGGGAAACAGCAAGGAGGGAGACAACCTGAGTTGTGGACATTCTGCTGTCCTGAGGGAGCAGCCATTTTGATTGTTTACATATGGCAGCCATTTTGGATATTTACAGTGACTGAGGGCACAGCCATTTTGAATGTTTACAAGCGATGGCCATTTTGGATATTTAAAGTGACTGAGGATGCTGTTGTTGTTGTTGTTATGTGCCATCAAGTCGGACCCGACTCA
>NW_006921876.1:3006868-3030061 GCF_000298275.1 Orycteropus afer afer
ACCAGCCACTCCTCGGAAGGAAGGTTGGGCAATCCTACTTCCGTAGTGATACTGCCTCGGAAACCCAAGGAGGGGTCGCTATGAGTCGGGTTTGACTTGACGGCACATAACAACAGCATTCTCATTAGGATTCCAGGGACCTAACAACAGGCTCTGTTTGCCAGGGTCAGCAAGGACATACTAGAGGCTGATAAAGAAAAGGAGACAGGTGGTGACTGTATAAGTGCTGTCAATTAGGGAATAGAAGAGCACAGCACAGTACCCTACCTGTATAGATAACATACAAAGAAAATGAAAATTGTGTGCAAGTCACTCCAACATATAATCACTAATTAAATATAAACACAAAAATGTCACAATGCTTCAGAGACAATAGAGCATCACAGTCCACACAAAGAAGCAAGATAAAGCAGGAGAAACAAGGGACCAGGATACAGACCCATAACACACCCCTGAGGAAGAAGCAGCATTGGAACTCCCTAATAAGGAATTCAAAAGAATTATATTTAGGTATATTAAAAAAACTGAGAGACAGACCAAGGAAAACACAGACAAAACCCTAGAAGAATTTTGGGAGAAAATACAAGAACAAAATGACAAAATAAATGAAAAATTAGAAATGATTCTAAATCTACAGATAGAAATCCAGAAGACTAATACTAAATTATCAGAAATAGATAACATGTTGAAAGGGCAAAGGAATAGAATTGATGCAATGGAAGACAGAATTAATGAGACTGAAGACAAATACCTGAATACTTCTATGGAAAGGGATCGATCAGAAAACAGATCAAAGCAAAATGAAGAAAGCCTAAGGTTCATGTGGGATACCGTGAAAAGGAATAACCTATGTGTCACTGGAATTCCAGAACAGGAAGAGAAAAATGAAACCACTGAGAAAATTGTCCAAGATTTGTTGAAAGAGAACTTTCTTGATATGATGAAATATGAGAATATATCCATTCAGGAAGTCCAACGAACCCCAAACAGGATAGACGCCAAAAGAAAAACACCAAGACATATCATCATCATACTCACCAAAACTAAAGATAAAGAAAGAATCATGAGAGCAGCACAGGAAAAACAAAAAGTTACCTACAAGGGGCAACCAATAAAACTAAGCTCAGAGTTCTCGGCAGAAATCATGCAAGTGAGAAGACTGTGTGATGGTATACATAAAACACTGAAAGAGAAGAATTTCCAACCAAGAATTATGTACCAAGCAAAATTGTCTCTCAAATATGATGGTGAAATGAAGACATTTCCAGATAAGCAGAAACTAAGGGAATTTGTTAAAACCAGACCAACCTGACAAGAGATGCTAAAGGGAGTCCTTTGGACAGAGAAGCAACAACAGCCAACAACAACTGACCATTAACACACATAATGATATAACCCAGAAACCAACCCAGGTATGGAAGTATCCAAAGTAAATAAGCCAACAAGACTGTAAACAGGGAACCAGATACACCAACCGACAAATGAGGAAAACTATAAACCAAAAAGAGGGAAAAAAAATCTGTGTCGTTACAGAACTTCTAGATGGTAGGAAAGAAGTCAAGACAACTACAAGAAAGAATGGACTGTTCTACACTTGGGAAGAAAACTACAAATCACAGGGTAACCTCAAAGAAAAATGATAAACCTTTACATCAAAATAAAAAAGAGGACCAGCATAAATATTCAGCAAATACCAAAACAATAGCAATGAAGGAAGTGATAACATGATTCATAAACAAAATGAGCTCAGCATAGAAAATTATATGGAACAAAGAAATCGACACAATGAAAAAGGACATGACAAAAATGACAGCAACAAATTCATATTTGCTGATAATTACATATCTGGCAAGGGACTTATCTCTTAAGGTTGATGGAAAACTCCAATGCCTCAACACCAAAGGATTAACAATCTACTTGAAAAATGGGCAGAAGACATGAATAGACACTTCACCAAGGAGATGCAGGTGGTCAGCTAATACATGAAGAGATGCTCACAATCTTTGGCTACCAGAGAGAGGTAAATCAAAACAATAATGAGATATACCATCTCACCCCAGCACTGATAGCAAGGTTCAATGAGACAGAAAATAACAAATGCTGGTGGGGATGTGGAGATATTGGGACTCTCATACACTGCTTGTGTGACTGTGAAGTGACACAACCACTGTGGAAAACAATATGGCGATTCCTTAGAAAGTTGGAATTGGAGATACCATTTGACCCAACAATCCCATTACTAGGTATATATCCTAGAAAGGTGAGACCCAGGATAGGAACAGATACATGCACTCTCATGTTCATCACAGTACTATTTACAATAGCAAAAAGATGGAAACAACCTATGAGCCCATCAGCAGAAGAGTGGATGACCAAACTATGGTACGTACACATACTGAAATGCTATGCAGCACTAAAGAATAATGTAGAGTCTGCAAAACACCACATAATATGGATGAACTTGGAGGACATTATGCTGAGTGAAATAAGTCAATCACAGAAGGACAAATATAGTAGTAGTTTGTTGTTGTGCAGGGTCAAGGAAAGCTTTATATATGGAGGGAAACTTTCTTTGTTGGTTGTCAGGGGTGGGAGGGGAGGGGAGGAAACACTGAAAAAAAAAAAAAAGAAATGCATTGACCTATGTCACTTTAGTTTTTTGTATTTCACTGTACATAAATTATATTCCAATAAAATTCATTTAAAAAATAATAATAATTTATGAGTGAATGCATATATAGACAATCTGAACAGGGATGGTGTTCCGGTTACCTAGTGCCACTCTGACAAGAATATACCACAAATGGGATGGTCTTAATAAACAGGAGTTTATTCTTACAATTTGGAGGCTTTAAGTCCAAGTTCCAAGTGCCAAGCCCTAGGGGCTAGGTGAAAGCCCCTCAACCTTGGGGTCCAGCTCTGCCTCCTGCTCCCAGGCCACTGGAGCTAGAGGCTTTTCTTCACTCAGACAGCTGCTGGCTGCTGAGGCTGAGAAGCCCAAGGTTGACAAGTAAAAAGGCACAGTCCGATGTTACCAAACCATACTGCAGGTCGTTAATTCAAGTCCACTGTAAGTCCCAGGATCGGCAGAGCATAGCAGGCTGCTGAACAATGACATGGATTCATGCAGCATTCAAGCATACCATAAGCTAGAGACCATTCCCAAAGCTCCTGCTTATATACAGGAAGCAGACCACATACCCAAAGGCAGCTACTCAGCTGCTCTCAGTAGATTCCACCATGGAGTTGATTACCAGTCTCACCATGGGAAATACTACATCTAGCTGCCCAGCCACTCAACCAGGCCTAGCCAAGTTGACACAAAAACATAACCACCACAGATGGGAAGATAAATACAATTACACTCACAAATATTTATTGGTGTGACAGAGGCTATCTCTCTACCTATGTACTTATATGTACTCCAAATATAGCCATGTATCCATGGATATAGTAGAGCATACAGGAGACATTATGAAAATGTCTTAATCATAAAACCAATCACCTTGAGGGAATGAGTCACTGGGTATGGAGCCTCAGGACCATACTCTCAGGGAACACTAAGGTCAACTGGCATAACATAGTCCACAAAGACAATGTTTTACATTCTGCTTTGGTAAGTAGCAACTGGTGTTGTAAAAGCTACTGAAGGGCTATCTAAGATGCAATTATTGGTCTCTCCCCATTGAGAACAAAGAAGAATGAAGACAAACAAAGATGCAGGAAACAATTTGTCTAAAGGACTAATGGACCATGCGAACCCCAGCCTCCATAACCCTGAGACCAGAAGTAGATGGTACTCAGCTACTACTGCTGATCACTCTGAAGGTATCACACAATAAGAGTTCCCCGACAGAGTGGGGGAAAATGTGGAACAAAACTCAAAATCATTAAAAAAAAAAAAAAAATCAGGTTTTCTGGTCTGATGAAGACTTGTGGAACCTCCAAGATTATGGTTCTTAGACACCCTTAAACCTAGGAACTGAACTTAACCCCCATGACTCAAGTGGCAGCCAAATGATAGGCCTATAAGGTAAACAGTAATATCAGGAGTGTAAGCATTCATTAGAATAATCAAGCATATGAGATCAGGAGCACAGTATTTGTCCAGGGATAGATCTAGGATGGTGGGAGGAGATGGGACGGAAGAATGAAGGGAATGGGTGGGCATAGGGAGGAAATGGGAAGAATGCTATTATAGTGTGAAGATTATAGTAAATATCACAAAACAGAATGTGTATGGGTTATTGGATGGAAAACCATTTTGCTCTGTAAACTATCACCCAAATCACAAATAATACTTGGATGATGTGATATTTTGTCAGGTAAGATAAAAACTTCACTGTGGAAGGTTCTGGATCATCTAGGTTATCCCTGGGAATGGGGATAGTGTTTCTAATCAGAAAACTAGTGAAAGTTGTCTTTAAGATCCTTTTCTTTTTTTTTTCTTCAGATAGTTCATGGTAATGTCTCACTATTTGCCAAATCTGCCTATCAACTTCAGCAAAACAATCAGCATTTGGGACCATGTTTTCAAGCAACTGAGGCCCCTGATTTAGTTTGGAAAAAACTTAAGCTAATCCTTTCACTATAAAAAATTTTGACATCTCTCCTTTCTCTTTCTCATTATTATTTTTTTTTTCCTCTTCAAAATCCATTAAGTCCTGATCTGTCAATTCCCCTTCTTCATGATCTATTCCACATCAGCGATATCAAGTTCTCAATTCAGTGTTCTTGTCATATGGATGATCGTTCCACCAATACCTTCCATTATATATCCTGATCAAATGCTTGGAATGTGTTCACATACGCAACAATTTTTCCATATACCCTGCATGCATTTTCCTTTAACTTCCTCCCAAGAAGATGGAATGTTCTTGATACGCTGAACATCTGACAATAACATCAGTAAATTACATTTGCACACATTGTGTGTACTACATATTACTAACAATAAAATCCAAAAAAAAGGAGGGGGGGAGCCCTAAGTGTGGTTCACTGTAACTAAAATACTTTGTAAATTGTGGACTACTTGTATAAGAGACAGACTCTTTAAGAAGAGGGATTGATTTTTGGTCCCAGAATCTGGGTGGGACTCCACAGTAAAAATTCTGGTTTTAGGTCTGTTATTGTTGTTGTTGTTATGTGCTGTAGAGTCAGACCCGACTCATAGCAACCCCTCCTTGGGTTTCAGAGGCAGTATCACTGTGAAAGTAGATTGCCCAATCTTCCTTCCGAGGAGTGGCTGGTGGGTTTGAACACCAGCCTTCTGGTTAGCAGTCAAGTGCCTTAGGCACTGTGCTACCAGAGTCTAGAACACCAAAATTCCAATTTCACTGCCATTTAGTTGATTCCGACTCATAGCAACCCCCATTGGGTTTCCAAGGCAGTAAATTCCTTGGAAGGGCTGGTGGGTTTTAACTGCTGACTTTCTGGTTAGCAGTCAAATCTTAGGCACTGTGCCACCAGAGCTCCTTTTTAGGTCTAGAATAGAGCAAACAAATATCACATGAAAATTTTGTAACTATTTTGTTTTGCTAGACCAACAGATTTGAGGTTAAATCTTCATCAAGGTGAGCAGGAGGTTGCAGATCAAGGAGTGACTGGGCACTAGGCTCCTCCAAGGCTGTAGCAGCCTTCCAGTACAAGACTTCCTCCAGGTTGACTGGCCTGGAAAGCCAGCTGTGTGCTGTCTCTGTTTCAGTTGAGCTCACATTTATGGCTTCAAGGGAGAGGCTGATGAGTGAATGGGAATAGTCAGGAAGAGGTCCAATGAGAGGAGATGAGAGCTGTACTCTGACCCATCACTTCATCACTATAGGGAACATACCTGCATGCTGGGCCATGGGGCCTCCCATGAACTGTAGGTAGGAGGGAGAGCTGGATCCTAAACAGCAAGGGGAGGGGAAATGGGTCTCTAAGCAGCTTGTAGGCTGAGCAATCTGGGTCCACTGATGAGGATGGAGAAGAGGCCGGTAGGTGGAAGGGAAGGTTGGCCAAGGAACTGGAAGAAGCAGACAGGAGAGTGGCTACAGAACTACCTAGCAACCAGGGCCAGCTAACTCCTCAGGGATGCACTGTTCCTTCCCCAACTGCTCTGTTCAGCAGGTCCAGATGCAACCTAGAGAAACCACCCTTGGAGGCTATGGGGATTAGGTCAAAGCTCATGTCTCCTCTTCCAAGAAGAGAAGGGCAGACAGCAGAGGGAGAGGAGGAGGTACTGAATTCCAATTCCCCATGAACTTACACTTTGAAATTCAGGGGAGGCAGAAGCACAAAACACACCCATGCAGGGCAAACCCAAAGGGGGAAAAGCAGCAGTGAGTTCCAAAGCAAGAATATATACTCCTATACTCATGCCATCCAGAGGTGTTTGGGGGGAGAATGGGAGGATGAAGGAGAAAAACACACACACATTTCTTTTGATAAAACTTTCATGTTTAATTTGGTCAAGAATTCAAAAATACATTAGTACTTTGTACCTAATGACCTTCCTTGTATTGTTTGTTGTTGCCAACAAATTCTGCCAGGAAGGGACCTTCCACAAGAAAAGTTATACAGTCATTAAAGAAATATTTAGTAATCACCATGGGCTATTTGCACTGGGTATAAAACAACAAAAACAAAACCAACAAGAAAATATGTTCTCATGAAGCTTAGTGTCTAGTATAAGAAATATGATGGCATGTAAATAAATAAGTAAACATGATGAATCTTGATGAGGCTACTACTTTAGATGGCAGTAGAAGTCCTCTGAGAAATGTATAAGTGAGATGAAACCTTATTGACAAGTGTAAATGCATTCACCTAGAGATATAATGGCAGAGCATTATATACAGAATTATATAAGAACAGAAAATGCAAAGCAATGAGGCAGTGAACACTTGTGCATTTGAGGTAACGAAAGGTGACCAGTATAGCTGGACCTCCAAGTGAGAGAGGGATGTTAGCACCAGAGCCCCTGCGGCCTCCATGTCTCCCTCAACCCGCAACTATCAAACTCTAGTGAAATACCAATACCCTTAATGTGACTGCATTTTCAGGAAATTCTATTTTTGCTCCAGTCATATCAGTTCCTAGAAAGAGGTATATACAAAGCCTTGAGATGTAAAAATCGAAACCTCTAAGAATTACTACCTCAGTAAGACTATCATGCCATGGCTGAAACACTGTGGAGAAAGGTTTGGCAGAAGAACTGAAATGGTTACTGAAAATGTAGAAAAATTAGAGAAAACAATAAAATGATAGAATCCTAATGTATCAGCCATTTCTGTGGCCCATTATTTACGAATTGCTTGATTATGTGTCAATATTTTTTTATGTAGACATCAGATGGTTACAGAAATCTACGCTGCTCTGATAAAAATCCAGACCCCAAAAGGCTGTTTAAAACCAAAAAGCCAAACTCACTGCTATTGAGTCGATTGGACTCATAGCGACCCCTCCTTGGTTTTCTGAGGTGGTATCACTATGGAAGGAGATTGCCCAATCTTCCTTCTGAGGAGTGGCTGGTGGGTTTGAACCCCCAGTCTTCTGGTTAGCAGTCAGATGTCTTAGACACTATGCCACCAGACTTCCCCTTCATCATAAATGGCACACGAAATAAAACCATTTTCCATCTCAAATCTAGCCCTATGTCCTACACTCCCACCCTTGTGCAGAGACAGTAAATAGAGGCCCAAACTGACTGCCTGGCATGTGGACAAGCCAGAAACATGGGCTTCACATAGATAATACTTCTCAAGACCCTCTAAATTCGTCATCAAACCAGCCAAAACCAAATTCACTGCTGTCAAGTCGATTCCAACTCACAGCGACCCCTCCTTGGGTTTCCAAGGCAGTATCTCTACGGAAGTAGATTGCCCAGTCTTTCTTCTGAGGAGTGGCTGGTGGGTTTCTGCTTTCTGGTTAGCAGTCAAATGCCTTAGGCACTGCACCACCAGATCTCCCAAATTTGTCATCGTCTCCTTATAAATAAATAAATAATCATATACCTATAAAATTGTCAAGTTTCAAAAACTGGTCCCTTTAGAAATTGCCAGTCATCCAGACCTGTCTGGGTTCAAAGTGCATTTAAAGGCAACCGAAACCCAATCAGTTCAAACACACAGATTAGGGTTACTTCCTCATTCCCTTTTTGATTGCTAATCATTTTTTCATCTGTACTCTCACCCAGGTAACCCCTATAAACAACTTAGGGAGTATATTTACATAATTTCTCCATATTCATATAATCTTACACTGGGACCAACACAAAACATCATGATAAATGGTGAAGAAATTGAAGTTACCAAGTATTTCATTTTACTTGGATCAACAAACAATACCTATGCAAGTAGCAGTCAACAACAAAGTATTGCATTGGGCAAACCTGCTGCAAAAGACCTCTTTAAAATCTTGAAAAGTAAAGATGTCACTTTGATAACTAAGGTGTGCTTGCTCTAAGCCATGGTATTTTCAATCACCTCACATACATGCAAAAGCTGGACTATGACAATGGAAAACGGAATTGATGTATTCAAAATGTGATGTTGGTGAGAATATTGAATATACTACAGACTTCCAGAAGTATGATCAGATCAGTCTTGGATGTAGTACAGCCATAATTTTCCTAAGAAGAAAGGATAGCAAGCCTTCAACTTGCTACTTCAGACACTTCATCAGGAAGGACCAACTGCTATAAAAGGCTATCATGGTTGGCAAAGTACAGGTTCAACTTAAATGAGGAAAACCCTCAATGAGATGAATTGACACAACAGCTGCAACAATGGATTCAGACATACAGATGATTGTGAAAATGGTGCATGTCTTCTAGTGCTGCTATAACAGAACTACCTAAAGTACATGGCTTTAACAAACATATTAATTTTCTCACAGTATAAACCAAAAACAAAAAAACTCACTGCCATTGAGTCGATTCTGACATAGCAACCCCCTTTGGGTTTCCAAGGGGGTAAATCTTTATGGAAGTAGATTGTCCAGTCTTCCTTCTGCAGAGTAGCCGGTGGGTTTGAACCATGAACCTTCTGGTTAGCAGTCAGATTCCTTAGGCACTACGCCACCAGAGTTCCTTTCCCACAGTTTAGGAGGCAAAAAGTCCAAATTCAGGGTGCTCTCTCTAGGGGAAGGCTTTCTCTCTCTAGCAACTGTAGAGGAAAGTCTTTCTCTTTTTTGAGCTTCTACTCCTAGGTGACCTTCATGTGGCTTGACATCTCTCTTTCCCCATCTCTGCTTCTTTCACTTGCTTGTTTAATCTCTTTTATATCTCAAAAGGGGAGTTCTGGTGGTGTAGTGTGTAAGGCATTTGACTACTAACAAGGAGGCTGGCAGTTCAAACTGACAAACCACTCCTGGGAAGGAAGACTGGGCAATCTACTTCCATAGAGATTGAATTAATACACACCCTACACTAATCCTGTTTCATTAACGTTACAAAGAAAAATCATTCCCAAATGGGATTATAACCTCAGGCATAGAGGTTAGGATTTACAGCACGTACTTTGGGGAGAACACAATTCAACCATAACAGTGCAAGACTGGGAAATGTTTCATCCAGTTATGTACAAGGTAGCTATGAGTTGGACCCAGTTCAACAAACAACAATATAATCTTACACAAAAAGATAAATATAGAAAGATTCACATCATATAATATCAAAGACATAATCTTATAATACACCAAGTACAAAGAAAGGAACTAATTCCTAACATAATGCAAAAGT
Source organism: Orycteropus afer afer (assembly GCF_000298275.1). Lineage (NCBI taxonomy): Eukaryota > Metazoa > Chordata > Mammalia > Tubulidentata > Orycteropodidae > Orycteropus > Orycteropus afer. Next base: position 3,016,590 of record NW_006921876.1, read on the forward strand.
GCTATGAACCAAAAGAATAAGGTTCTTAAATAAAATCTCAACTAATTCACACAAATAAGTGTGCAATATGTACAATCATATTTCTTTTTTTATACAATTGTACAGTTTGCTTAAAACAGACAACATTTTATAAAAATTACTCTAAATCCACTGCAAAAGTTCGGGAACATTCTAACTGCTACGTGGTAGTTGATGGCAGAGTGTCTTCATGTCCTGTTCACATCAAAATTTTGGCTGTTTATTCCCAGCTGGTGTCCAATCGTGTATCCCTTTTCAGGAAAAAAGGTAAACTAGGGACACTAACTTCATGAAGCAATTTCACTCCCATGCATACATCAGAGACTGTCTGCCTCATATTCTTCATAGGTATACTTTCCAGAGTCCACCAGGTGGTCCTGAATTCTCTCTTTTGCATTTCTTTCTCCTACTGTTTCCAAGGCATCCAGAAAGGTGTTGACAGAGGCCTCCTTTCCGGTTTTGAGGAGCCATTTGTTTAGCATGTTGTATAGCTTGTCCTCAGGGCACACTCCACTCTCTCTGGCCATAGAGATTTCATTGTCTGTGAGACCCATCCTCCGCATGACTTTGTTCCAGGAGTTAAAGGGCACTACACTTGTAAAGTAATCAAAGAATGACTTCAAAGCTGTGTGAGAATAAAGACAGAATGAGACACACCTCAGAAAAGGCCTGGGCTTAGGACCCTAGGATAGACCCTAATGACCTCCTTATTGTGGTCCACCTGTTGCTCCATGTCCCCCACCTGCTTCCCCTCTGCAGAGGGTCAGGCATCACTGCCTGGCCCTCATCACATACAAGGCATGGGGGAGGGCAGTTAAGATTGACAGAGAGTCTTGCCCTAGGGGAGGGCTGACACCACACCTGAGGAGACAAGATGGGTCATGGTGGATAAAGAAACCTATGGTACTAGCCAGAGAAGGACAGACCATGGGTACAACAGGATCTCAGAGGAGGGACACTGCTTAGGCCGTGTTTATCATGAGAGTCAGATCTGATGACTGGAGCATCTGCCTTAGTGGAAAGAACAATGTCCTAGAGGTAGGAAATCTCTGGCTTGACCTCACCTTGACCTCACTGACTCTGTCTGTGGCAGAGCTACAAGGGGCAAATAAACTCTGAGGAACAATTTAAGCTGTAAGATGGAGCAAAACACCACCCACATCTCAGGGCACAGCGGTGGGGATTAAATGAGATGTGTGTAAAATGCTTTGACATTTCAGTCCTATAGAAATATAAGTTGAGGCACAAATAAAATGTCATGTTTCCAAATGGCTTTTATAAGGGAAAAATGTGACATTAATTTTAGTTATTCATTTCATGTAATTCAATATATTTGTAATAAAATACTATTTGAACATGTAATCAATACACAAAATTATTAATGAGATATAATTCATTCATTTTTTTACACAGCACTTCCCTGAACAAAACACTTACTTTCAGTGGGGTCTGCATCATTTGCTAAAACCAGCAGCATCCTTCTTGTCTGAGATCCTTCAGCGTTTGGATGTCTCTATAAAAGACAGTGGAGAACATCCTTGAATCTAAGTCAGGAGTCCTGGACTCTAGAATTGACACTTGACACCCAGCCAACTGTGTGACCTGGGCCATGCCAGTGTCCCCTCTGAGAATGACCGAGATCTGAGATAGACCTCATAGCCTACATCCTTCACAGGCACTGTTTGCTTATTTGCTCATGAGGCATACATGACATGTGTGAGACGAACAGACGCTACATGTTCCATTCCAGTTCTGGTAACTGTTCACACCTGTGTAATCAACACTCGCACCAAGACATGGACCATTTCTCTGACCCCAGAGAGTTCCCTTCTGCCCCATCCCCATCAATTTTCAATTAGCCCAACAGGGGATAACCAGGTTCTCACAGGCTTCTATGAGACTCAAATAGAAGAATATATATGAAGGCATTTTGGAAAATCTAAAAAAGGTTTATTCCAGAAAGCAGGGGTGCTTTAATAAGTATAAGTTTAAATAACAAAATGAAACATCAGATAGCTCCAATAGAGGTTGAAATGATTTGTGATAAAATTAACCACCAATTCTGGGTTTTAGAAAATTAGAGAACATCTTAAAAATAGGAGGTTCTTGTCATAATGATAACAATTTCTATATCAAACAAGATCCAGCATTATTATTCATGGTGAAATACTATAGGTCTTTCAAACACAGTCAAAATAAGACCAAATGTCTCTTTCTCACAGCACATTGAGCATTGTTCTGAGAGTTCTGAGTTTATAAACAAGACATGAAACAAAAATAAAAGGCATGAGTTTTGGAGTAAACCAATAAACCCACTTCCATTGAGTCAATTCCTATTCATAGTAATCTCTATCGGGTTTCCAAGGCTGTAAATCTTTACAGAAGTAGATTGCTACATCTTCCTCCCACAGAGCAGCTTATGGGTATGAACCACCGATCACTTGGTTAGCAGTCAAATGCCTTACCCACTATGCCACAGTGCTCATTCTTGGTAAGAAGTAGATAAAATTATTTTACTTGAGTTATAATAAAATATTTGTATTAATGAATATTATCTTCTTTGATAAGAAAACTATCGAATACTTATATATGGGAAGCAGACCACATCCCTAAAGCAGCTACTCAGTTGCTTATGGTATATGCCACCATGACTTTTTTGCCAGTCTCATCATGGATAATAACTACCACAGCTGCCCATCCACTCGGCCAGGCCCAGCCAAGTTGACACACAACCTTAACTACCACAAAGCCTATCCCCTGAAATCACTTTATCGTGAAATAGCAGAGTGGCACACAAAATAAAGGATGTTATCCATATGATAGAGCATAGAGCTAAAAACTCTAACACTAAAAGGTCAATAATTACTCAAAAGCAGAGAAGAAAAGATGAGGGGGCAGGGAAACTAGAGTACAGGCATACCTTGGAGATATTGTGTGTTTGTTTCCAGAACACTGCAAAAAAGTGAATATTGCAATAAAGTGAGTTGTGTGAATGTTTTGGTTTCCTAACACACATAAAAGTTATGTTTACACTATACTACAGTCTAGTAAGTGTGCAATAGCTTTATGAAAAAGTTTGAAATATTGTGAGAATTACCAAAATGTAAGAGAGACATGAAATGAGCACATTGTAGGAAAAATGGTGCTGACAGACTTGCTCAACACAGAAGTGCCACAAACCTTCACACTGTAAAAAAATGGAATAGCTGCAAAGCACAATAAAATGGGGTATGCCTGTACTGGAAAGGGAGCAAAGAAAACACAATTAAAGAGAATGCTGACAAAGTATGATAAATGGAACTAATGCCACTGAACAATTTGTGTGAAACCTGTCAAACGAGAACCTAACTTGCAGTGTAAACTTTCACCAAAAATTCAATGTAATATTATTTTATTTTTTTTTTTAAAAAAAGCACTTCTCCACATTACCCAGAAATTCCACTTCTTTTAAAGAAGATACCTACAAACATTAGAAATCTCAATAAAGATTCATTTTCAAATATGTTCAATATAATAATTTTGAAATAAACTTGAAATTCCTAATGGTATAAAGATGGTTTACTACATCTGTTTTAACCACACAGTGGAATATCGTGTAGCTTGTAGTCAGTCATTTAAGAAATATCAGAGTGCTCACTGCTGTAGCTCTAGGGAAATAGTGAGAACAAGACAGACAATAAAAACAGATAATGCTGCATCAGGGTGAGCATGCAGCCTCTTCCCTTCCTTCAGATCCCTGATCCCTCTAATGTCCCCATGACCCAGGAGAGCTGATGGGGTACTACCTTCCCTCTTCCTACTAAGACTACTGGGTGAACAAGAAGGGACAGGGCCATGCACAATGTCACTTACTCACCAGGAAAGGCTCTCCTTCTACTGGGTTCTGTCTCATGGCACCTGTCACCTCAGCCTGTTCCTGGTCTTCCCTTTCCAGCTCAAGGTCCAGCACGGACTGTGATTTCCCATTGCTCAGGGCCTCATTGTGAGCATTGTCATGAGCTCCAGGACTTATTTTGGTGCACAGCCAGAGCAAGACCTAGAGAAGATGAAGAGACCCACTCAGGGATGCACATCCAAGGCCCCTGTTATCCTGTCTCCTCTTCCCTCCCAAGGATGTCATCCCAGGTGGCTACACAGCTCAGCACATCCCAGCTCTGCTGCTGCATCAGGACCCTGGAGAAATGCCAGAGGTGGGTTCACCCCCTGTCCACAGAGGGTATGGTGTGTGGGTGAGGGCATCTCCCAAGCAGCAGAAGGACAGGACTCCTGTACCACAGCTGGCCTGGGGAGTCACATGGGCCACCTGCCAATTTATACTCAGCTGGAGAGCTGAGGGGATAGCACAGGACACATACATCTGGAAGCCAGCTCATCTGGGACTTTGTGTGAATGGGAAACAGCTCCTAAGAGCTGATAGTCTCAGCAAAGGATCACATCAACTCACTCTGTTCAGGAACCTGGTGAACATTTCATAACCTGGAAGAGAAGGACCATCTCCTTTAGCAAGTGGAGAGGGAGAGACCCATTTTGCAGCTCCAGCTTCCCCCCAGGGCAGGGGTGACCTTCAGTGTTTCAGCTGGGGACTCAGATTCTGAACAAAGAGCCCTGGGACTAATGGACTCAGGGTATGAAGAGGACAGGGATGGGCTGTTTCCAACTCTAGGGGCACATCGGGGAGGGGAGGAGAGATGGGAAATAATAAAGTCACCCCATCAGGGACTGACAGCTCCTCTTTCCTGGTGGGGCCTTGAGAAGTAAAGAAAAGGCCCCTCCCTGCTAGACATGGTCAGGGAGCTGACGGGACCATCATGTGATGGGGCTGGGTATGATTGAGGGCCTGTGTGGTCCCAGACAGATGAGGAGAAAACAAAGGAAGCAGCAAACAGTGACCCAGCGCCCACCCCTACCTTCACTCCCATCTTGCCTCACCTTGAAAATAGCACCAACAGCAAAATACCAGAAGCAACACAAGAAGTATCCCGACAACTGTGCCTATAACGGCATTTAGATTTCCAAAGCCTGAGGAAGGAAAGGGCATGGTGGAAGTCCTCGGGCCAATGGTCACTTGCTCTCCAGAAACTGTGGCTTCCCCAGTGCTCTTGGTACCTGCTTTTCTGGGGACACATTTCAGGTCACTCCAAGGGGTACAGGGGCTGTCTTGAATCATTCCAGTGGGGCACCTAGGAACAGACACAGGGAGAAATGAAAGCTGCTGTTAGTGAGGGCTGATAAGAGAAGAGAGAGTAACACTCTCCCCAGTGTCCCCTGACAAGATGTTAGATGAAGAACCTGACTCTCTAGTGTCCAAGGGTAAAGCCTCCCTCACTCTTCTGTTGGGTCTGGGAAGGATCCAAGCATGTACAATCCAACCCCTGGGGTTACCTGAGCAGATCTCAGAGCCACCTGGTTCAGGCCTGGCCTTGTCTGTGGAGCCCACACAGTGAACTTCCCTGGCAGCAAGGGGGATGGCCACAACGTCAGAGGGATTTCACTGCAGGTACAGCATCAGGAAAGCCCATGGGCCACAAGCTGAGCCATCTCCTCCAGTCAACCTTTCCTCACTAATAGCATCAACCTTTCACCAGCCCCTGGCTGACTCCTTCCTATCTCCACTGTAGCAGACACTAGAGCATAAGAGAATAGTGAAGAAAGTCTTGGTGCCAAAAACTTCTGAACAGGGAAAAGACAGGAGTTATTGAGGGAATGGGTGAGGGTGAGGCAGGCTGAGTTGGCACTGAACTTTATGTGACGCTTAAAGAGAGGACTTTAAAAAGCTTGACACATGGCCTCACCATGTCTTTCTGGGGCCTTAATAATTTTCTCCTCATGGGTCCCTTTTGCCATAAAAATGAAATAAGAATTATAGTTTATAATGCACTGGTATAAAGATGAATGTAATCCAAGACTGTTTCTAGCCAATTATTTTCTCTTCATTTTAAATGAAATTAAAGAATTTGTGTGAGCTCTGAAAGTATCATTGGACTTAAGGACTGACTAATATCTCCAGTAGAGAGCTGAAGTGGTTCAAAGGAAAAAGTGCTGAGGGGAATGGGAATAGATGGCTGCAGGGACAGTGGTGGGACATGCAGATGGATGAGGAGGGGACATGCAGGCTCAGGAGACCCATGGGCCCAGGGAAGCCCTCTGGGGGCTTGAGGGGACTTGATGGAAGGAGGGGAGAGAATGGGGTGAAAGGAAACCTCAGGTCTTCTGTTGGCTCCCTTGAGCTGGTGGGAACCCCTTGGCCCTGTGTCTCACCCAGTGCTGCACTTGGAGCAGATCTCAGGGGCATCTTCTCCATGGAAATAGCCAGCTTTGCATCGACACTCCGTGTCTCTGGTGAGGGTGCACGGACGTACCTTGTCTTCATCTGGAGACAAAGGACAAGCATTTACATACAGATGTATTTCCTTGACTTATTCCTCAACCACCCAAACTCCTTCCAACTCAGCTTAACTCAGTTCACCACATAGGTTTCAAGGCCAGTTTCTGCAGAAACAGACAAGACTACATAAAATACAACCATCACTCAGTGGTCAGCACAGTTATGAAAAAAAGAGTAGAACAGCATTCATTAGATAATGCATGAGTTTTGGGAGGAAACATCTTTTGGATCATATGGTCAATAGCAATTGATGGGGTAATAAGTGAGAGACCCTGGATGCAGATGAACTCTTGGTCAGATTCCCCTAAAAAGTCTGTCCCTGCTAAGAGACAGTGGAGGAGCTTTTGAAGTCATGGATGAGAGGCTGAGCACTTGGTCAAGAGCAGACATAGAGCTAGGAAGATGATGGCCCAGGACCAGATCCAGGTCAGCAGCTTCACATCAAGCTCTTCCCCCTGCTACACCTTTCCTTAAGTGATAACTATGCTGTCTCCCCAATAAAAGACCAGTTTATTATCATCATTATTTAGCCCATAATTTCCTACTGATAGCTTAAAATGTTCTTCTCTATTAAGTGGCATGGCTTATATAATTAATTTCTGCCTTTATGTTATTTTATTTTATGGGCTCAAAGACATAATCATGTTTCAGGTTATATTTAAGGTCAAATTGGGACTGGAGTCCAAGTTTTCTGACTCCACATCAGCTACAACTCCCACATTGTCGTCCCACATTCCACCTCTGGGCCCAGAGTCTGTATATTCTGTACCTGGTTTACAAACTGTACAGGGTAGGCAGGAAGGGAGAGTGTTCGAATGATTGGTGAAATCCACTCCGTATATGCATGGGGTACAATCTCTAGTATCTTCTGAGAGATGACAACCTGGGAAGGAGAGAAGAGCTGGTGATTCCCAGGGCCTTGGCAATGGTGGAAGGAAGTCTCCTCTTTAGGTCATACATGGAATCTAAACAGGGAATCGTACTCTACCCAGTCTTCATCAGGTTCATTGATTCTACATCTCCTACATACATTTGACCAGCAATGGCCAATAGAAAACAATACAGTCACAGATGAAGTTCAAATTTTATAGCAGCTACATTAAAAGATCAAGACTACAGTCTTCAGTATGGATTATATCTCACACTCAACAGCAACGTATTTTTTATGGTTCTTAATGATATGAGGCAGTACTTCATTGTGGTTTTAATTTTCTTAATGACTAATATATTTAGTCTATCTATGAGTCGGGGCTGACTTGACGGCAAATAACAACAACAACAACAACGATATATTTAGCATCTTTTCTTGTGCTTCCTGGCTATTTGGAAGCATTTTTAGTTATGTCTGATATTCTACTTATGCCATAGATTAGGGCCCTTAGCTTTGTCCTTGTTCTTTTCTTCCAAGAATTTTATAGTTTTAAGTTTAAAATTTAGGTATTTGTTCCATGTTGGTTAGTTTTTGTGTATGATGTGAAATATATATGGATTCTGTTTAATTTTTTCTGCAAATGAATGTTCAGTTTTGCCAGCACCATTTGTTAAAGAGATTTTCTCTTCCCATTTAATAGACTTCAATGCTTTGTCAAATATCAGCTATCCATAGCTGGATGGATTTATTTCTGGGTTCTCAAGTCTGTTCCATTGGTCTGTGTGTGTCATATGCATCAAACTGTTTTGACTACTGTGGCTGCATAATAATAGTTTCTGAGGTCTGGAAGTGTGTGGCCTCCTATTTTGTTGTTCTTCCTTAGCTATCAGAGGACTCCTTCCCTTCCACACAAAGTTGGAGATTTGTTTTTCCATTTCATTAAAGAATATTGTTGGAATTTCGATTGGGACTGTATTTTATTTACAGATAAGTCTTACAATCCATGAGAATGGAATGTTCTTCCATTTACATAGGTTTCCTTTGTTTTCTTGCAGTGGTGTTTTGTGGTTTTCCCTGTACAGTCTTTTACATCTCTAGTTAGATTTATTCCAGGTATCTTATCCTTTTGGGGGCTATTGCAAATGGTGTTATGTTCCTGGTTTCCTTTTCAGAGTTCTCTTTGTTAGTGTAGAGGAATCCAACTGATTTTTGTATGTGGATCTTGTACCTGCCACTTTGCTGAAGACTTCTATTAGTTCCAGTAACTTTTTTGTGGCATCTCTGTGATCTTCTACGTATAGGATCATGTCATCTGCAAATAGGGATAGTTTTACTTCTTCCTTACTAATTTAGATGCCCTTTATGTCCCTTTCTTGAAAGCTCTAGCTAATACTAAATAAGAGTCGTCACAAAGGGCATGTTGGCTTATTCCATTCCCAAGGGAAATGCTTCCAGTCTTTGTTGGCTGAGAGTAATGTTAGCTGTTGTTTCTGTATATATGGCCTTAATTATGTTGAGGGCTATCCCTTCTATTCCTATTTTGCTGAGGCTTTTTTTTGTTTGTTTGTTTGTTCAGGGAAGGTATTGGATTTTGTGAAATGCCTTTTCTGCATTGATTGAGATGATGATCTTGTGATGCTTTTTTTTTTTTTTTTTAAATTAATGTGGTGAATTACATTGATTTATTTTCTAATGTTGAACCATCCTTGCACCATGGTGTGAATCCCACTTGATCATGATGTATTATATTTCTGATATGCTGGTGAATTCTATTGACTAAGATTTTGTTGAGAATTTTTGTGTCTATATTCATGAGGGATACTGGTCTATAATATTCTGTTTTAGTGGTGTCTTTGCTTGGCTTTGGTATCAGGGTTATGCTGGCTTCATAGAATGAATTAGGGAGATGTCTTTTTTTTTTTTTCTTTTAAACTTTTATTACTGATAATGTGAAGATTACTGAAAATACTATGGACTGCTAGAAGAACTAACTAACTATCCAGCTTGGAATTTCTCTACTCTCATCTCCCATCCCTGGTAACCAACAAAGAAAGTTTCTATCCATACATATACACAACAAGAACATTCACCAACATAACAATTTCCACACTTACAGCTCAGGGATATTGATGACATTTTTCATGTCATGTCACCACTATTGCTATCCTTTTCCAAAATATTCTACCACCATTAGTATAAACTCAATGCCCTGCAAGGAAAAGCTTTTCCCCTCCCTGCTACCACTGGTAACCACTAATAATCTTTGGTTTATATATATACATTTTTTTTTCAACCTACCTAGGAATTTTTCCTCCCCTCCCCTCCCATCCCTGGTAACCAACAAAAAAAGTTTCCTTCCATGTATAAACTTTTCCTTGACTTTGTACAATAGTGGACTAATACAATAGTTGTCCTTCTGTGATTGGCTTATTTCACTCAGCATAGTGTTCTCCAAGTTCATCCATGTTACGCATTGTTCTGCAGATTCTACATTATTCTTTAGGATTGCATAGTAATCCATTGTATGTATGTACCGCAGTTTGTTTATCCATTCCTCTGTTGATGGTCACTTAGGTTGTTTCCATCTCTTTGCTATTGTGAGTAGTGTTGTGATGAACATGAGTGTGCATGGATTTATTTGTGTTTTGGCTCTCACTTCTTTAGGATAAGATCCAGTAATGGGATTGCTATTTGAAATGGCATTTCTATTTCTAATTTTTTAAGGAATTGCCATACTGATTTCCACAGTGATTGTATCATATGAGTCCCACCAGCAGTAAATGGGAGTCCCAATCTCTCCACATCCTCACCACCATATGTTATTTTCTGTCTGGTTGAACTTTTGCTATTATTGCTGGAATGAGATGGTCTCTCATTGTTGTTTTGAATTACATTTTTGAGCTCTGGTAGCCTAGTGCCTAAGGCACCTGACTGCTAACCAGAAGGCTGGAGGTTCAAATCCACCAGCCACTCCTCAGAAGGAAGATGGGGCAATCTACTTCTGTAGTGATACTGCCTCGGAAACCCAAGGAGGGGTCGCTATGAGTCGGGTCCAACTCAATGGCACATAACAACAAAAACAACAATGGCTAATGATCACTAACATTTCTTCAGGTGTTTGTTGGCTACCTGAATGTCTTCTTTTGGTGAACCATCTGTTCATGTCCTCTGCTCATTTTTAAATTGGACATTTTGTCTTTTTGAAGTTGAGGTGTTGACATCTATGAATTTTAGAGATAAGTCCCTTGTTGGATATGTTGTTGCCAAATATTTTTTCCCAATTTGTAATTTCTCTTTTTACCCTTTTGGAGAAGTCTTTTAATGCACATAAGAACTTAATTTTTAGGAGGTCCTAGTCATCGAGTTTATCTTCTGCTGTTTGTGCATTTTTGGTTATCTTGATAGTCTATTTATACAATAAATGGGGTCTCCTAAGTTTTCCCCTATTTTTTTCTTTGATGAACTTTATAGTTTTAGGTTTTACATATAGGTCTCTGATCTATCCTTAGTTTTTGTGTATGGTGTGAGGTAAGGATCTTGTTTCATTTTTCGGCAAATAGAAATCCAGTTTTGCTAGCACCATTTATTAAAAAAAAACCCATCTCTTCCCTCATTTAGTGGATTTTGGCTGTTTGTCAAAGAGCAGCTGTTCATAGATGGATGGATCTATTTCTGGATTCTTAACTCTGTTTTACTGGTTTATGTGTCTCTCTCGTTGTACCAATACTAGGCTTTTTTGACTACCATGACTGTATAGTAGATTTTGAGATCAGAGAGTGTAAGACCTCCTATTTTCTCCTTCTTTTTCAGTAGAGTTTTGCTTATCTGAGGTCCCTTTCTTTTTGAATTACAGAGTTATCTTAGTTACTCTTTGTTGCTGTAACAGACATACAAGTGGATGGCTTTAACAAACAGAAATTTCCATCACAGTTTAGGAGGGTAGAAGTCTGAATTTAGTGTGCCAGCTCTAGGGGAAGGCTTTCTCTCTTTGTTGGCTCTTGGGTGAGGTCCTTTTCTCCTTTTAATACCTGTAATCCCAGTGTTTGCTTTTTCCACCCACCATGCCACTCTCTGTCTCTTGACGGGTACATTTAAACCATTTACATTCATTGTGATTATGGATAGGTATGAATTTATTACTATCATTTTGTGGTGGGTTTGTGTGTGTGTGTATGGTGTTGACAGTTTATTTCCTCTGCTTAATTTTCCACGCTTAGTTCTTTTTATTTACAGATTTTCTTTTCATTTCCTTCATTGTTGATTTTATATTTACTGAGTGTCTTAGGCTGGATTTTCTTGAGAAGCAAAACCAGTGAAGCTTGTACATTAATATATAGAGAGAGATTTGTCTCAAGGAAATGATCATGTGGTTGTAGAGGCTGGCAAGTCCATGGATCAAATGCCAGGCTGAAGGCTTCTCCTGACTCAGGAGCTGCAGGGGTTGATGAACCCAAGATTGCCAGGTCTGACAGCAGGCTGCTTTCTTATAGGCCTTGGAGGCTAATGAATCCCAAGATTGAAAGGCAATATGGTATGGTACTGGCTCAAGCCCAAAGAACTGAAGGTCAGATAATGATGATGCCCAGATTTAGGATTCAGAGCAAGCAAAAACCCAGAGAGCTCTACAAGAATATCCACGTATTTTGGATGCAGGCTACACACTTAGGAAACTTCCTTTCAACTGATTGCTTACTCAAAGCAGATCTCATCATAGAGGTGATTACATTATATAAGATCTCATCATTGGGGATGACTACTTCATTATGTAACTGCCAAACTACATCATAACTGCCTAATCACTGAAAATCATGGCCCAGTCAAGTTGACACATAACCTTGACCATCATACTAAGTCTTTACGATTTTTCTTCTTTTTCATTTTGGTGAATAGGTTTATTAATTTTCTTTGTGGTTACTCTGAGATTTACCTTTATCTTCCTAAGTTTAAAACAGTCTGTTATTTCCTGATATTGCCTTGGCTTCCTCTCCACATGGAAATTCTATGACTATACCATTTATTCCCTTTTCTTTCTTTTTTTCCCTCCCCAAGTTGTCATCATCTACAAATTGACATCTCTAGTTCCCTGTTTTTTAGTTTTGTGGCTTTATTTTACTTTTAAGATTTCTTTGTCTGGGTTGGTGTGTTAGACTGGATTCTCTAGAGAAACAAAACCAGTGAAGCTTATATAAATAGAGAAAAGGAAATTTATCTTAGGAAAATGGCTCACACACTTATAGAAGCTGGCAAGTCCAAAGTTCTTGGATCAACTGTCAAGCTGGAGGCTTTTCCTGACTCATGTAGCTGCAGAGGCTGAGGAGCTCAAGGTTGGCAGGCAGTATACTGGCTGTTGACTCCAACAAATGACAAATTCAGGATCTCCAGGCTGAATGGTGGATTTTTTGCTCATGGACAGTTGTAGGCAGCACAACAGAATCCTGATCCACAGAAGAGTGTCTCTTTTCCCAGGATGTCCATAAATATTCTTGAAGCAGGCCACATCCTTAGGGAAATTCCCTGTCAAAGGATTGGCTGTTCAAAACATATATATCTGATCCCATCACTGGAACAACCCACATCACAGTTGCTTAAACCACACAGAATTGCGGTCCAGCCAAGTTGACCCACAGCTCCAACTATCACAGTTGGTATCTGGGTGATCCTGTCCTGTGTCTTAATCTCAGGTTGTTGTTTGACGCTGTTGGTTTTCTGTCCATGCGTCTCCCTTTGTACTTCTTCTAAAGTTGGTCTGCTTTTTACAAATTCCCTTAATTCTGTTTATCTGAGAAATGTCCTAGTTTTGACATTATGTTTGGAGAGACAATCTTACTGAATATAGGATTTTTGGTTGGCAATTCTTTTCTTTTGGGGTTTCTTTTTTTTTTTGGTTTTAACAAATAGAAATTTATTCTCTTACAGTTTAGGAGGTTAGAAGTCAGAATTCAGAGCACCAGCTAGGGGAAGCCTTTCTCTTTTTGTGTGCTCTGGAGAAAGGTCTTTGTCTCCTTTCAATGACCGTGGGCCAGCCCAGTGTTCCTTAAAGATTTCCATGTGTCTTGGAATCAATCTTCCTCTGGGTCTAGGAGGTTCTCAGTGTAGGGACCCTGGGTCCAAAGTACATGCTGTGCTTTTTGTTCTTCTTTCTTTTTTTTTGTTTTAATAATTTTATTTTATTTATTGTGATTTGGGTGAAGATTTACA
>NW_006921876.1:3033274-3040665 GCF_000298275.1 Orycteropus afer afer
TTCACGCAAATTCTTCTGCTAGTTGGGGTTTAGTCTACTTCGTATCCTTCCCTTCAAGGCTCAGGGGTCCAAGATTATCTTCTGTGTCTGTGTCAATTGGTTTCCCTTGTCTTTGTTGAAGAGGGTCTGTGCAGTCCTTCTGCCTAGTCCACCATCTTGCCGGAACTCCTCTTTTGGGGTTTTATATATGTCATCCCATTATATTTTTGCCTGCATGTTTCATTTTTCCCAAGTCACTTTCAGAATTCATTCTCTGTCGTCAATTTTAGGAAGTTTGATTGTGATATGTCTTCTTGACTTTCTTTTGGGGTCTATCCTGTATAGGGTTCTTTGAGCCTCTTGGATGGAAACTTCATCTTTCATGACATTAGAGAAGATTTCTGCCAGCAAATCTTCAACAATTCTAACAATTCTCTCTGTGCGATTTTTCCCCCTTGTCTCCTCCTGTTCTAGAATTCTAATCATGCATATATTATTCTTCTTGACAATGTTCCACATAACTGTTAGGCTTTCTTCGTTCTTTTTTCTGATTGTTCCTCACATAAATTAGTATCAAGAGATTTGTCCTCTACTTTGCTGATTCTAACTTCCATTGATTCAATTCTACTTCTGTCTTTCCATTGAGTTACCTACTTCTGATATGTTATTGTTAATCTTCTGGATTTCTAGTTGCTGTTTTATATGGTTTCTAATTATCTGTTTATTTTGTTGCTTTTGTTCTTATATTGTTTTTTCTGAATTTTTGTAGAGTTTTGTCTGTGCTTTCCTTTTATCTGTCTGTGTTTTCCTTGATCTCTTTGAGGATCCTATATGTAAGTCTTTTGAATTCCTTATCAGGTATTACCATTTCTTCTTCAGGAAAGTTTTCTGCCCCTTTATTTTGGTCACTTCGTTAGCCGTCTTGTCTGCTTTTTTTTTTTTTTTTTTTGCATGATTTGATATTGTCTGCTGTCTCTGAGGCATGAGGGTGTTACATTATTTATTGTTTGTATGTTTGCTTTGTTTTGTTTTGATATATCTAGGCTGGCAGGGCAGGTGTGCTGCATTGGTAACTAATCTGGCAGCTGGCAGCATTCACCACCTATCTCTTGGGGGATGGAGGAGTATCTTGCAGTGTACTGTGGGATTCTTCCAGGTTGGTGCTAGCAGTTAGTGTGTCCACTGGAGGTCAAAGCAGGACATCTCTGTAGCCACTGTGAAGGAGTGCTTCCTAAATGGGTGGAATAGGACCTTTGTGTGCATGAATTGGCATTTCAGTAGATGATGGGGGATTAAGGGTTTTCAGTGCATGCAGTCAGCCCCCTGGAAGTATTTGGAAGTGGGATGTGGGATGCTGCAGCCAGGCAGATATTGGATGAAGGCAATAGGGGCTCCTGCTCATCATTCAGGTAGCACCTTTTGCGATGTCACAAGTGTTGCTTCTGAGGTCATGCAGCAATCTGGTTACAAGGCATGGGTGCAGGGCACACACTTGTCAATAGCCTGGTTATAGGCACTGTGGGTGCATGTTGCCAGTTGCCAGGTGGCTGGGATGCAGGTGTAGGGGTCCTTGGTCTCCATAGAGGTGGCATGGGAACTCACACTCTTGGTTGCTCTAACAGAAGTTGGGGGAGAGGGAGCTTATGCCTCCAGCATGAGAACACATGCCATCAGTTGAAGGGAAGCAGGGCAGTGATGGAGAGTGGTGAGATGATAGTGTACCTACAGTTGTCTGTTGGTGGTGCAGCAGTGCACACTGCTGGTCACTGGGGCAGTGGGGTGGTGCTGGGCAGGAGTGTGCCCTGCCAAGGATGGAGAGACATACAGTGCACAATTTGTGGGTGGACATGCCACTGGCCACCAGGGGAGAGTATGTGCCACCAATCACCACAATGGCAGGTGGATGATGGAGCCATGACACTAGGGGGAAGGGTGTGACATGCCATCTGTGGGAGTATGCACCACTGGCCTCTGGGAGAATAGAATGGTGGTGGGGTAGCGGTCAGGGACTGGGTGTTTGTGCTGCTAGCTGGCTAGCAGTAGCAGGGAACTTGCACCATGGAGTACCAGGCACAAGAGGGATGATGAAGGAGTGCTATCAGTCTCTAGCTGGGTGGGGAAGGGGGTTACACTTCTCATCACTAGGAGGACACTGAGGAGGGGGAGCAGTGTACTTCTCCAGTCACCAGCTGCCAGCATGGTGCACTCCTTGGCAAGTGCAGCTGGCAATCAGGACCTAAGCCCCCTACAATGTAGGGGGGGATTGTCCAAAGTTCAGTGTCTTCAATGGCCATTTGAAAGACCCTCCTCTCCATAAGCACTTTCAACCCAAATGACCAGGGATCACTGCTGGTGAGTAGACTTATTTCTGTTTTCTGGCTCCCTCCTCTCTCTGTGGTTGCCTGGCTCCCTGGAGTTCTCATCTGCTTTCCTGTACTTTCCTTAAGTCTAGTTTGTGTTCTGCTCACTTTGCTTCACTCTATATTTGTCTACACTATATCTCTACCTCCTATTGGGGATTTTGTGAAGTTGCCTTACTGCACTCCTCACCCAGGAATACTATTTTCTTTATCTCAGGAAAGACATGCTTTGACAGGCTGGCTGGCAGGGTACCCACTATCCTTACGTCTCTTTGTTCTCTGTTTTCATTCAGTTTCGCCTTCCATTTGGTGTTCAATCTAATTCTTCATCCTTCCATTTGCTGCTCAGAGTTCCAAGACTGTCATCTGTTTCTGTTTCATTTGATTTCCCATGTCTCTGGTGTAGGGGGATGGATGGTATGTCTACTAAGTTGCCATATTACTCATCCAGAGCAAATACGAATGAAGAAAACCAAAGATTCATGGAAATAATTAGTCCAAGTGACCATGCAATCCTCACCCTATATGACTGAGACCAGAAGAACTAGATGGTACCCAGCTACCACTGTCAACCACTCAGAGGGGGATCTAAGTAGGAGATTCTGGATAGAGTGAGAGAACAATGTGGAACAAAACTCAAAATCATTTGAAAAAAAAAAGGGGGGGACCAGGTTTGCTGGTCTGATAGAGCTTAATGGAACTCCTGAGACTATGGCTCCTAGCTGCCCTTCAAGTCTGGAATTGAACCTACACTTGTAGCTTCTAGCCAAACAAAAGCTGGCATATGAGGTGAACATTTACACTAGCTAGATACACTCCTTGGAGAGAACAATCATGGGAGAAAGAAGGGCTGTGTATGCACAGAGACATAGCTCAGGAGTGCATGGAGGGAAGGACACAGGGAAGAGATAACTGTGGGGAGGAAGTGGGAGGGGAGCTGTTGCATTGTGGTAAACTGTAGTCCATGTCATGAGACAAAGTGTATATGAACTGCTGTATGGAAAGTGAATTTGCTCGGTAAACTTTCAACCAAATCACAATTAAAAAAAAAAAAAAAACCAAACCTGTTACCATTAAACTGATTTCAACTCATGGAGACTTCATTTGGGACAAAGCAGAGCTGTTCCATAGGGCTTTCTTGGCTTTTATCTTTACAAAAGAATAGTGTCAGGCCTTTCTTCTGTGGTCCACCACGGTGCATCCAAAGTGCCTGTCTTTAGGTTAGCAGCTGAGCGCAAACAGTTTGCGCCACCTAGGTATGTATGTATATAGGTATACAATTACATATATCTATATATAGGTACACAGAAGGAAGACTAGGCAATCCACCTCTGTAAACATTTACTGCCTTGGAAACCCAAAAGGGGTCGCTATGAGTCAGAATCAACTCAATGGCCATGAGGTTTTTTTTTTTTTGTTTATATATAGGTATAGAGAGATAATTGATTCTGTTTCTCTAGAGAACTCTAAGACTTACACCAATTTTTTAAAATGGGCTATCACAGTGGATAAAAAAATCAAGACCAACTAGATGTTGTGTACAAGAAAGTCATTTTAAATATGAATACACAGACACATTAAAAGTTAAGGGATGAAGAAATACAATGCTAACAGTAATTAAAAGAAATCTGGAGAGCTCTATTAATTTCATGCAAAAAAAAAGATAATTCAGAGCAATGATAATTATCAGGGATAAAGATGGAAATTATATAATGATAAAGGGATCACTTCTAAAAGACATAAAAATTTTTAATGTACATGTGCCTAACAAAGACTATCAAAAAATGACAAGCTACTGACCAGCAGAGTATCTTCAAAAACCATATATCCAACAAGAATCTAATAATAACAGCAAGCCCATATACATACATCTTTGGCAACTTAACACCAAAAAGACAAATAACTAAATTATAAAATGGGTAAAGGACTTGAATAGACATTCCAAAGAGGACATTCAAATGGCCACCAAACACATGAAAAGATGCTCAGCATCATTAGCCATGAGAGAGAAGCAAATCAAAACCACAAGAAGATAATATTTCAATTCCAGTAGAATGGCTAAGAAAGAAAAACAAAAAAACAGAACATAACAAATGGTGTCAAGGATGTAGAGAAATCAGAACCATTATCCATTGTTGGTGAGAATGCAAAATGGTACAGTCATTGTGGAAAACAGTGTGGTGGTTCCTCAAAAAACTAAAAAGAACCACATGACCCAGTTGTTTCACTGTTAGGTATATACCCAAAAGACTTGGAAATAGAGACTCAAGCAGAGTCTTATACACCAGTGTTCACTGTAACACTATTCACAATAGCCAAAAGATAGAAATAACCTAAACGCCCAACAGCAGATGACTGGATAAACAAAATGTGGTACATACAATGGAATACTATTCAGCCAGGAGGAGAAATGCAGTATTGATACATACTACAATGTAGACAGTGCTTGAAGATGTTATGCTGAATGATATAAGTCAATCACAAAAGGACAAATATTGCATGACCTCACTTATATAAAAAGACAAGAAAAGGCAAATGCATACAGACCAAAGTTTATTAGTGATTACCAGGGGCAGGAAGTGGTGGGAGAGAGAGAATTACTGCTTATGGAGTACTGAGTTTCAGTTTACAGTGATGGAAAAACTATGTTGATTAAGGGTAGGGCTGCACAGCTGATCACTGTAAATGCTGTTAATAAATTGTATACCTGTAAAAAGTTGAATTGATAAAACTTGTGTGATAGACTATTTACAATAATCACACACACAAAGAGTAGCTGCTAAGGATGTTTATGTACAACCAAATACCTCATGGGCTTTAGTTCCTTGGTTTGAAGGTTTAGGGCCATGGTTTCATGGGACATCCCAGTTAATTGGCCTTATAACATGTTTAATGCTTCTCTTCTCTTCTGCCTCCTAGGAGCTCTGGTAGCATAGTGGCTAAGGCACTTGACTGCTAACCAGAAGGCTGGCGGTTCAAACCCACCAGCCACTCCTCGGAAGGAAGGTTGGGCAATCCTACTTCCGTAGTGATACTGCCTCGGAAACCCAAGGAGGGGTCGCTATGAGTCGGGGCCGACTCGACGGCACATAACAACAACAACAACAACAACTTCTGCCTCCTAGTTCATTGCATAGTGTGTGGCATGTTAAAAGCTTATAAGCAGCCATCTAAGGCACAACAATTGTTTTCTATTCACCTGGACCAATAGAAAAAGAAGAGTCAGGAATAGGAGGTAATGGAATGTGTGGCTAATTGCCTCCGTGGACATCCAGGAGACCAGAAGACAGATGATGTCCAGCTACCATTACTCAACATTTTGATCAAAGACTCTATACAAGAATCCTGATCAAAAGTGGATCAGAACACAATTTCAAATGCTCATGGACTCTAGAGTTTCTGAAGCCATGGAGGTTGGATAAACCCCTGAAATTATTGGCCTGAGATAATCATTACACCTTAAACCAAAAATATCTCCTGAAGTCTTCTTAAAGCCAAACTATGTTGTAATTAGGTAATGCCTAATTGGCTCCAACGATTAGCGACCCTGTGTACTACGGAATGAAACACTGCTCGGTCTTGCACATCCTCACCATTAAACAATGTTGTTGTTGTTATGTGGTGTCGAGTCGAACCTGACTCTTCTGAGGAGTGGCTGGTGGGTTTGAACTGCCAGCCTTCTGGTTAGCAGTCAAATGCCTTAGGTACTACGCCACCAGAGCTCCTAGTTATTGACAGATGCAGCAACAGAAAATCAGTAAAATATACTTAAACTGAACAGCACTATTAATCAACTAGATCTATCAACTGACATATATAGAATACTTTACTCAATAACAGCAGAAAATACATTTTTCTCAAGCTCACACAAAACATTCACCAAGACAGACTACATCCTTCTCATTAAAACACATAGTAACAAATTTAAAAGAACAGAAATCATACAATGTATGTTCACATCACAATGAAATTAAACTAGAAATCAGTAAGAGGAAATAAGTGGGGTAATTAAAAGTATTTGGAGAATGAACAATACACTTTTTTAAAAAGGATCAAAATCACAAGAGAAATTTAAAAAATATTTTGCCTAAATGTAAAGGAGGAGCTCTGGCGATGTAGTGCCTAAGGCATTTGACTGCTAACCAGAAGGCTGGCAGTTGAAATCCACCAGCCACTCTTCGGTTGGGCAATCTTCCATAGTGCTATTGTCTTGGAAACCCAAGAAGGGGTTGCTATGAGCCAGATCTGACTCCACGGCAGTGTCTTACGTTGCGTTGAGTTAAATGAAATGGAAAATACAATTTATCTATGTGTGATACAGTGAAATCAAAGCTTAGAGGGAAATATATAGCACTGAATGTAAACATAAGGAGCTTGGGTGGTGCAGTGCCTAAGGCATTTGACTGCTAACTAGGTTGGTGGGTTCCACCAGCCACTCTGCAGAAGGAAAATAGAGCAATTTACTTCCATAAAGATCTACTGCCTCAGAAACTCAGTTGGGGTCACTATGAGTCAGAAATGAGTTAATGGCAGTGGGTTTGGTTTTTTGGTTTGGAATGCATACATTAGAAGAGAAAGAACTAAAATCAATTATCTAAACTTCCACCTTAGGAAATTTGGATAAATAGGAAGGAACAAATTAAATACCAAGCAGAAGAAAAGAAATAGTAACAATTAGAACATATACCACTGAAATTGAAAACACAGAGTCAGTGAAATCAAAAGCTGATTCTTTGTAAAGACTGATAGACTTCTAGTCAAGTTAACCAAGAAAAAAGAAAGAAAATGCATATTACTAATAATAGAAATGAAAGAGGGACCATCACAACTGATCCTATGAACACTGAAGGGTTAATAAAGGAATACTAAAAATAACTCTGGTTGCATAATGTATAAGGCATTTGGCTGCTAACCAGAAGGGTGATGGTCCAAATCCACCCCTGCTCCACAGGAGGAAGGTGAGGCAATCTACTTCTGTAAAGATTTACAGCCTTGGAAATCCATAGGGGGTTGCTATGAGTCAGAATCAACTCGATGGCAGTGTTTTTTTTT
>NW_006921876.1:3045700-3054742 GCF_000298275.1 Orycteropus afer afer
CATAGTAGATCATATGGTTGTCTGATTCAAAATGGCCAAAACCAGTCCATTTCAGCTCACTAATGCCGAGGATATCAATCTTTATACGTTCCATTAACTCAACTGCCATATGGAAAGTGAATTTGCTCTGTAAATCTTCACCCAAATCACAATTTAAAAAAAAAGAGAGAGAAAAACAAACAAACAAACAAAAAGATAAAAGAATTGAACCAAAGATTTCAAAGAGCAGCTCAAGCAGACAAAACCAATTACTATAATGAAATGTGCAAAGACCTGGAGTTAGAAAACCAAAAGGGAAGAACACTCTCAGCATTTCTCAAGCTGAAGAAATTGAAGAAAAATTTAAGTCTCGAGTTGCAATATTGAGAGATTCTATGGGCGAAATATTGAATGATGCAGGAAACATCAAGAGAAGAGGGCAGGAATACACAGTCACTGTACCAAAAAGAACTGTCAATCTTCATCCATTTCAGGAAGTGGCATATGATCTAGAACCAATGGTAATGAAGGAGGAAGTGCACCCAAAATGCTCCTTGGAAGCGAGAATGGCCAGACTTCATCTCACCTACTTTGGTCGTCTTATAAGAAGGGACCATTCCCTGGAAAATGATGTCATGTCTGGTAGGGTGGAGGGTCGACGAAAGAGGGGGAGGCCTTCAACGAGACGGATTGACATGGTGGCTACGATGATGGGCTCCAGTATAGCAGGGAACATGGAGCTGGTGTGGGATTGGGCAGTGTTTCGTTCTGCTGCACATGGGGTCGCTATGAGTTAGAAATGACTCGACAACACCTAACAACAACACTAAAAGGAAGGAAAATTATAGACAATTATTTCTCATGAACTTAAATGCAAAAATGCTCAACAATGTATTAGAAAATTGAAGGCAAAAATATATGAAAAAAAAAAAATTATACCATTACCAAGTGGGATTTAAACCAGGTTTGCAAGACCTTCATTTGCAGATCAATTAATGTAATTCGTCAGAACAGAACAGGGAAACACTGCATGGTTTAAAATCAGGAAAGGTATGTGTCAAGTCTGTATCCTTTCACTATGCTTGTTCAATCTGTATGCTGAACAAATAATTGGAGAAAATGGACTATTTGAAGAAGAACGTGGCATCAGGATTAGAGAAAGACTCATTAACAGATGACACAACCTTGATTTTTTAAAGTGAAGAGGACTTGAAGTACTTATTGATAAAGATCAAAGAGTACAGCCTTCATTACGGATTACACCTCAACATGAAGAAAACAAAAATCTTCACAACTGGACCAATAAGCAACATCATGATAAATGGAGAAACAACTGAATTTCATTTTACTTGGACGGCTATAATCAATGCCCACGGAAGTAGCAGTCAAGAAATCAAAGTGTAATATCATAATACCAAATAGTTAGAGATAAATCTAACAAAAATTATGCAAGAACCTCCACACTGAACAGTGCAAAACATTGCTTAAAGAAATTTTTAAAAAGCCTAAATAAATGCAGAAATACATTTAAAAAAAAAGAAACATAATTTCTTACTCTCTTATCTTATGACCATTAAAGGAGATTCAGATCCATGGGACTGAAAATAAATGAAAAAAGAAAAAGAAATCAACATGTTAAAGAGCAAAGATGTCAGTTTGAAGACAAAGGTGCACTTGACCCAAGCCATAGTATTTTCAATTGCCTCATATGCATGCAAAATCTGGGCAATGAATAAGGAGATCAAAGAAGAATTGATGCCTCTGAATTATGGTATTGGTGAAGAATATTGACTATACTTTGGATTGCCAGAACAACAAACAAATCTGTCTTAGAAGAAGTACAGCCAGAATGCTCCTTAGTAGAGAAGGTGGAGAGACTTCATCTCATGTACTTTGGATATATTACCAGAAGGGACTAGTCCCAGGAGAAGGACAGCATGCTTGGTAAAGTAGAGGGTCAGTGAAAAAGAGGAAGACCCTCAATGAGATGGATTGACACAGTGGCTACTACAATGGACCTCACACACAGCAACAATTATGAGGATGGCACAGCACTGGGCAATGTTTTCTTCTGTTTGTGCATGGGTTACTATGAGTCGTAACCAACTCAACAGCACCTAACGACAACAATTCATCATATCAATGGACTAAAGAAAAAATGGATATGATCATATCAATAGTTGCAGAAAAAGCATTTGAGAAAATTCAATACCCATTCATGACAAAAACTCAGCAAACTAGGAAGATGGGAAACTTCCTCACCTTAACAAAGAGTATCTACAAAAAACCTACAGCTAACATCAATTTAATGGTGAGAGACCAGATGCTTTCCCTCTAAAATTGGGAACATGTAAAGGATGGTCCCTCTCACTACTCCTGTTCAACACTGTATTAGAAGCCCTAGTTAATGCTCTGGTGACGTAGTGCCTAATGCATTTGACTGCTAACCAGAAGGCTGGCAGTTCAAACCCACCAGCCACTCCTCGGAAGGAAGGCTGGACAATCTACTTCCATAGAGATACTGCCTCAGAAACCCAAGGAGGGGTTGCTAGGAGTCAGAATCAACTTGATGGCAGTGAGTTTGGTTTTTTTGGTGAGTTAATGCAATTAGATGAGAAAAGGTATACAGATTTGGAAAGAGGAAATAAAACTATTTTTGTTGACAGAAAATATGATTGTCCATGTAAAATATCCCAAATAATAATAATAAAAAAAAAACTTGTGGAACTAATAAATGATTGTAACATGGTAGCAATATACCAAGTTAGTATACAAAAGTCATGTGCTATACACCAGAAATCAACAATTGGAATTTGAAATAAAAAACACAACATCATTTACATTGCTACCAAATAAAACTTACGCACAAGATCTATGTAAGGAAAACTACAAAACACTGATGAAAGAAATCCATGCTCATGGATAGGAAGAATTACTATTATGAAGATGTCAATTTTATCACAACTTGATGTACAGATTCAGTGTAATCCCAATCAAAATCTCAGCAAATTATTTTGTGCATATCAGCTGATTCTAAAGTCATAGAAAAATGCAAAAGAGCCAAAACATACTGAAGAAAAATTGATGACTGCTATCACTCAACTTTAAGCCTCAATATAAAACTATAGTGGACCAACATGAGGGAACTGACAAATATTTATAGACTAAAACATGGAACCCAGAAATAGAGCCACACTAAGAGTCAACTGATTTTTGGAAAAAGATCAAAGGCAGCTACCTCCCACCTTTGCTCCAACATTCCAAGTTCCTACCACGCTGAGGCCCTTCTTCCCACTGTGCTGTCTTCTACAGCACTCTGGCCTGGCTCAGTACAACAGTGGGCCCTGGTCACCTTTGGATTTCAGCCCAAAATCTTCATCCCAGGGAGGCCTTGCTAACTCTGTCACCACCTCACACATCCTCTATCATGTTTCATAGTGTTTATCATATCCCTCTGATTTTCACATTGATTTGTTTATCTGGATTCCATCCCAGAAGGAAAATTCCTTAAGGGCAAGGGTCACTCGTTCTCCATTAGTAGAGTGCCTGGCACACTGTGGAATAAAGAATCAGGATCTGCAAGAAATAGAAGATTGGAAGAAGATGGATACCAGTGGTGAAAAGATGAAGGGGGGTCAGCGTTAGCACACACCTGGAAGACACAATCCATCTACATGGCATTGCTGTGGGGCTGCTGTTTGAACTCTGTCTTGATGGTTGATTGAGGCTGAGTCAACTGGGACCTGTGGAGAAAAGCAGGAAGAGCATGAGTAGCTTCCATACTCTTATCCATCTCAGCATTCACCACACATCCCCTTCACCCACCCTCCAAAATGAATAAGAACATGGACCTTTATTCCAGCTCCAAACTCTCAAACCTTTTCTATTCGTGTTTGTCCCTTTGCCTTTGGGGCTAGCCAAATCACATACACTTAAACAACTCTCCTTTATCCCTTTCTCTTATTATAAAATGAATCATTTTATTCTAGAAAATGTGGGCAAGTATAAGAATGTTTTCATAAGAATTTAAAAATCAAAAAAGGAGCACAAGATGGCAGCCTACTTAGATACATCATAACATCTCCCAACAACAAAATCTCGAGAAACCAAGTGAAACAGATACAGATGACAACCTTGGAACCTGGACCATCCAGTGAAAGGCTGAAGAATTAGACCAAGCACCAAGTGGAAGGAGAGACAGAACAAAAACAGCATGTGCAGAGATTTACAGATCGTCAGAACTCTGCCAACCATTCCTGTGCAGTGTGGCCATCTTGAGACAAAGCAAGTAGTGTTCCCA
The DNA here is from genome assembly GCF_000298275.1 of Orycteropus afer afer. NCBI lineage: Eukaryota > Metazoa > Chordata > Mammalia > Tubulidentata > Orycteropodidae > Orycteropus > Orycteropus afer. The sequence goes on from NW_006921876.1 coordinate 3,049,980, forward strand.
AGTGAGGAGCACAGGAAGGCAAGTCCACAGAACTCTCAACAGGAAACAGAGATACTATGTAAACAAACCTGGAATGATACAAGATGAGCAGAACATGAGCCATGTCTGAAAAGAGAAAGTACAGGCAAGTGGTGAGAGCTCCAGCAATCCTGATGGCCCCAGAGAAGGGAGGGACCCAAGAACTAGGGACTGGACTACTCACCAGTGGCAGTGCCTGACCATTTGGACAGGAAACACCCATTGAATAGTAAAACCACAGAGTAACAACTAGGCTGCCTAACCAGACAGCTTCTATGCAGCCTCACTCCTCCCCTCATATTTAAACAGGCTAACCCCAATTGACTAATATGGCCTGGCAGGAGTGCCCCCACATCTACAACCAGCAACCACAGGCTCACTCCCAATGTACCCCTCCCAGTAACCAGCAGGAGTGCTCCCTGCACACTTCTCCCAGTGACAGGTAGGCACACCCCTTCCTAGAGAAAGGCAGAGAAGGGCTCCCTGAACCACCCTCCTGCTCAGGAACTGGCAGGTGTAGATGTCTATAAGGTAAGTTGGTTGATGGCATTATTTAGTTCTTCTGCATTTTTATTGAGCTTTTTTCCAGTTCTATTTCTTTTTGAAAGTGGTGTGTTAAAGTCTCCTACTATTACTGTGGAGTCATCTATTTGTCTTTTCAATTCTGTTAAAGTCTGATTTATGTATTTTGGGGCTCTTTCATTGGGTGTATAGATATTTATCACAGACATCTACAAAGCACTGCACCCAACAACAGAAAAATACACATTCTTTTTTCTAGCACACATGGAACATTCTCCAGGATAGACCATATGTTAGACCACAAAGCAAGCCTCAATAAATTTAAAAACACTGAAATATGTAAAGCATCTTCTCAGGTCACAATGCTATAAAATTAGAACTCAACACTAGGAAGACCAATGGAAAAAGAGCACAGGCATGGAAACTGAACAGCACCCTCCTAAAGACTGAAGGAAGATGGTGTTGTACCAACAACATGCATGTTTGATTCCTCTTCCAACTTAGATTCTGAGAAACTAGGTAAAGTAGATACAAATAATGATACTGGAGGGGGAAAAAAAATCATGGAACCCACAGGCATTGGAGGAGCTGTGGTAGCGTAGTGCCTAAGGCTCCTGACAGCTAACCAGAAGGCTGGCGGTTTAAACCCACCAGCCACTCCTTGGAAGGAAGGTTGGGCAATCTACTTCTGTAATGACACTGCCTCGGAAACCCAAGGAGGGGTAGCTATGAGTCGGGTTCGACTCAATGGCACATAACAACCACAAAAACACACAGGCACTGGGGACTCAGAATAGCCACACCAGGAGCTTTTCAAGGTGACCTCAGGCTCTGAATGAGTACAATAATCTTACTGCGAAATTGATCAAGATCCCCCTTGCTTGGGCTCTGTGGAGTCCAGAAAGGAATGGGGGAAAGGAAGAAACTCCCTCCAAGTAGGCAGAGCCCTAGAATGGGTGCACAGCAGTGGGCTTGGGTTCAACTCTTCCATGACCCCTTTCAGCACAGAGTGGACCTTGGTATTGGGAGTTTGTGGCTTCTCGATCCAACCAGAAAGTGGCAGCCCTCTATCCACTGGGGTGTCTGTCAGTTTTGAACGGTGGGTCTTTGATTGACAGTAGGAAGTCATCATCAGTAGATGTCTCAGAAGAACACAGACGACCTTGCCCATGCCTGCATCACTGACTGAATTATCTCACCCAAAATGTGGAAAACTCCTTCTACCTTTCTATCCAGGGGCTCACTTCTGGAGCCTTTTTTTCTTTCTTTCTTTTATTTATTTATTTATTTTATTTTTTTTACTTTATCTTTCTTCCTTTTCTCCCCTGTCTCATCCAACAGGAGGAACACATTAAACATCCACTAGGCAACCAGAGGTATTATACTGAACACCTCTCCAATAGACAGGTAACACCAATAGCTCCTGTACCACAGGATCAATGACAGATGGTGGACAACACCTGCTTATCCTGATTCCGAATCCTCTTCACAACAAACAGAGACCTGTACCCACATCTCAACCAGTGATTCAACCAACACAGAGAGAGGTGGAGAGCAACCCAGTACAACAGAGTTAATAACAAAGAAGTACACCTGCTCCACACTTTCAGATAGCCACCAAAAAAAAAAACACTGCCATCGAGTTGGATCTGACTCACAGCGACCCCTCCTTGGGTTTCTGAGGTGGTATCACTACAGAAGTAGATTGCCCAATCTTCCTTCCAAGGAATGGTTGGTGGGTTTGAACTGCCAGCCATCTAGTTAGCAGTCAAATGCCATAGGCACTATGCCACCAGAGCTCAGTAAAACATAAAATTAGGGTGAAACAAATCAATACTTAACTAACAATTAAAGATAACAACTTCATTGTATAGGAAACAATAGACAACCTCAAATTAAACAAACAAACAAAACAACAACAACAACAACAAAGAAAAAAAAACAGGACAAGACAATAGAGATAAAAGCCCAGGCTAAAGAATTATCTACCATGGAAGAAGAACAAGCAGTAGAACTATCTGAGAAGGAATTCAGAAGATATATATATAGGACTCTCCAAGAGCTCAAGGAAACCATAAACAGAAACAACGAGAAGACAGACAGTACCCTGGAAGAATTCAGGAAAATCATTCAAGAACAAAATAACAAGATAAATACACAATTAGAACTCATATGAAAACAGCAATTAGAAATCCAGAAGGTGAACACTAAAATTACAGAGATAGATAGCACAGTGGAAGGACAAAAGAGTAGATTATAACTGGCTAAAGAATGAGTTTCCCAACTAGAAGATAAATCCCTTGATGTCAGCCTGTATGAAGAAAAATCAGAACAAAGATTTAAGAGAAATGAAGAGCACATAAGAGTTATATGGGATGACATGAGAAAAACAACATATGCCTGAAAAACATACCAGAACAAGAGGAGATTAAAAAAAAAAAAAAACTGAGAAAACTGTTAAAGACTTGCTAACAGAAAATTTCCCCCATATTATGAAAGAAGAAAAGATATCCATCCAAGAAGCTCAATGAACCCCATACAGAATAGATCCCAAGAGAAAGTCACCAAGGCATATCATAACCAAACTCTCTAAAACCAAAGACAAAAAAAAGAATCTTGGGAGCACCTCAGGAAAACAAAATGTTAACTTAAAATGAAAACCAATAAGACTAAGCTCTGATTTCTCAGCAGAAACCATGCAGGCAAGAAGACAATGGGATGGCATATATAAAACCTTGAAGGAAAAGAGCTGCCAACCAAGATTTATATATCCAGCCAAACTGTCCCTCAAGTATGAGGGTGAAATCAAGAAATTCTTAGACAGAAATTAAGGGAATCTGTGAAAAACAGACCAACCCTGCAAGAAATGCTAAATAAAGGGAGTCCTTCCAATAGACAACCCACAACAAAGAAGGACAACATATGATGCTTAACCAAGACATTACTATAATAAATATCTATTCACCCAATGAAAGTGATCCAAAATGTAAAAAGCAAATATTAACTGAATTGAAAGGAAAAATAGACAACTCTACAATAGTAGTAGGAGACTTTAACACACCACTTTCAAAGAAGGACAGAACAACAAGAAAAAAAAACTCAACAAAGATACAGAAGAACTCAACAACACAATCAACCAACTTGACTCATAGACATATACAGAGCACACTCCACCCAACAAAAGCACAATATACATTCTTCTCCAGTGCACATGGATAATTCTCCAGAATAGACCATATGTTAGGACACAAAACAAGTCTCAATAAATTCAAGAACATTGAAATAATACAAAGCAGCTTCTCAGATCACAATGCTATAAAATTAGAAATAAATACAAGGAAGATCAAGGAAAAAATATCCAATATGTGTAAACTGAATAATACACTGCTCAAAAACTACCAGGTAAAAGAAGAAATAAAGTGTGAAATAAAAATTCCCAGAAACAAATAAGAATGAAGATACAACTTATCAAAACCTTTGGGACACAGTGAAAGCAGTACTCAGAGGTCAATTTATAGCAATAAATACACACATCAAAGAGAAGGAAAGAATAAAATCAACACTTTAACTCCACAACTCTAACAATTAGAAAAAGAACAACAAAAGAAAATTACTGTATCCAGAAGTAAGGAGATAATAAAGATAAGTGCAGAAAAAAAAAAAAATGAAGCAGAAAACAAAAAGATAGTAGAGAAAATCAACAAAACAAGAAGACAGTTCTTCGAAAAAATTAACAAAATTTAACAAACTACTTGCAAATTTAACAAGTGAAAAGAAAGAAAAGATGCAAATAACACAAATAATAAACAAAAAGGGTGACATCACAACAGAACCAACTGAAATAAAAAAGATAATAACAGAATATTATGAAAAACTGTACTCCAACAAATTCAAGAACCTAGAAGATATGGACAAGTTTCCAGAAACACAAGACCTACCTAAACTATCCCAGTTGTATATAGAATATGTGAACAGACCTCTAACAAAATAAGAAATTGAGCAGGTCATTAAAAAAAAAAAAAAAAAAAAAAAAAAACAAACCACAAAAAAAGTCCTGATGGATATCTAGTAAGATGGAAGAATAGGCAGACAAGAGACACAGACCCTCTTCAACAAAGAAAAGAAAAACCAATTGACAGAGATACAGAAGAGAATCCTGGAACCCTGAGCTTTGAAAGGAACTATACAGAAGTGGATTAGGCACCAACTAGTGGAAAAACCCG
>NW_006921876.1:3056251-3057662 GCF_000298275.1 Orycteropus afer afer
CTGAAAGAGAAAAATTTCCAACCAAGAATTATGTACCCAGCAAAACTGTGCCTCAAATAGGATGGTGAAATTATGACATTTCCAGATAAGCAGAAATTAAGGGAATTTTTTAAAACTAGATGAACCTTACAAGAGATGCCAAAGGGAGCCCTTTGGACAGAGAAGCAACAACAGCCAACAACAACTGCCCATTAACACACATGATGATATAACCCAGAAACCAACCCAGGTATGGAAGTATCCAAAGTAAAGAAGCCTACAAGATTGCAATAGGGAACCAGAGACACCAATTGACAAATGAGGACAACTACAAACCAAAAAGAGGGAAAAAAATCTGCCATTACAGAACTTCTAGATGGTAGGGAAGTCAAGACAACTACAAGATAGAATGGACTGTTCTAAACTTGGGAAGAAAACCATAAATCGCAGGGTAACCTCAAAGAAAAATCATAAACCTTCACATCAAAATAAAAAAGAGGACCAGCACAAATATTCAGCAAATACTAAAACAATAACAATGAAGGAAGTGATAACATGATTCATAAACAAAACGAGCTCAGCATAGAAAATTATATGAAACAAAGAAATCGACACAATGAAAAATCACATGACAAAAATGACAGCAACAAATTCATATTTGCTGATAATTATGTATCTACAGAAACCTCCAATGCCTCAACACCAAAGGAATCAACAATCCACTTGAAAAATGGGCAGAAGATATAAATAGACACTTCACCAAGGAGGATATTTAGGTGGACAGCTAATACATGAAAAAATGCTCACAATCATTGGCCATCAGAGAGATGTAAATCAAAACAACAATGAGATATACCGTCTCACCCCAGCACTGATGGCAAGGTTCAATGAGACAGAAAATAACAAATGCTGGTGAGGATGTGGAGAGATTGGGACTCTCATACACTGTTTGTGTGATTGTGAAGTGACACAACCACTGTGGAAAGCAATATGGTGATTTCTTAGAAAGTTGGAATTGGAGATACCATTTGACCCAACAATCCCATGACTAGGTATATATTCTAGAGAGGTGAGACCCAGGATAGGAACAGATACATGCATGCTCATGTTCATCACAGCACTATTTACAATAGCAAAAAGATGGAAACAACCTACGTGCCCATCAACAGAAGAGTGGATGATCAAACTATGGTACATACACATACTGGAATGCTATGCAGTACTAAAGAATAATGTAGAATCTGCAAAACACCGCATAATATGGATGAACTTGGAGGACATTATGCTGAGTGAAATAAGTGAATCACAGAAGGACAAATATAGTAGTAGTTCATTGTTGTGGAGGGTCAAGGAAAGGTTTATATATGGAGGGAAACTTTGTTGGTTGCCAGACCTGGGAGAGGAGGGGAGGGAACACTGCAAAAAAAAAAAA
>NW_006921876.1:3057762-3065152 GCF_000298275.1 Orycteropus afer afer
GCAAAAAAAAAAAAATGCACTGACTCATGTCACTTTAGTTTTGTGTATTTTACTGTACATAAATTATATTTCAATAAAATGCATTAATAAATAAATAAATATATATATATTTTTAAAAAAAGTCCTGACCCAGATAGCTTCACTGGAGAATTTTACCAAACATTCAGGGAAGAGCTGAAACCTACACTACTCAAACTATTCCAGAACATAGAAAAAGATGGAATAGTCTTAAATTCATTCTATGAAGCAACCATAACACTGATACCAAAACCAGGGAAAGACACCACTAAAACTACAGACCAATATTCCTCATGAATATAGACACAAAAATCTTCAACAAAACCCTAGCCAATAGAATCCAACAACATACCAAAAAAATAATATATCCTGACCAAGTGGGATTCATACCAGGATGGTTCAACATGAGAAAAACAGTCAATGTAATCCACCACATACAAAAGAACCATATAATCATATCAATTGATGCAGAAAAGGCATTCATAAAATCCAAGACTCATTCCTGGTCAGAACTGTCAGCAAAATAGGTCCAGAAGGGAAAATCCTCAACATAATAAAGGGCATATATGCAAAGCAAACAGCCAACATTATTGTTAACAGAGAAAGAGTCAAAGCATTCCCCTTGTGAATGGGAGCCAGGAAAGGATGACTTCTATCACCACTTCTGTTTAACATTGTATTGGAAGTCCTAGTTAGGGCAATAAGGCAAGAAAGAGAAATAAAAGGCATCCAAATTAGCAAAGAGGAAGTAAAACTACTTCTTTTTTGCTGAAGACATGATCCTACACATAGAAAACCCAAGAGACTCAGCAAAAAAATTACTGGAACTAACAGCAAAGTGGCAGGATTCAAGTCAACATACAAAAATCAGTTGGATTCCTCTATGTCAACAAAGAGCCCTGTAAGGAAATAAGGAAAGCAATACATTTACAATAGCTACCAAAAAGATAAAATACCTAGGAATAAATATTACCAGAGACACAAAAGGCCTATACAAAGAAAACTACAAAACACTACTACAAGAAACTACAAGGCATCTACATAAATGGAAGGACATGCCTTGTTCATGGATAGGAAGATTGAATATCATAAAAATTTCAGTACTACCCAAAGCAATCTACACATTCAATGCAATCCTAATCCAGATTCCATCAACATTTTTTAAGGACATAGAAAAACCAATCAGTAATTTCTTATGGAAAGGAAAGAGACCTTGGATAAGCAAAGCACTGCTGAAGAAGAATAACAAAGTAGGAGGTCTCACACTCCCAGAAGTCAAAACTTTCTATACAGACACAGTAGTTAAAACAATGTGGTATTGATACATTGGTAGACAGACATACCCATGGAACAGAATAGAAAGCTCAGAATAGACCCATCTATCTATGGACAGCTGATCTTTGACAAAGGACCAAAACCCATAAAATGGGGGAGAGATAGCTTCCTTAACAAATGGTGGTAGCAAAATTGGATATCCACTTGCAGAATAATGAAACAAGATGCATACCTCACCCCATACACAAAAACAAACCCAAGTTGGATCAAAGACTTAAATGTAAAACTCAAAACTATAAAGCTCATCAAAGATAAAAAATAGGGGCAAATCTAGGAGCCATAGTCTATGGCATAAATAGACTATCAAGCATAACCCAAAATGCACAGGCAGTGGAAGAGAAGCTAGATGACTGGGACCTTTTAAAATTAAATTCTTATGTGCATTGGAAGACTTCTCCAAAAGGGTAAAAAGAGAACCAACAGAAGGAGAAAAAATATTTCATTATGACATATTCGACAGGGACTCATCTCCAAAATTTATGGAAAACTTCAACACCTCAACACCAAAAAGATAAGCAACCTAATTCAAAAATGACCATGGGACATGAACAGACACTTCACCAAAGAAGATATACTGGCGGCCAACAAACATATGAGGAAATGCTCACAATCATTAACCATTAGAGAGATGCAAATGAAAAGAACAATGAGATATCATCTCACCCGAGCAATAATAGCAAAGTTCAAGACAGAAAATAACAAATGCCAGTGAGGTTGCAGAGAGATTGGAACTCTCACACACTGCTGGTGGGACTGGAAATGGTACAATCATTATGGAAAATGGTACAATCATTATGGAAAATGGTATGGCATTTCCTTAAAAAATTGAAAATGGAAATACCATTTGATCCAGCAATTCCATTTATAGGAATATATCTTAAACAGGTGAGAGACAGAATACAAACAGATGTATGCACAGCCATGTTCATTGCTGTACAATTCACTACAGCAAAGAGATGGAAACAACCTAAATGCCCATCAACTGATGAATGGATAACCAGACTATGGTACATGCACACAATAGAATAGTATGCAACATTAAAGAATAATGAAAAATACATGAACCATTTCACAATGTGGATGAATTTGGAGGACATTATGCTGAGTGAAAATTACAGAAGGACAAATATTTGTATGAGCCCATTATTGTAAAAAGTCAAGGAAACGTTTCCTTAGGGAAGGACATTCACTTTGTTGGCTACCAGGGATGGGAGGAAAGGGAAGGGAAAATTTTGGATTATTTAGGGGTCACATGTTAATTTGGGTGAGGGGAGGGATGGTACAGAAAGTGTCTGTGACCTGTATGATGACATTGGGGAAAGGAAAGCCACTGAAACATGCACATAAGATATAGACAATAGAGGCAAATACTAGTACATGCACAAATACATTATCACTAACACCAAACACCAGGCTACAGATAAATGCATAGACAGGTGAGAAGACCAGGTGGGGGTAGGTGAACAGGAATATAACCTAGACCAAGGGTAGATTTGGCTAAAGATAATCTTACACATGCACTTGTGCTACAAAATTAGCCACATACATTACAGAAGCAACAAAAGACTGAGTTGGAGACACTTCTCAGAGACAACCAAACACCTTGAGAGAGAGAATCACCAGGCCTGTGGTCTTGGGACTGTAGTCTTGGAGGACATCATGCTCAACTGGCACAACATAGTACCTAAGGCATTTGATTGCTAACCAGAAGGCTGGCAGTTCAAACCCACCAGCCACTCCTCGGAAGGAAGTTTGGGCAATCTACTTCCATAGTGATACCACCTCCGAAACCCAAGGAGGGGTCTCTATGAGTCGGATCCAACTCTAGTGAGAGTATATAAAAATATTGTTCTACAACTTGCTTTGGTGAATAGTGTCTGGGGTCTTAAAAGCTTTTGAGCAATCATGTAAGACTCAACTATTCATCTCCTCTCACCTGAATCAAGGAAGAGTGAAGAAAATCAAAGACATCTGGAAACAATTAGTCCAAAGATAAGATGGACCACAAGGACCTCAGCCTTCATGACCCCAAGACCAAAAGAACTAGATGGTACATGGCTACCAGTGCCAACCACTCAGAAAGAGATCAAAACTGGAGATTCTGGATAGAGTGGGAAGAAAAATGTTCAACAAAATTAAAAAACACAAAAATGACTAGAATTACTGGTCAGATAGAGACTCTTGGCACTCTCAAGACTATGGCCCTGAGTTACCTTTCAGGCCTAGAAATGGACTCACTCCCATGGATTAGCTCTCAGCCCAACAGTAGAAAGACCTACATGCAAAACACCTATCCCAGGGTAATGCACTCACCTACTCTAGGGAGATGGACCCCTTAGAGCAATCAGCTATGAAACACCAGAGGGGCAGCATTCACACACAGAGGAAAAGATGGACAGACAGGAATGCATAGATAAGGGCACAAGGAGGGGGTAGTCACAGGGACAGGAAGGGAGTAGAGTTTGTTACAGTTGGGTATGGTAATCAGGGCATTAAATCAAATGTGCATGAACTATTGAATGTAAAACAAATTTGCTTTGTAAATTCACACCCAAAACACAATAAATTTTTTTTTAAAAAAAAACCTTCCTTAAAAACAACTGAGTAATAGAAGGAATAAAAAATGAAATTAATAAATTCCTTCCATCAAATGAGAATGAAAACACTACATATCAAAATTTTCAGGACATAGCAAAAGCAGAGGTCAGTGGCCAATTTATAGCAATAGATGCCCACATCAAAAACAGAAGAAAGAGCTAAAATCAACACCTTAACCCAACATCTCCAACAATTAGAAAAAGAAGCAAAAAAAAAAAAGCTTACAGTCACCAGAAGAAAAGAAATAATAAAAGATTCATGCAGAAATCAATGAAACAGAAAATAGAAAGACATTAGAAAAAAATCAACAAGACTAGAAGTTGGTTCTTTGAAAAGATCAATAAAATTGACACCAATGGCAAACTTACCAAAGGAAAAAAAGGAGAAGATGCAAATAACACAAGTAAGAAATGAAAGGGGTGATCTCAAAACAGAACCAACAGAAATAAAAAGAATAGTATCAGGATACTATGAATAACTGTACTGCAACAAATTTGAAAAGCTAGAAACAATAGACAGATTTCTAGAAACACATTACTTGCCTAAACTAATACAAAGTGAGGTAGAAAAATTGAACAGACCCATAACAAAAGAAGAAATTGAACAGATCATAAAAAAAAAAAAAATTACCAGCAAAAAAAAGTCCTGGCTCATGAGATTTCACTAGAGAATTCTTACCATTCATTCAGAGAACAGCTGACACCAACCCTCATCAAACTATTCCAGAACATAGAAAAGGATGGAATTCTCTCAAATTCATTTTATGAAGAAAGCATAACCCTGATACCAAAACCAGGGAAAGACACTACTAGAAAGGAAAAACTACAGACCAATGAATGAATACAGACACATCATGAATACAGATGCTAAAATCTTCAAAAAATCTTAGCCCAAAGACTCCACTAACATATAAAAAAATAATACATCATGACCGAGTGGGATTCATACCAGGTATCCAAGGATGGTTCAACATTAGAAAAACAACCAATGCAATCCATCACATAATTAAAATAAAGGAAAAGAATCACATGATCATATCAATCAATGCAGAAGAGGCATTTGATAAAATCCAATACCCATTCATGATAAAAACTCTCAGAAAAATAGGAACAGAAGGGAAGTTGTTCAACATAATAAAGGGCATACATGCAAAGCCAACAGCCAATATTTTGCTCAAAGGAGACAGACTGAAACCATTCCCCTTACAGGAATGAGACAAGGATGCCCTCTCTCTCCACTTCTATTCAACATTATATTGGAAGTCCTAGCCAGGGCAATAAGGCAAGAAAGGAAATAAAAGACAACCAAATTGGTAAGGAAGAAGAAAAACTGTCCCTATTTGCAGATGATATGATCCTATACAGGAGCTCTGGTAGCATAGTGCCTAAGGCACTTGACTGCTCACCAGAAGGCTGGCGGTTCAAACCCACCAGCCACTCCTCGGAAGGAAGGTTGGGCAATCCTACTTCCATAGTGATACTGCCTCGGAAACCCAAGGAGGGGTCGCTATGAGTCGGGTCTGACTTGACGGCACATAACAACAACAACAACAACATGATCCTATACATAAGAAACCCATGAGACTCAGCAAGAAAACTACTGGAACTTATTGAAAGATTTAGCATAGTGGCAGAATACAAGATCAACATACTAAAATCAGCTGGATTTGCTGGTGTAGAGGACTACACCAGCAAAGAGTTCCTTGAAAAGGAAATAGGAAATCAACACCATTTACAATAGCTACCAAAAGGTAAAATACTTGGGACTAAATCTTACCAGGGACATAAAAGACCTACACAAAGAAAACTACAAAACAGTACTACAAAAAACCATAGGAGATCTACATAAATGGAAGAAGATACCATGCTCATGGATAGGTAGATTGAACATTGTGAAAATGTCAATAACTACCCAAAGCAATCTATATATTAATGCAATCCTGATGCAGATTCCATCAACATTTTTTAAAGACATGGCAAAACCAATCATTAATTTTATATGGAAAGGAAAAAGACCTCAGACAGGTAAGCACTACTGAAGAAGAACAAAGTAGGAGGTCTCACACTCCCAGATCTCAAAACCTACTACACAGCCACAGATGTTAAACCAGCTTGGAATTGGTACAACTAAAGATACATAAACTAGTGGAGCAGAACTGAGAACCCAGAAATCGATCCATCAAGCTATGGTCAGTTGATCTTTGACAAAGGATCAAAATCCATTAAATGTGGAAGGGATAGTTGTTGTTATGTGCCATGGAGTCAGACTTGACTCATAGTGACCCCTCCTTGGGTTTCTGAGGCAGCATTACTACGGAAGTAGATTGTTCAACCTTCCTTTCGAGGAGTGGCTGGTGGGTTTGAACTGCTAGCCTTCTGGTTAGCAGTCAAGTGCCTTAGGCACTATGCTACCAGAGGTCCTCTTTCACAAATAGTGATGGCAAAACTGGATATTCATGTGCAGAAAAATGAAACAAGATCTGTAGCTCACACCATACACAAAAACTAACTCCAGATGGATCAAAGACTTAAATGTGAAACCTAAAACTATAAAGTTCCTCAAACAAAAAATAGGTGTAAATTAAAAAAAAAAAAAAAGAAACAACTCATTGCTGGTGAGTCGCATCCAACTCATAGGGACCCCTCCTTGGGTTTCTGAGGCAGTATCACTACAGAAGTAGAATGACCCATCTTTCTTCTGAGAAGTGGCTGGTCAGTTTGAACCTCCTACCTTCTGGTTAGCAGTCAAATGCCATAAATAGACTATCAAGCAAAAACCAAGATGCTCAAACAGTAGAAGATAAACTAGATGATTGTTGTTGTTAGGTGTCATGGAGTCATCTCAGACTCATAGTGACCCTATGCACGGCAGAAACACTGCCCAGTCCTATGCCAGCTCGACAATCCCTGCTATACTTGAGCCCATCACTGCAACCACTGTGTCAGTCCATCTCGTTGAGGGCCTTCCGCTCTTTCATCAACCCTTCAATTTACCAAGCATGACATCCTTCTACAGGGAACAGTCCCTTCTGACAACATGACCAAAGTAGGTGAGACAAAGTCTGGCCATTCCTGCTTCCAGGGAGCATTCTGGCTGCATTTCTTCCAGGACAGATTTGTTAGTTCTTTTAGCAGGCCATGGTACTTTCAGCATTCTTTGCCAGCACCACAACTCAAAAAAATCTACTCTTCTTTGGGCTTCCTTATTCATTGTCCAGCTCTCACATGCATAGGAAACAATTGAAAATACCATGGCTTGGGTCAGGGACACCTTAGTCCTCAAGGAGACATCTTTGCTCTTCAGCACTTGAAAGAGGTCCTTTGCAGCTTATTTGCCCAGTACTATATGTCATCTGGGAGCTCTGGTAGCATAGTGGCTAAGACACTTGTCTGCTAACCAGACGGCTGGAGGTTCAAACCCACCAGCCACTCCTCGGAAG
>NW_006921876.1:3066587-3079566 GCF_000298275.1 Orycteropus afer afer
TTGATGTTTCCTGCATCATTCAATATTTTGCCCATAGAATCTTTCAATATTGCAACTCGAGGTTTGAATATTTTCTTCAGTTCTTTCAGCTTGAGAAAGGCTGAGCGTGTTCTTCCTTTTCAGTTTTCTAACTCCAAGTCTTTGCACATTCATTATAATAATTGACTTTGTCTTTTTGAGCTGCTCTTTGAAATATTCTGATCAGCTCTTTTATCTTGTCATTTCTTTCATTTGCTTTGGTTACTCTCCTTTCAAGGGCAAGTTTCAGAGTCTCTTCTGACAACTATTTTGTTCTTTTCTTCCTTTCCTGTCTTTTCAATGATCTTTTGCTTTCTTCATGGATGATGTTCTTGATGTCATCCCACAATTCCTCTGATTTTCGGTCATTGGTGTCCAATGCATCAAATCTAATTTTTAGATGGTCTCTAAATTCAGAAAAGATATATTCAAGGTCATATTTTGGCTTTTGTGGACTTGCTTTAATTGTCTTCAACTTAAACTTGAACTTGCCTGCAAGCAGTTAATGGTCTGCTCCACAATCAGCTCCTGGCCTTGTTTTGTCTGAAGATATTGAGCTTTTCTATCTCCTCTTGCCACAGCTGTAGTCAATCTGATTCCTGTGTACTCCATCTGGTAAAGTCCACATGTATAGCTGCTGTTTGCATTGTTGAAAAATGTATCTGCAATGAACAAGTTGCTGGTCTTGCAAAATTCTATCATGTGATCTCCAGCATCATTTCTGTCACTAAGACCAAATTTTCCAACTATGGGTGATTCTTCTTTGTTTCTAAGTTTTGCATTCCAGTCACCAGTGACAATTAACACATCCTGATTGCATGTTCAGTCAATTTCAGTCTGCAGAAGTCGGAAAAAATCTTCAATTTCCTCATCATTGGCTTTGGTGGTTGATAAGTATATTTCAATAATAGCAGTATTAACTGGTCTTCCTTGTAGGCATATGGAATTTTCCTATGACTGACAGCATTGTACTTCAGGACAGATCTGGAAACATCCTTTGTGATGATAAATGCCACACCACTCCTCTTCAATTTGTTATTCCCAGCACAGTAGATCAGATGGTGTCTGATTCAAATGACCAAAACTTGTCCATTTCAGCTCACTAATGCCTACAATTGAGCTTTGGTAGCACAGTGCCTAAGGCACTTGACTGCTAACCAGAAGACTGGCAGTTCAAACCCACCACCCACTCCTCAGAAGGAAGGTTGGGCAATCTATTTCCATAGTGACACTGCCTCAGAAACCCAAGGAGAGGTCACTGTGAGTCGGGTCTGACTTGATGGCAAATAACAACAGAAACAACAATGCCTAGGATATCTATCTTTATGTGTTCCATTTCATTATTGACAACTTGAATTTTCCTAGATTCATACTTCATACATTCTTTGTTCTAATTATTAATGGATGCTTGCAGTTGTTTCTCCTCAATTTGAGTCATGCCATATCAGCAAATGGAGGTCCTGAAAGCTTTACTTTATCCATATCATTAAGGTTGGTTCTACTCTGATGAGGCAGCTCTTTCCCAGTCATATTTTGCGTGCCTTCCAACCTAAGTGGCTTGTCTTCTGGCCCTGTATCAGACAATGTTTCCAGACTATTCATAAAGTTGTCCAGTAATGTACCATTCAGTGTTTCTCTGCCATTCATAAGGTTTTCCCCGGCCAATTCTTTGAGAAGTGGATGGCCTCCTCCTTCTTTCGAGTCTGTCTCAGTCTGGAAGCTGCCTGACAACCTGTGCGCCATGTGCAACCCTGCTGGCATTTGAAACACTGGTGGCACAGCCTCGAGCCTCACAGCAACACACAAGCCCCACAGTATGACAAACTGATAGACAGGTTCATCTCCCATAGCTGTTCAAAACCTCTCCACCTGGCTTTCCCTCCTTCCCACCTTGGGATAGGGTCTGTCTGTCTCCCTCTCCCCTTACCTGGATCCTGCCACTGTCCTATCTGGCCTGGCTTTCCCTCCTTCCTGCCTTTGGAGTGGGGTCTGTCTGTCTCCCCATGCTTACCTGGATCTCCTTACCTAAATGATTGGGACTTTTTAAAAATTAAATGCTTGTGTGCATCAAAACACTTCTCCAAAAAGAGTAAAAAGAGAACCTACAGAATGGAAAAAAATATTTGGCAATGACATATCAGACAAAGGACTTATCTCTAGAATCTATAGAAAATTCTAACACCTCAATAACAAAAAGACAAAAAATTCAATTACAAAATGGGCAGAAGATATGAACAGACACTTGTTCCATTCAAACAACAGCCTCCTGCTCTATGTAAAGGTTCCCTATGAGTACAATCAAGTGTTCTGGAATTTTCATTCTTCTCAGTGTTATCCATAATTTGTTATGATCCACACAATCAAATGCCTTGCATAGTCAATAAAACACAAATAAACATCTTTCTGGTATACTTTGCTTACAGCTAACATCTGACATCAGCAATGATATCCTTGGTTCCACATCCTCTTCTGAATCCAGCTTGCATTTCTGGAAGTTCTCTGTCAATATATAGCTGCAACCATTTTTGAACTATCTTCAGCAAAATTTTACTTGCATGTGATATTAATGACATTGTTCAATAATTGAGCTGTGGTGTTGGTGAAGAATACTGAAGGTACCACGGACTGCCAGAAGAACTAACAAATCTGTCCTAGAACAACAGGCAGAACGCTCCTGGGAAACAAGAATGACCAGCCTTTGTCTCACCTACCTTGGTCATGTTGTCAGAAGTGACCATGCCCTGGAGAAGGTTATCATGCTTAGTAAAGTGGAGGGTCAATGAAAAAGGGGAAGGCCCTCAACGAGATGGATTGACACAGTGCAATTTCCTGAGAGAGTTCAAGACCCAGACCACATGGGATCTCTTTATACAGTGTTTCCTAAACCTGGTTGAATCACCTGTGGAGATAGTAAAACATACATTCATTGTAACCATTCCAGAAAATTGGATTCAGAGGCCTGGGAATCTTTGTTTATAAAGATCTCCAGACTACTGTGAAAAGCAGCCTGGCCACAATCCTCCATCCCTGCCCCAATGCTCCCAAGTTACATAAGCAAGCAGGTAAGAAATGGTTGCAAGGAGCACCATTATAGAGTGGGGCAAATTTCTTCGTAGAAAAGAAGAGTAAGGGAGTCGTAGGAAGGTGATGGAGGTATACACCTACAAAGGTTTAGAGGGTGAGGTTGTCAAAAATGCAAAGAAAAGGAATTGAATTATCTTCAAATGATTTGGACTAACAGTAATTGTTGTTGTTAGGTGTCAGCAAGTTGTCTCCGACTCATAGCGACCCTATGCACAGCAGAACAAAACATTGCCTGGTCTTGTGCCAGCCTCATGATCCTTGCTATACCTGAGCCCATCATTGCAGCCACTGTGTCTACCCATCTCGTTGAGGGCCTTCCCCTTCTTCGTTGACCCTCCACTTTACCAAGCATGATATCCTTCTCCAGGGAATGCTCCCTTTTGACAACATGACAAAAGTAGGTGAGATAAAGTCTGGCCATTCTCGCTTCCAAGGAGCATTCGGGCTGCACTTCTTCCAGGGCAGATTTGTTAGTCCTTTTAGCAGACCACAGTAGTCTTAGCATTCTTCTCCAACATCACAAGTCAAAAGCATCAACTCTTCTTCGGTCTTCCTTATTCATTGTCCAGCTCTCACATGCATATGAGGCAATTGAAAATATCATGGCTTGGGTTAGGCACACCTTAGTCTTCAAGGAGACATCTTTGCTCTCCATCACTTGAAAGAAGTCTTTTGAAGCAGATTTGCCCAATGCAATACATCGTCTGATGTCTTAACTGCTACTTCCATCGGTGTAGATTGTAGAACCAAGTAATATGAAATAATCCCTTGCATATACCTTGTAGAAAGTTGCTGTCAATTTTCTTTGATAGAATACTATATATACTCTATGAACAGGGTGAGGACATAATATCAGCATTAGTCCAGGCATCTTAGAATGCAAGTTACTCCTTCACTCAGGGAAGGCACATCTGGTGCCAAGTAAGCAACCTTGTGCAGGCCTGGGGAGTATCAGGGGTAATATGTCCATTCTTTCCTTAAGGCCTTCCTGTTGAAAGTGGAGTTTCAGCATAGACAAAAATAACCTCAAGGTGCACAGAGTTTAAAAGGGCCTGAAGGGGCTTCCCTGAGAGAGGTGACTAGTGCCATCATAGGCAGGGTCACAGGTGGACATTAGAAGGAGAAGTCTATACAGACAGGATCATAGGAAGATATGAAGTAAAAGCAAGAGAGGGTATCTAAGTTACCTAGTGCTGCTATAACACAAATACAAGCGGGTGGCTTTAAAGAACAAAAAAAATTACAATAGCCAAAAGATGGAAACAACCTAGGTGTCCATCAACTGAGGAATGGATAACCAAACTATGGTATGTACACACAATGGAATACTATGCAACACTAAAGAATAATGTAGAATCTGCAAAACACCACATGACGTGGATGAACTTGGAAGACATTATGCTGAATGAAATAAGTCAATCACAAAAGGACAAATATTGTATTAGTCCGTTATTGTAAAAGTTAAGGAAAGGTTTATCTGTAGAAGGAAATTTTCTTTGTTGGTTACCAGGGGTGGGAGGGGAGGGAAGGGAATGCTGTTAGACAGATAGAGATAAGTATTGATTTGGGTGAAGAGAAGGGCAATGTACCAAATCTGTGTGACCAATATGACAGCATTGAGGATGAGAAAGACATAGAGAGGTACATGGGAGGTACAGACAACAAATATGAACCCTTTTGTACATACAGTACTGCATTGTCAATGAAGGCAAACATGGGTATATGGGTGGATGGGTGAACAGGCTGTACGATTAGGTATGTCTATGAAATGGGGAGTATATCCAAGAACATATGTAGGGTTGGCAGACAATGGTCCTATAAGTTTATGTGAATGATCAGAACTCTCAGGTGTATAGTAGAGCTGACAAGGGGAAAGGTTGTAGTCACTGCTTGGTCACAGCCAGCTACCCAGAGAGACCGAGTAGTTGAACCTATGGGCTTGGGACCATAGTCGCAGGGGACATCAAGCTCAATTGGTATAACATACTATACAAAACATTGTTCCACCTCCTACTTTGGCGAGTAGTGACAACATGACAAAAGAAGGTGAGATGAAGTCTGGCCATTCTTGCTTCCAAGGAGCATTCGGGATCTTAAAAGCTAGCAAGCTGCCCTAGATGCAACAATGGTTCTCTCCTTGTCCAGAGCAAAGAAGAATGAAGAAAACCAAAATTCATGGAAACAGTTAGTCCTAGTGACTGGTACACCATCTGATCTGCAGCCTATATGCCTATGAGACCAGAAAAACTAGATGGTGCCTGGCTACCACTGTCATCCACTTAGAAGGGAATCTATGTAGGAGATCCTGGATCGATGGGGAGAACAATGTGGAACAAAACTCAAAATCATTTAGAGGAAAAAAAGGGGAGGACCAGGTTTGCTGGTCCAATAGAGCCTGGTGGAACCACTGAGACTATGGCCCCTAGCTGCCCTTCAGGTCTGGAATTGAACCCACACCTGTGGTTTCTAGCCAAACAAAAGACAAGCATATGAGTTGAACATTTACCTAAAGTAGATACACTCCTTGGAGAGAACAATCATGGGAAAAAGAAGGGCTGCTTATGCACAGGGAGACAGCTCAGGGGGCAGGAGCCCATGGAAGGATGGACACTGGGAAGAGGTAACTGTGGAGAGGAGGTGGGAGGGGAGCTGTTGCATTGTGGTAAACTGTGGTCAATGTCATGAGACAAAGTGTATGTGAACTGCTGTATAGAAAGTGAATTTGCTCTGTAAATCTTCACCCAAATCACACACACAAAAAAAGAACCAAGGACTGAAATAGAGTGTAAAGACAGAGTTGATGTGACACTGAAGTTGTTGTTGTTGTTGTTATGTGCCGTCGAGTCGGCCCCGACCCATAGCGACCCCTCCTTGGAAGTAAGACAGTTAAAATGTACTGTTTTTTTCTGCCAATATGAAAGCTTCTGGTATCCTCTACTCACTGGATGGAGAAAGAAGAACTTGGTAGACCAATTGTTGTTGTTGTTGTTGTTGTTTGCCGTCAATAGCT
The DNA here is from genome assembly GCF_000298275.1 of Orycteropus afer afer. Taxonomy (NCBI): domain Eukaryota; kingdom Metazoa; phylum Chordata; class Mammalia; order Tubulidentata; family Orycteropodidae; genus Orycteropus; species Orycteropus afer. The sequence continues at coordinate 3,072,700 of NW_006921876.1, forward strand.
GCATACTAAATACTGTGTTGGATTGCTCCAATAAAGAGACTACATGTACAAGAAAAAAAAAAGAATAAAAAAATTTATTTTCTCATAGGTTAGGAGGCTAGAAGTCCAAATTCAAGGCATTGATCTAGGGGGAAGTCCTTCTTTACCTATTTCAGCTTTTAGTAGCTGCCAGCAATCCTTAGCATTCCCGGGTTAATAGATGCATGTGTCTCCATGTCTTTCTTCCTCTTCCCCCATGTGTGGTGTCTCTATGTCTATTCTGCTCTTTTTATAACTCAGAAGTGCTATAATTTAGGGATTCACCCTACTCTGGTATGAGTCATTAGCATAACAAAATGCCCCACTTTACAAACAGGGTCATATTACAGATATAATATTTGTATATTTGTATATCAGCATATATTTTGAGAGGACACAATTCAATCCATAACAATGAGTAAAAAAATTAGGTATAGTATGAGGCTCTTTAGTTTGTGGTCCTCTCTGATTGCAGAGGCATAGTGGGAGGGTGGGGACAGAGAGGAGGACGTGCCCTTGGGCACAAGTCCAAGGGGACACCAGATTAGGGGCAGAACGGCATTCAGAGGCACCACAAATATGATAGGCACTTGATTGAGGCAGCTTGCCAAAAAAGAGGAAGGCATTTCTGCTGATGTAGCTGCTATCAGTGTCTATTCATCTTGAAATGGAGGGGAAGGGGGGAGGTTGTTTGTGCAATTTAGAGATTACCCCTGGGGGCTTGTTATCCTCACTATGCCCCTGTCTGGTGGAGGGAGATCAAACAGGGAGTCCGAATTTGAGATTGTGTCTCCTACTGACTGCCCTGGTAGCATAGTGGCTAAGACACTTGCCTGCTAACCAGATGGCTGGCGGTTCAAACCCACCAGCCACTCCTCGGAAGGAAGGTTGGGCAATCCTACTTCCGTAGTGATACTGCCTCGGAAACCCAAGGAGGGGTCGCTATGAGTCGGGGCCGACTCGACGGCACATAACAACAACAACAACAACAACTGACTGCCTAGTGGGTGTGTGTGAGAGAGAAACAGAGGCTGAGATGGAAAGACAGAAACAGAGATAGTCACTGAAGACAAGACAGAAAAAGAAGGCAGCAAGCTTCCTGATCAAGGCAGACCAAACAAACCAAACTCACTGCCATCTAGTCAGTTCTGACTCACAGTGACCCCTCCTTGGGTTTCTGAGGTGGTATCTCTACAGAAGTAAAATGTCCAGTCTTTCTTACGAGGAGTGGCTGGTAGGTTTGAACCACCAGCCTTCTGGTTAGCAGTCAAATGCCTTAGGCACTACGTTGCCAGAGCTCCTGATCTGGCAAAGAGGTGGCTTTTTATAGGTCTTGTTCTCCATAGACCCTACTGGCCCCACCTCCCTCCTCCCAGAGATGAATCATTAACTGGGGGATTTTCTTGTCTTCCTCTTCCCCCACAAATGATGCAAGAGTTAGACAGTTTTACAGGCAAGTTTGGGCCTTAAAACACTGCTTCCTGTTCAACAATCAAAGCAGCAACACTCATGTTTCCTCTCCACCACACACCACCCTTACTCCTCCCACAGTCAAAAGCTGCCTTGTTTATCTTAAACTAAAAAGCAGTGAGAAGCTGAATTAACAAAAGGACAATGGCCAGAACATATATAAAAATGAAACTCTCTGGTGGATCTGAACTCTCAGCTTCTGTTTATCTGGGGATGTTTTAACAGAATTTCAAATTCTCATGAACTACAGACCATTGGAAGCTAATGTGAAATATTTAGTTCCTGGGTTAAGAATATCTTCACTTATGGACAAATTGTACTTAAGAATGGACTGCCATAAAGCCTATTGTATTAACAATCTGAGATAAATAAGATAGTTCATAATAATAACAAATACAGACATTACATTGCGGAGCTCACTCATGAAACTACTAGGTGGCTTCAGCAGTTCAGTAGCTCAAGGAAGGAGAATGTTGTCCAGCTTTTAAAGTCAGATCATGTTGCCATTAACACTATGTTGAGTGTGTACCTTTGTATTTGGTTTAAATTTTCCACTTATTTACACTTTTATCTCCAAAGCATAAATCTGATATGAGTGCTGGTGATGCATCAGAGAAAAGAAAAATGACCCTAATAAAAAATAAAGTAGAAACAATAAGGCAACTGAAAAGAAGTGAAACACCATCAGTCACTGGAAAAGTGTTAGGCGACAGTTAGTCAACAATCAGAACAATTTTAAAGGATAAAGTGTGAAAGGCTCCATCCTGATGAAAAGTACAATTATTACTAAGCAACACCAAACCAAAACCAAACTCACTACCATCGAGTCCATTCCGACCCATAGTGACCCCCTTTGGGTTTCTGAGGTGGTAAATCTTATGGAAGTAGATTGCCCAGTCTTCCGTGGAGTGACTGGTGGATTTGAACCGCCAACCTTCTGGTTATCACTCTTAGGGACTATACCACCAGAGCTCCTTACTAAGCAATGCAGTGGGGTTTAATTATTAAAATGGAAAGGCTATTGATTATTTGGTTAGATAATAAAAATCAGTGTACTATGCCTATTAGCCTTACTTTAAGCTAAAGAAATGGCTTCTAGCCTTTTCAATGATTTAAAAGCTTCATGTGCACCAAGGAAGATGACTGTGATGAAGAATTTGTTGCAAGTAGGGGTTTGTTCAATGGTTTCAAAGCAAGGGCAAATTTACATAACATTAAAGGGCAAGGTGAAACAACCAGTGCCCAAGTAAGTGCTTTCTCTTCCCCCACAAAAGAGTTAGTTTTACAGGCAAGTTTGGGCCTTAAAACACTGCTTCCTGTTTTAAGGGAAAAAATTACTATGGAGAGAGATTATTTGCAGACCAAATATTTAATGTTGAAAAGACTGGCTTATTTTTTGGGAAAAAAAAAAATGCCTGAAAGGACATACATTTTAAGAGAGGAATAAAATGCACAAGGTCGTAAGACATCAAAGGATGTTGTTGTTGCTGTGGAGTGCTGTCAAGTTGGCTCTAACTCATAGCAACCTTATGTACAACAGAACAAAACACTGCCCGGTCCTGTGCCATCCTCACAACCTTTCTGTGCTTAAGCCCATCATCGCAGCCACTGTGTCAATCCGTCTCCTTGAAGGTTATCCCCTTTTACACTGACCCACTACTTTACCAAACATGTTATCCTTTTCCAGGGACTGGTCCCTTTTGACAACAGGACCAAAGTAGGTGAGATGAAGTCACCATTCTCACTTCTAAGGAGCATTCTGGCCGCACTTCCTCCAGAACAGATTTGTTCATTCTTCTGGCAGTCCATTGTATTTTCAATATTCTTCACCAACACCCAATTCAAATGAATCAATTTCTCTTTGGTTTTCCTTATTCATTGTCAGCTTTCACATGCATATGAGGCTATTGATAATACCATGGCTTAGGTCAGGCACACCTTAGTCTTCAAAGTGACATCTTTGCTCTTTAACACTTTAAAGAGATCTTTTGCAGCAGATTTGCCCAGTGCAATACGTCTTCTGATTTCATGACTGCTGCTTCCATGGGTGTTAATTGTGGATCCAAGTAAAATGAAATCCCTGACAACTTCAATCTTTTCTCCATTTATCATGATGTTGTTTATTAGTCCTGTTGTGAGGATTTTTGCTTTATGTTGAGGTGTAATCCATGCTTAAAACTGTAGTATTCGACTTTTATCAGTAAATGCTTCAAGTCTACTTCATGTTCAGCAAGCAAGGTTTTGTCACCTGCATATCAAAGGTTGCTAATGAGTCTTCCTCTAATCCTGATGCTGTGCTCTTCTCCATATAGTCCAGATTCTTGGATTATTTGCTCAGCATACAGATTGAGTAAATACATTGAAAGGATACAACTCTGACACACACCGTTCCTGATTCTAAACCATGCAATATTCTCTTATTCTATTTGAAAAACTGCTTCTTGCTCTATGCAGTTAAGTGTTCTGGAATTCCCATTCTTCACAATGTTATCCATAATTTGCTTTGATCCACACAAATGCTTTTGCATAGTCAATAAAATGCAGGTAAACATCTTCCTGGTATTCTTTACTTTCAGCCAAGATCTATCTAACACTGGCAATGATATCCCTTGTTCCATGCCCTCTTCTGAATCCAGCTTGAATTTCTAGCAGCTCCCTGTAAATATACTGCTGCAACAATTTTGAATTATCTTCAGCAACATTTTACTTGCATGTGATAGCTGTTCCATAATTTCCACGTTGTGTTCGATCACCTTTCTTTGGAATGAGCACAAATGTGGACCTCTTCCAATCAGTTGGCCAGATAGCTGTCTTCCAAATTTCTTGGCATAAATGAGTGAGCACCTCCAGTGCTGCATCATTTGTTGAAGTATGTCAGTGAGTGTTCTGTCAACTCCTGGAGGCTTTTTTCTCACCTCCTTCAGCTTAGACTTCTTCCTTCAAAACCATTAGTTCTTGATCATATGCTGCTTCCTGAAATGGTTAAATGTCAACCAATTCTTTTTGGTACAATGACTCTGTGTATTCCTTCCATCTTCTATTGATATTTCCTGCACTGCTCAATAATTTTGCCCATAGAGTCCTTCTATATTGCAACTCGAGGCTTGAATTTATCCTTCAGTTCTTTCAGCTTGAGAAATACTGAGCGTATTTTTCTCTTTTGTTTTTCTAACTTCAGGTCTTTACACATTTCATTATAACTATCAAGAGATTTTTAAAAAAAAGAAGAAGAAGGAGGAAGAGGAGGAAAGAAAAGATAAACGTAACTGCCATCAAGTAGATTCCTACTCATAGTGACTACCATTGGGTTTCTGAGGTGATTTATCTTTATGGAAGTAGACTGCCCTGTCTTCCTTCCAGAGTGGCTGGTGAGTTTGAACCACCAACTTTCTGGTTAGCAGTCAAATGCCTTAGACACCATTATTGCCTGGGGGTAACACATCCAGAATTTCAAGCTCAAGCCTCTGTTTGTGTATCATTCCCTAAATCCAAGGATATGTTTTCCCATTATTTGGAAGGCAAATATAAAAGCTTAGGTAACAACTGCCATCTCTGAAGACTGGTTCTTGAACCATTTTGTCTTGCTGTTGAACATTATTGATTGGCCAAGAAAGTTCAAGATTCTCCTTGTGCTTGACAATGCACCTGGACATTCAAGCATTTTAGATGAACTTTACCTTAATGTAAAGGTTGTACTCTTATCCCCAGCACCACGTCACTACTTCAGCAAATGGATCAGAGAGTCATGGCCTTCTTAAAGGCCTACTATTTATGACAGAACTTTTCACAAGCTGTCAGGGCTACCCAAGATGATGTGAAAAGCTTAAGGGAGTTCTGGAAGAATTATAACATCTATGATGCATCAAAAATATTGCTGATTCTTGAGATGAAGTGAAGCATTCAAATAAGAAAAGAGTGTGGAACAAACTGCGGCCCCAATTCACACACGTTTTTCAGGGGCTAACAGCTGATGACCCTGCCGAACCCTGGCAAGCTGTGGTGGATACTGGTAATCGACTGCAGTTCTACATCAGAGAAAATGATGTTGTAGAGTTACTTGAGTCCCATGCTGAAGAACTAACCAATGAAGATTTTATGGAACTGGAGCAGCAAATGATAACATTTGAGGAAGAACATGGGGACCTAAAAACTTCAGAACCAAAAAAAGTTTTTTACAAGAGAGTTAGTTGAAGCTGTGGGTCTCACTGAAGCAGGGATAGCAAAGACGGAGGAGCAAGATCCGAATACCTTGTGGCTCACCAAAGTTTAATGTACAGTTAGTTACCGAGGGCCTTAGCTGCTACAAGGCCATTTATGATGAGAAAAAGAAAAGCTCTGTACAAACCTCCCTTGATGCCTACTTCAAGAAATTGGTTCCACTAGTAAATCCCTCTCCTGTCCATCAACAGAGTCAAACCCTGACTCTCTAGTACCAAGTCCATCTTCTCCAACACCAGCCATCTCTCCATCACCTTCCCCTGCATCATGCAATTATTAACGTTACCATAATGTTACCTCACATATGCCCCTTCCAGTACAAAAGACAGCTATGGGATGAGAGCAAGTATTAACCTTTAATCATGATCTTTTTTCTATCTAAATTGTTTTAAAAATGGTTTCCTTAATTTTTTTTTTTTTTTTTAACAGTGCTGTATACCTAGACACAAGGAGCTCTGGTGGCATAGTGGATAAGGCCTTTGGCTGATAACCAGAAGATCAGCAGTTCAAACCTACCAGCCACTCCACAAAAGGACGATGGAGCAATCTACTTCTGTAAAGATTTACAGCCTCAGAAACCCAATGAGGGTCACTATAAGTCAGAATTGACTCAATGGCAGCGAGTTTGGTGGTTTTGGCATACCTACACACATGTACACACAGAGATTCTTTCTTTCTTCAGTCCAGTACCATATGTACTTTTGTTATTATTGTTTATCATTGTTATGTACTGTATTATTATGTTTAAGATATTTTAGTGTATTTGGAAGTGTTTTTTAAGTGTTTTATATGCATAAACTCACTGCCATTGAGTCAATTCTGACTCATAGCAACCCCAACAATTTCCAAGGTTGTAAATCTTTACAGAGCAGCCTGCATCATCTTTTTCCTTCAGAGCGGCAAGTGGGTTTGAATAGCTGACCTTTTAGTTATCAGCCCAATGCTTTAACTACTATAACACCAGGGCTCATTTATATGCATTTGTTGTTGTTGTTGTTATGTGCTGTCGAGTCAGACCTGACTCATAGCGACCCCTCCTTGGGTTTCTGAGGCAGTATCACTGCGGAAGTAGATTGCCCCATCTTCCTTCTGAGGAGTGGCTGGTGGGTTTGAACCGCCAGTCTTCTGGTTAGCAGTCAAGTATAGAAAGGTAAAATATAT
>NW_006921876.1:3079756-3083595 GCF_000298275.1 Orycteropus afer afer
AGGGGTCGCTATGAGTCGGGGCCGACTCGACGGCACATAACAACAACAACAACAACAAGACAAACATTTGACTAACAGATGCTAAATAAGAACTGTATGTACTTGTTCTGACTTACCTACAAATTCATCTTAACGATAGACTTAGGAACTGATGTCATTCATAACCTGGGGACTGCCTGTAATCTTTAAACCTTAAACAAAAAATATCCCCTAAAGTATTCTTTAAACTAAATAATAGTTTAGCCTTATTAGTGAAGAATGTCTACCTTGAACATTCACTCTTTTAAAGGGATCAAATTGACAACAGCAACTCTAAAGGTTAGATAAGAATCTTATGGGGCAGTGAATTTATGTTAAAGTTGGAGAAATAATTTGGAAAAGGAGGGTGAAAATGGTTGTACAACTTGAAGAATGTTATCAATGTCACTGAGTTATGCACGTAGAAATTGTTGAATTGGTATATGTGTTGCTGTGGAAATGTTTAACAATAAAAAATAAAATGATCTCTGTTCTAAGCACTTTATACAAATTAACTCATTTAATTCTCATCACCATCTGACTAAGGAGCTCTGGTAGCACAGTGGTTAAAACATTCAGCTGCTAGCCAAAAGTTAATTGTTGGAATCCAGTAGCCACTTCAAGGAAGAAGATGAGGTAGTCTGCTTCCATAAAGATTTACAGCCTTGGAAAAAGGCAGTTCTACTCGCTCTGAAAGGTTCGCTGTGAGTTGGAATCAACTCAATGGCAGTGAGTTTGGTTTTAGGTATCTCCTGACTATGTATTTGTCTCCTGTTAGCATAAGGTCACTGCTGGAGGGAACCTGACTTGTCCAGGGTCTTTTCACTACCCATAAAAAAAAAAAAAAAAAACCCTCAGATCTCAGGACAGGTTATGTCATAGCCTTTTAATAACCTTGAAAACTGACAAAGACCAAACAAGGCTATTTATTCAGAGCTTATTATAGCAAAAGAGTTAGCCATTATTTGGTTTGGCAGAGACACAAAGGCAGGTAGCAGGGTAGGAACAATTTATTGTGGAAAAAGGGAAGGCTTCAGGTGTGCTCTGATTGGAGGTTGACGACATGCATTAAGTGGAAGCAGGCTAACTGGAAGCAAGACAGCCTTTATGACTGGTGGTGGTGGTTGTTGTTATGTGCCATCAATTACCCCAGTCACAGCGACCCCTCCTTGGGTTTCTGAGGCAGTATCACTACAGAAGTAGATTGCCCGACCTTCCTTCCCAGAAGTGGCTGATGGGTTTGAACTGTGAGCCTTCTGGTTAGCAGTCAAGTGCCTTAGGCATTATGCTACCAGAGCTCCTAAGACTGGTTACGGGAGTGAGTATATTTGGCTTTCTCCTGGTGTCTTATGTTGGAAGTATGGACAAAAATTAAGGAATCTGCCTATTATTAATTAAGTCCTGGCTATTTGGGCCCATTCTAACAGGGATTATGATTTATCTTCCTAGAGGTAGCTGTAGAGATTGATTTTATTTTCCTGGATTTAATGCTGCAGATAGTGGGTGAGAGTTCTATTTTTATTTTATAAATGAAGCACCTTCCTAATTTTTAAAATGTAATTATCATACCATCTCTGAATATCTGATATGGTTGTCTAAATAAGATCACAAAGGTCAAGAGTTGAAGGAACAGTGGTGCTCAATCCCAAAAAGAGCCAGTCTCCCTTCCCCTACTTCTCCCAAATACTGGAAATTGGAATGGCAAGAAATGTTACTCCCTGGCCAAAATATAGCTGCTGCTAAAGGAAAGGAGCCCCGATTGTGCATTGGTTAAGTACTCAGCTGTTAACTGAAAGGTTAGTGGTTCAAAACCACTGGCCACTCTGTGGGAGAAAGATGGGTCAGTCTGTATCTGTAAAGATTTACAACCTTGGAAACCCTTTGGGGCAGTTCTACCCTGTCCTATAGGGTCACTATGAGGAGGAATCAATTCGACAGCAGTGGGTGGGTGGTGGTGAGTGATAAGTAGGGCAAAACACCAGAGACTTATATTCTCTGAGCCTCAATTTCTCCATCTGTAAAACATGGCAACTGTTCCCATCTCTTCAGGTTGTTAGAAAAATTACACACTGAATAATAAATGTGCAGTACCTAGCCAGTGATACAACCCCGCAGTGCAGGCTCAATGCATGTTACTGCCCCATCATCCTCCATCCCTTACCTAGAAGGCAGAGCCAGGCTTCTCTTCCACTCCCAGATAAAAGAAAAGTGGTCCAAGGACAGACACTGAGGCTTTAACAGAGGCTAGTTTAAGACACATGGATTTGATATGTCTCATGCTCGCTCTTCTGCAACCTGTGCAAGGTACTCACTGAAATAATTGTTAGACACAGTTTTAGATGCCATCACTGTCATCACATGTGTTTGGTTTCCTCTGTATGTGTCCATGACCTGACTCCACACTATAGTTTTCTACCCCGTACTTCAGAAGCTGCTGCCTCAGCCTCAAAGAGTCACTGCGAAGATGCCAATACATGCATGTGGCAGCCCCTGGTAGAGAACACTGTGCCCTGTAGCCATCGCAGCACCAGAGTACAGACACCAGCCCTGATTATGGTATCAGCAAAAGTATAACAAGAACATAGGGAAAAACAGGCACACTCAAAAACTCTTAGTGTGTGTAAAATTGCTGCAACCTTCTTTTGAAGGACAATTTGGCTATATCTAAACAAAAATGACAAAATTGTTTAAGCCACTGACCTAGCAGTTCTACTTCTAAGGATTTAGCCAACAGACCAGAGCACATGGGTAGGTGAACAGATGATGCAGATAAGGATATTTACCACAATGCTGTGGAACTAGCAAAAACAAAAACAGAATATAAAGTAAATAGCTATCCATAAGAAAGGATAGTAAACTGTGGTTCACCATATCCATTTCACCCATGTTACAAAATACTATGCTGATGTTAAAGAGAATGAGATAAATTAGAATGTACCGACATAAAACATCCTGCACAATTTTTTTAGTTTCAGAATTTTTAAAGAAGTGGTTGTACCTGTAAAAGCATAGAAAAAGGCAAGACTTATGGGGGATATGATGGGGTTTGTAATATCCGAAGACCTGGGCCTCACATTTCCAGAACCGTCTAACTCAGCTTTATAACTTGTCTACATAGTTATCCTCACATACACTCTGGCATCCTACTAACTGACCACACGCCAGTTCCCTCTTTCAACAGAGCTTTTGAGAAACCACTAAAACAGATACAAATAATGATCCTGGAATTATGAGCAGCTAATGAGAAGGAAAAGTATTAGATGCAGTGAAGATGGCAAAAGGCAGCAGGTTAAGTGGGAAAAATTAAAAAAAAAAAGAAAAACCCAATGGTAGAGCCAAAGAGAAGCCATTAGAAATACAAGGAATGTGGAGGAGGAGAAAAAAAAAAAAACTTCACGGAACTCACAAGTATTAAAGGCACAGAATAGTCATAGCAGGAGTGTTTCAAGGTGAGCTAAAGCTGCACGTGGGGGTGAAGATGGTACTGAGAAATGGATCAGGACTTCTGTAGCTTCAGATGCCATGGAGTTAGGTGCACCTTAGTCTTCAACAAGACATCTTGGCTCTTCAGCACTTTTTAAAGGTTTTTTTTTTTTTTTTTTTTTGCAGCGAGGCCTAATTTCTTGACTGCTGCTTCCACTGGTATTGATTGTGGAGCCAGGTAATATGAAATCTTTGATAATTTCAGTCTTCTCTCCATTTATCATGATGCTGCTTATGTCTAGTTGTGAGGATTTTCATTTTCTTTATGTTGAGGTGTAATCCATACTGCAGACTGTAGTCTTTAATCTTCATCAGTAAGTGCTTCAAGTCCTCTTCAC
>NW_006921876.1:3083750-3098092 GCF_000298275.1 Orycteropus afer afer
AGTATCCTCTTGTTCTGTTTGAACAGCCTCTTAGTCTATGTACAGGTTTCTCATGAGTACAATTAAGTATTCTGTATTTCCCATTATTCTCAATGTTATCCATAATTTGTTATGATCCACACAACTGAATGCCTTTGCACTGTCAATAAAACATAAACAAACATCTTTCTATATTCTTTGCTTTCAGCCAAGATCCATCTGACATCAGCAATGATATCCCTCATTCCATATCCTCTTCTGAATCCAGTTTGCATTTCTGGAAGTTCTCTGTCAAATATATTGCTGCAACATTTTTGAATTATCTTCAGCAAGATTTTACTTGCATGTGATAGTAATAATATTGTTTGATAATTTCCACTTTCTGTGGGATCACCTTTCTTTGGAATGGATACAATATGGATCTCTTCCAGTCAGTTGGCCAGATAGCTGTCTTCCAAATTTCTTGGCAAAGATTAGTAAGTACCTCTAGCTCAGAATCCGTTTTTTGAAACAACTCAATGGGTATACCATCAGTTCCTGGAGCCTTGTTTTTTGCCAATGCCTTCAGTGCAGCTTTGACTTCTTCCTTTAATACCATCAGTTTTTAATCATATGCCACTTCCTGAAATGGACGAACATCAACCAATTCTTTTTAGTACAGTGACTCAGTGTATTCTTTCCATCTTCTTTTGATGTTTCCTGCATCATTCAATATTTTGCCCGTAGAACCTTTCAATACTGTAACTTGAGGCTTGAATTTTTTCTTCAGTTCTTTCAGCTTGAGCAATACTGAGCATGTTCTTCCCTTTTGGTTTTCTAACTCCAGGTCTTTGTCCATTTCATTACAATGATTTTTGTCTTCTTGAGCTGCTCTTTGAAATCTGTTCATATCTTTATCTTAGCTTTTCTTCCAGTTGCTTTAGCTTCTCTCCATTCAAGACCAAATCTCACAGTCTCTTCTGACATCCATGTTGGTCTTTTCTTCCTTTCCTGTCTTCTTAATGACCTTTTGCTTTCTTCGTGGATGGTGTTCTTGATGTCATCCTACAATTTGTCTTGTTTTCGGTCACTGGTGTTCAATGCACCAAATCTATTCTTTAGATGGTTTCTAAATTCAGGAGGGATATAATCAAGGTCATATTTTGGCCCTCATGGAGTTGTTCTAATTGTCTTCAGCTTCAACTTGAGCTTGCATGTGTGCAGTTGATGATCTGCTCCACATTAACCCTTGGCCTCATTCTGGCTATAGATATTGAGCTTCTCCATTGCCTCATTGCACACATGTAGTTGACCTGACTCCTGTGTATTCCATGTGGCAAAGTCCACATGGATAGCTGCCATTTGTGTTGCTGAAAAATGTACTTGCAATGAATAAGTCACCGGTCTTGCAAAATTCTATCATGCAATCTCCAGTGTCATTTCTATCACCAAGGTCATATTTTCCAACTACTAGTGATTCTTCTTTGTTTCCAACGTTTGCATTCCAATCACCAGTGATAATCAACACATCTTGATTGCATGTTTGGTCAATTGCAGACTGCAGAAAATGGTAAAAAATCTTCAATTCCTCGTCATTGGCTTTGGTGGTTGGTGTGTAAATTTGAATAATAGTAGCATTAACTGGTCTTCCTTGTAGGCATATGGATATTATCCTATCACTGACAGCATTTTACTTCAGGACAGATTTTAAACATTTTTGGTGACAATGAATGCCACACCATTCTTCATCAATTTGTCATTCCCAGCATAGTAGATCATATGGTTGTCTGATTCAAAATGGCCCAAACCAGTCCATTTTAGCTCACTAATGCCTAGGATATTAATCTTTATGTGTTCCATTTTATTTTTGACAACTTCCAATTTTCCTATAGATTCATACTTCATACTTTTCATGTTCTAATTACTAATGGATGTTGGCAGCTGTTTCTCCCCATTTTGAGTCATGCCACATCAGGAAATGGAGGTCCTGAAAGCTTTCCTCCATCTACATCATTAAGGTCAACTTTACTCTGAGGAGGCAGCTCCTCCTCAGATGTATTTTGAATGCCTTCTGACCTGAGGAGCTCATCTTCTGGCACTAAATTGGACAATGTTTCAGGCTACTCATAAAGTTTTCCAGTAATATATCAGACAGTGTTTCACTGCCATTCATAATGTTTTCACTGACCAATTCTTTGAAAAGTGGATGGCCCCTTCCTTCTAAGCCTGTCTCAGTCTGGAAGCTCTGCTGAAACCTATCCACTATGGGTGACCCTGGTGGTATTTGAAATACCTGTGGCATAGCCTCCAGCCTCACAGCAACATGCAAGCCACCACAGTACAACCAATTGACAGATGCATATCCAACTTTTAGTAACCCTTTTTAGCACAGAGTACAATTGAAGCCTGGGATTTTGAGACTTGTGGATCTGTGTGGAGGAGGGTAGTCCTTTTGCCTTATGGGCAACTGGCAAGTTTGAAATGCAGGGCTTTGATTGATGGCTGAATGCCACTATTGGCAGACTGCTCAAAACAGAATCAGGGGCTGTGGTTGTCCTTCTCCATCCCTGCATTGCTGACTGAATTATCTCACACTAAGCACAGAAAACCAGCTCTGGCTTTCTCCCCTAGGGGTCGCTTCTTGTATCAGTCTCCTTCCTCCTGTGTGGGTGCTCCAGTGAGTGAACAGATTCTGCCACAGTGACCAGCTCCCAGAGCCACTGGCTAAACATAACTGGAGGGACTCCTCCTCAAATACCTTATCCTCTCTTCATTTTACTCCTTTGCTCTTGCCCAACTTTTTTGTCCTTTCTATCTGATCGCTTGCCCCTTTGCTGCTCATCTTTCATTTCTGCCAAACATTTATTCCTCTTACCTGCCCATTTTTATTTTCTCTCTTTTTCTTATATTATTTTCCCTATTTCTTGTTATCTATTTCATCTTTTAATCTCTCTTTCTTCTCCTTGGATTTTTTTCCCCTCTTTCTCATCCAATGGGAGGAACATATTAACCCTCCATGAGTCAGCCATAGCCACTACACCAACCATCTCACCCAATGGACAAGTAACACCTGCACCACAGGATCAATGAGAGATGGTGGACAACAACTGCTCACCCCAACTCTAAATCCTCTTCATGATGAACAGAGACGTGCACCCACATCCTCACCAGTGATTCCACCAACAGAGAAAGTTGGAAAGTGAGCCAGTGCAGCTGAGTTAATAACCAAAGAAGTATACCTGCTCCACACTTCCAGATATAGTAAAACATAAAACTAGGGCTAAAAAAAAATCAGTACATAACTAACAAATAAAGACAACAACTTCAAAATGTCTAGGAAATGACAGACAACTTAAAAAAAAAAAAAAAAAAAAAAGACAAGATAGTAGAAACAAGTGTCCAAGATAAAGAATTAAGTAATCTCTCTGAGGCAGAACAAATAATAGAAATATCTGATTAGGAATTCAAAAGATATATACATAGGACTCTCCAAGAGCTCAAGGAAACTATAAACAGAAGCAACTGAGAAGACAGACAGCACCATTAAGAATTCAGGAAAATCATTCAAGAGCAAAATAACAAAATAAATTTACAATTAGAAATCATAGAAAAACAGCAGTTAGAAATTCAGAAGATGAACACTAAAATTACAGAGACAGATAACATATTGAAATGACAAAAGAACAGACTAGACTTGGCTGAAGAATGCATTTCCTAGCTAGAAGACAAATCCCTTGATGCCAACAAATATGAGGATCAGAACAAAGATTTAAGAGAAATGAAGAAAATCTAAGAGTTATATGGGATAACATGAAAAGAAATAACATACTCCTGATAGGAACCCCAGAATGAGAGGGAAAAAAAAAAAAAAAACTCTGAGAAAACTGTTGAAGACTTGGTAACAGAAAATGTCCCCCATATCATGAAAGAAGAAAAAAATATCCACAAGAAGCTCACTGAACCCCATACAGGATAGACCTCAAGGGAAAGTCACCATGATATATCATAATCAAACTTTCCAAAACCAAAGCAGCAGCTTGGGAAAAACAAAATGTTACCTACAACAGGCAACCAATGAGACTAAGCTCTGATTTCTCAGCAGAAACCATGCAGGCAAGAAGGCAATGGGATGGCATATACAAAACCTTGAAGGAAAAGGATTGCCAGCCAAGAATTATATATTCAGCCAAACTATCCCTCAAATATGAGGGTGAAATCAAGACATTCCCAGATAAGCAGAAATTAAGGGAATTTGTGAAAACCTAACCAACTTTACAAGAAATGCAAAGAGAGTCTTTCCAATAGAAAACTCACAACAGAGAACAAAAAATTAAAATAAAATCAAGACACCTGACACCATCACCTAGAAACCAACCCAGAAAAAGAGTCTCAAAATAAGCTCACGAAAAAAAAAAAAAAAATGTAAACAGAGAACAAGGGGAGACAATCTATAAACAACACCAACAACAAAGCAAATAGATGGAATAAAAGTTTTAATTACAAAACTTCCAAGTGGAGAGGAAGTCAGGACAATGTCTTTATAGAACAGATTGTTCCAAACTTAGGGAGATAAGAATTCACTTCAGGGTAATCACAAAGAAAATTAACAATCTTTCTAACCAAACTAAGAAAGAAGAAAACCACAAGGGCTTAGTAAACACAAAAACAATTATAATGAAGAAAAGAGAAAAAAACACTTGATAATAAAATGAACTCAGCACAGAAAAATATTTGGAGCAAAGAAATCACCAACAACACAACAAAAAAACACAATAGAATGACAGCAGTAAATTCATATCTAGCACTAATCACATTCAATGTGAATGGGTTAAATGTACCAATCAAGAGAAAGAGAGTGGGAGACTGGATAAGAAAAGAAGACCCATCAATACGCTGCATATAAGAGACCCACCTTAGACATAAAGAAAAAAAAATTAAAAATCAAGGGGTGGGGAGAAAAAAAATCAAGCTGAAGGCAACCAAAAAAGAACAGGAGTGGCAATATTAACTTCTGATAAAAATAGACTTCAAGGTGAAAAGTAGCATAAGGCACAAAGAAGGGCACTATATGATGTTAAAAGGCGCAATTGACCAAGAGGATATTACCATAAAAAATATCTATGCACTCAATGAAAGAGCTCCAAAATACATAAAGCAAACATTAACTGAATTGAAAGGAAAACAGACAACTCTACAATAATAGTAGGAGACTTTAACACATCACTTTCAGGGAAGAACAGAACAACTAGGAAAAAAAACTCTACAAAGATACAGAAGAACTCAACAACACCACAATCAACCATCTTGACCTCATAGACATATACAGAGCACTCCACCCAACAAAAGCACAGTACACATTCTTCTCCAGTGCACTTAGATCATTCTCCACAATAGACCATATGTTAGGCCACAAAACAAGCCTCAATAAATTTAAAAACATTGAAATACTATAAAGCATCTTCTCAGATCACAATACCATAAAAATAGAAATCATAATTTCTATTTATGTAATAGGAAGACAAAGAACTCTGGTGGCATAGTGCCTAAAGCATTTGACTGCTAACCAGAAGGCTGGCAGTTCAAGCCCACCAGCCACTCCTCAGAAGGAAGATTGGTCAATCTACTTCTGTAGTGATACTGCCTCGGAAACCCAAAGAAGGGTTGCTATGAGAAAAAGTTGACTCCACAGCAGTGGATTTGTTTTTTGGTTAATAGGAAGAACAAGTGAGAAAAATCAAATATGTGGAAACTGAATAATACACTGCTCAAAACTACTGGGTAACAAAAGAAATAAAGTGTGAAATAAAAATTTCCTAGAAACAAATGAGAATGAAAATACAACCTACCAAAACCTTTCAGACACAGTGAAAGCAGTACTCAGAGATCAATTTATAGCAATAAATGCACACATCAAAAAAGCATAAAGAATCAAAACCAACATTTTAATTCAACAACTCCAACAATTAGAAAAAGAGCAACAAAAGAAACCTACAATATCCAGAAGAAAGGAAATAATAAAGATGAGAGCAGAAATAAATGAAGCAGAAAACAAAAACAAAAGAGAGAGAAAAAATTAACAAGATGCTGGTTCTTTGAAAAAATTAACAAAATCGCAAATTTAACAAAGGAGAAGAAAGAGAAGATGCAAATAACACTAATGAATGAAAAGGGTGGCATCACAACAGAACCAACTGAAATAAAAAATATAATAACAGAATATTATAAAGAACTGTACTCCAACAGATTCAACAACCTAGAAGAGAATTCTAGAAACACAAATTTCTAGAAACACAAGACCTACCTAAACTAACCTAGTCTGAGATAGAATACTTGAAGAGACCCATAACAAAAGAAGTAATTGAGCAAGTCATAACCCCACCACCACCAAAAAAAAAAAAAAAAAAAGTCCTGGCAGAGAAGTCTTCACTGGAGAGTTAATTCATTCAGAAAGGAGAGAACAAGTACATTACTCGAACCATTCCAGAACATAGAAAAGTATGGAATACTCCCAAAGTCATTCTATGAAGCAAGCATAACCCCTAGATCAATCAACCACGACACATCAGAAAGGCAGCATTTGCATAGATGGAAAGCTGCACAGACAGGAATGCATAGAAAAGAAGTCACAGGGAGGAGGTGGGAGGAAAGCTTTTTATGGTGGGGGATTGTAATTGCGCAGTGAAACCAAATGTGCATGAACTGTTGTGTGTAAAAAGAATCTGCTTTGTAAATTTGCACCCACATCACAATAAAAAATTGAAAAGTAAAAATAAAAAATATTCTACAATTATTTTGTGACTATCAAAATGTTACTGCTTTTCTAAACTTAGAATTAATGTGCTAAATGAGAATACTTAAAATTTCATCATTCCTGTAACCTTGTTTCGATATTTATTATTTTCTTAAACATACAAAGAACCTTCTAAAGTGCAATTGACCAGACTCAATCCACCTGGAAAAGAACTAAAAGTGTGCTCAGCTCAACGCCCTCACCAAGAGATTTTCAGCGTGAACACCACGACTGGTTTGTGGTCTCACAAACTGTCAAAACTAGAGCATCACAGTCCAGCCTCCTGGTGGTCGAGCCCCAGAATTCTGACCGTGATTGTGAACGACTGTTTACACAGCCCTGCACCCGTCCACGTGCAAGAAAATGGCAGAAGGCACTGGGCAAACTCTTTACAGCGGCCACACCAGGGGGCAGAATTGAAGGTGCTTCCGAGCAGTGGGAAAGTTACTTTTTCAGCTGCCTGTATTTTTAACAGTGTGTAACAACTATTTTTTAGAATTTAAAACATTTGCATATAAATAATCCGGTCCCTCCGAGGCTTGCTCAGGAGTTTACAACTCGGTTCCACTCCCTCCACAGGTTTTGAAACACACTTCGCTCAATCTGACAAGCTCTGCAGAGGAGAGGGACGAGGGTGGCGGGCTCTTGTCCCTCTCGGGCTGAGTGGGTCCAGCACCGCCGAGGGACCCGGTTTTCTGATATCTACTCCACGGACGGGGTCGTCCTGCCCGGGCATGTCCTTGCGTCAGGAGAGTCATGCAAGCACCACAAGCCCGCGGGAAATCCCAATCTCCCTGCCCGACCCTGGCACACCTGGGGTACCCTTCCTTGGCCAGGAATGGTGATGGGTGACTCACCGGCATCAGCATCCGGAAGGCGACGAAGAAGATAAGGATCTTTGGGCCCCAGAGCCTAGGCCGGGCTCTGCGAGTAAGGCTGGGGCTAGGGGAGTACCCTGCCCGCGTCCAGGCCCCGCAGGTGGCGGGTGCTTTCGCTTCCCGCGGCATCATGACTTTAGTAAGCGCTCGGTGTCCTGGTTCGCGGTGGGGTTTAAACTTTCGCAAAATCAATCAGGAACCAAGCGAAGTATTTCCTAGAGTGTAGCGCCTTCCCCCCTGGACTTCCAAGTGCCTTGCCGACGGAATGGATCCAAGGCCTCGTAGAAATCCCGCCAAACTGCCCGCAAGGGATCCCTCTGGTGGTAGTCCCGGGTTCAGATTTCGAGCAGCTGGCACGGTTGCGCGCTCCAAGCCTGTAGAACTCAAATGGCTCCCGGGAGCGACGTTTGGTTGGGTACCTCTGGTGTCCGCCCTTTGCAGAGAGGAGGGCCAGCACTTGGCACCACCCAGAGCACTTCTGGTAGGAAAGCGGTAGTTCGTACGGTTCACAGTCGCATTCAAGGGGGCGCAGAAACGGCTTTTCTTTCCAAGCGCACTTGCCTTGTTTCTTGTAAAACCTGAATACTTTCTGTCCTCTGCCTTTGGTCCGCTCTCAGCTTCTGATCCTCCCCCCACCCCCACCCCAGTTCATGGATGTCACAGCATTTGGTTTCGCTTTGTGGATCTAATGAGCGCTGCTGGTGCAGTGGTTAAAGCTCTCGGCTGCTAATCGGAAGGTCGGTTTGAATCCACCAGCCTCTCCGTGGGAGAAAAACGTGGCAGTCTGCTTCCATAAATATTACAGCCTTGGAAACTCTATGGGGTAGTTCTACTCTGCCCTATCCGGTCGCTATGAGTCGGAATTAACTCAATGGCAACAGGTTATTTGCTCTACCCCAGCGGCAAACTTCCCTAGCTGGTCTTGACCTTATCACCTCAGTAGCCAGGTGCCTGCCTTCGAGCAGACGCTAAATGCATGGAATGGCAGTTGGAATGAAAGACACAAAAGCCCACACCCTCCCGGCAGATGGAATGAAAGACACAGAAGCCCACACCCTCCCCCTTTCAGCACTTCCCGTTTCCAGTAACTCCAGGTCAATCATCTTTCTTTTGGTCTCAGATTTGGATCATAGTTGAAATGTCTTCCCCACGCTACTCCCGCTGCTGTTCAGGGCGCCCGGAAAACACAATTCTGACTTTCTTCTATTTTTTCTTTCCTAGAGAGTCTAACGCTCTTTGGGAGCAGCACACCGGGAAACTACCAAGGGCGTGTGCCCAAGAAATCGGATGGGCTTGGTGGGGGGGAGCCCTTTCAACTGTCGGTACACACAAAGCTGTGTGCGAAGCCCGGGAGTTGGAGAATCCTGAATCCCAAAAGCTATTCCAGTCAAGATCCTGCCTTTGCTATGCTCACAGGACGGTTTAGGCAGGGAACTGGGTAGCAGGGGGAGGGAACCTAAAGGAGCCTCCTGCTCCAGACCCGGTCGCGGTGTTGCTTGGTCCTGAGCACACCGGCTCCGCGTCGACTTCGTGGGTACTAGGATCCAATCCCAGGGTAGCAAGAATGACGCCGGGAGTTGGCTGCCAGGGCTTAACCCCAAGTCCCGGGTCTGCCCTACAACAATTGTCCTTCCTTGGGCAACTCTCCGCCCCCGCGGGGTCTACTAGTGGATGCTAAGTTTGGGACCATATTACCATATACTCAAAACTCAAAAAAAGGGAGCTCTGGTGACGTAGTGCCTAAGGCATTTGACTGCTAACCAGAAGGCTGGAGGTTCAAACACACCAGCCGCTCCTCGGAAGGGAGGTGAAAGTTCCTTAGAACTTTGACGTGAGTTGGTTATTGAATAACACAAAAAATTTCCAGCCCGTGAGCCCTACCCCCGCGAGATGTAGTTACAAGCGGAAATCAGCAGGGATATTATAAAAGAAACGTGGAGATACACACACACACACACACACACATATGGGAGTTCTGGTGGTGTGGTGCCTAAGGCATTTAACTGCTAACCAGAAGGCTGGCGGCTCAAACCCACTAGCCACTCTTCAGAAGGAAGGTTGGGCAAATCTACTTCCTTAGTGGTGATGTTGTTGTTATGTGCGGTCGAATTGGACCCGACTTATAGCGACCCCTCCTTGGGTTTCCGAGGCAGTATCACTACAGAAGAAGATTGCCCAATCTTCCTTCCGAGGAGTGGCTGGTGGGTTTGAATCGCCAGCCTTCTGGCTAGCAGTCAAGTGCCTTAGGCACTATGCTACCAGAGCTCCTAATACTGCCTCGCAAACCCAAAGGTCGCTATGAGTCGAATCGGACTCGATGGCAGTGAGTTTGGTTATACAAACACACACACACACACACACACATAATCACCTGAACGTCCTGCTTCTGTATGAGGTGTGAATTTGATGATCCTGCCTAGGGCCTGACCCCTGAAAGAGACCCAACCCGGGAACTGGTGTCTGTGTTGCGCAGGTGTTGTTGTTGTTGTAGTTATGTGCCGTCTAATCGGACCGGACTCATAGCTACCCCTCCTTAGGTTTCGGAGGCAGTATCACTACGGAAGTAGATTGCCCAATCTTCCTTCTGAGGAGTGGCTGGTGGCCTTGAACCGCCAGCCTTCTTGTTAGCAGTCAAATGCTTTAGGCACTACGCTACCAGAGCTCCTAATAGGAGGATCAGGCCAGAGATAGCAGAATTTGAGCTCCAGAAAAACTCTTCTTTAATGTATGAGCAGAGTCATCAATACATGCAGGACAGAGTTTATATCATCCTAGAACGCTTGACCTAGATGACAGAGATCACGGATGCCCTTAGAGCGCCCCCTACCGCGTCAGGCACCAAGCCCAACAAGTGTTGTTCGTGATGAACTGATTGATCACTCTGCAGTGAGCAGGAGGGCGCAGTCAGTGGGCCCGAAGAGCGCATGCCCAGGATTGTGAAGGGGCTGCACCTTTAGCTTGCCTCGAACTTTTCCCTCGTCAGGGTTCCAGATTGTGTTTATTTTTAAGTCTCTCCTGTTGACAAAAATTCTCTGGGTGGTGTAAATGCTTTGCACTAGTCCAGTAACCTAAAGGCTGGCTTTGGTACCCACCCAGCGGCGCCTTGGAAGAAAAGGCCTGTCATCCCTTAAGATTGCAGACAAGAAAACTCTATGGGGCAGTTCTACTCTGTAACATATGGGGTCGCCATGACTTGATATCAACGAGTTTTTGGCTTTGTTTCTGTTGACAAATACACACGTTTATTCTAATGTCCCCATAACCTAACCCCGAAAATAGCTTGTTAAACTCTTCCAGAATGTTTTCCTGGCATACACTTAAATATAAATTGGATATACAGAAAAGAATAGAGTCATACTCCTCAATCTTGTTCTGCAAGTTCTTGCTACTTTGTCCTATAGGGTAGGTATAAGTTGGAATTGACTAGAAGGCAATGGTTTGATTTCGGGGTATTCTGATTTCTAGTCACATCAATTAATTTTCCTTATTTTAAGACTTCGTGTAAATCACATCAAATAGTAAGTATTCTTTATCTGGCTTCTTTTGTTTCAACATAAGCTTTTGAGGTTCATCCATGTTTTGTGTGTGCTGTTGTTGTTGTTATGTGCCGTCGAGTCGGACCCGACTCACAGCGACCCCTCCTTGAGTTTCCGAGGCAGTATCACTATGGAAGTAGATTGCCCCATCTTATTTCCGAGGAGTGGTTGGTGGGTTTGAACCGCCAGCCTTCTGGTTAGCAGTCAAGTGTCTTAGCCACTATGCTACCAGAGCTCCTATGTTTTGTGTGTATCAGTAGTTTAATTTTTTATTGCTTGGTGATATTCTAGTATATGTATGTAACATAGGAACCCTGGTGGAGTAGTGGTTAAAGTACATGACTGCTAACCAAAGTCAGTGGTTCGAACCCACTGAAAGATGTGGCAGTCAGCTTCCATTTCCAGTGGGTTTTCCTGTCTTTTAGGCTCTCTGTAAGTGGACAGCAATGGGTTTGTTTTTGTATATAACATAATTTATCTACGACTTTCTGATTAGCATTTGGATTCTTTCTGGTTTGGGAGTATTTTGAATAAAAATGATATAAAGAGTTTGTCTATTCACCAAAAAAACTAATATGAAAACTTTTCATGGACATATGCTATCATTTCAATACCTACGAGTAGATTTGCCATGTTACTGTATATGTGTATGTTCAACTTTATAATAAACTATAAGTTTTCCAAAGTGGTTGTAGCATTCTATCTCCAGCAATGTATATGAGTTAAAGCTGCTCCATATTCTTACCAACATTAACAGTTGTCAGTCTTTTTAATTTAATCTATTCTGATGGGTGTTTAATGTTTTCTTATTGTGGTTTAAATTTGCATTTCACTGATGTTTAAAGATGTTGAGTTTCTTTTCATGTGCATATGGATTCTGTATATTTTCTTTAATGAAATATCTTCTATCAAGTTTTTGCCCACTTTCAAAAGTTGAGTTCCTGCTTTTTTAAAAAAATTGTAGGAGTACTTTTTCTCTTTTTTAAATTCCACCTTCCCCCCTTCCTCTGGCTCCTGGTCTTCTTTTGTCTTGATGGATTTGCCTTTTACAGCTATTTCATATAAGTGGAATTCTACAATATTTGTTCAATGTTCTCTTACTTTCCTAATGATCTAAAGTGAAATCTTCTCTTTTGTTCTGATTGTAATCATTTTAATTTTCTCTCTTTCTTTATCAGTTTTTCTGATGATTTATAATTTTCATTAACCTTTTTAAATAACCAAAAACCCGTATTATGTTACTTTTGTTTAATGTTTCTCTGCTTTTTTTTTTCACTATTTTATTTTTCATAGATTTCTTCTCTTTGTTATTACTTTTCTTCTACTTACTTTTGGTTTAATTTGCTCTTCTCTTTACAGCTTAAGTGTAAACCTACATCACTGATTTTAAACCTTCCTTCTTCATTAACATAAACAATAAAACATTTATGCATATGAATTTCCCTTTAAGTACTTCTCTAGCTGCTTCCCATAAATTTTTGTATTTTGCATTATTATAATCATTCTGTTTGAAATATATTCTAATTTCACATGCAATTTCTTCTCTGATGCATGGATTATTTAGAACTGTGTTGTTTGATTTCCAAATATGTAATATTGTCAATATATTGTTATTGATTTCTAATTAAGTTCCATTGCCATCAGAGAACATGTTGCTGCTGTTAGGTGCTGTTGAGTCAGCTCCAACTCATAGTGACTCCATGTACAGCAGAACAAAACACTGCCTGGTCCTGAACCATTCTCACAGTCTTTGCTATGCTTGGGCCCATCATTGCAGCCACTGCACAGTCCATCTCATTGAGAGTCTTCCCCCTTTTCACTGACCATCTGCTTTACCAAGCATGATATCTTTCTCCAGGGAATGGTCCCTTCTAACAAGATGACCAAAGTAAGTGAGAAGAAGTCTGACCATTCTCTCTTCCAAGGAGCACTCGGCTACACTTCCAGGACAGATTTGTTTGTTCTTCTGACAGTCCATGTTACTTTCAGTATTCTTCACCAACACCACAATTCAAAGGCATCAATTCTTCTTCAGTCTTCCTAATTTGTTGTCCAGCTTTCACTTGCATATGAGGTGAAAATACCATGGCTTGTGTCAGGGGCACCTTAGTCTTCAAAGTGACATCTTATACGTACTGGTTGCATGATATATATTTTCCCATTGTTTAATTTTCCCATTATTTATATTTCATTTATTTAAAATACATATATTTTAGACAGCTTGTAATTTGGGCTTGCTGGTTTTTGTTATTTTTCTCAAATGGATAATCAATTGGATTGTTTATTCCATATTTATTTTTGTAGCCATATTTGGAAAATATGATCACTCACAATTTATTAATTTTGCCTTTGTTGTTGAAGAATACTTTCAATGGCTAAAGAACAATGAGTTGACAGTTTTCTTTCACCACTTTAAAGATCCTGACATCTGCAACTATTGGTCTCTCCAAATCTGGAGCAAACAATAGTGAAGAAAATAAAAGATACACAGAAATAAGTAGTCCAAAGGACTAATAGACCATGGGAACTCCAGCCTCTATGATCCTGAGATCAGAAGAACTAGATGGTGCCTGGCTACCACTGCCGACCACTCTGAAAGGGCTTACAATAGAAGGTTGTGGATAGAGTGGGAGAAAAATGTGGAACAATACTCAAAATTAAAAAAAAAAAAAAAAGACTAGGCTTACTGATCTGATAGAGACTTGTGGAGCCCAGAGATTATTGCCCTTAGACATCCTTCAAGTGGGAAACTGAACTCACCCCCATGGCTCAACTTGCAGCCAAATATTAGACAGGCCTATGAACTGTCTAAGTTTATAGACAGTCAGCTGCAGAGACCCAGGTAAGGGTGGTACGAGAGGTTTCCAACAGGGAGACAAACTTGTCTGTCGGTTTATCCTACCGTGGTGACGTGTTGATGTGAGTCTTGAGACTGAGCCACTGGTGCTTCAAACCCAGTGGGATGCACATGGTGCACAGGTAACAGCCAAGCTTACAGACTAAGACAGACTACAAAGAAGGAAGAGCCATCCACTTCTCAAAGAATTGGCTAGGGAAAACCTTATGAATAGCAAAGAAACGCTGTTTAATACATTACCGTGCAACTTTATGAATAGTCCAGTTAGGTTAGAAGGCTCTCAAAATAGGACTGGGAAAGAGCTGCATCATCTGAGTAAACCC
>NW_006921876.1:3100858-3108537 GCF_000298275.1 Orycteropus afer afer
AAGCGAGAATGGCCAGACTTCGTCTCACCTATTTTGGTCATGTTGTAAGAAGGGACCATTCCCTGGAGAAGGATGTCATGCTTGGTAGGGTGGAGGGTTGACAAAAGAGGGGGAGGCCTTCAACAAGATGGATTGACACGGTGGCTGCGATTATGGGCTCAAGTATAGCAGGGATCATGGAGCTGGTGTGGGATTGGGCGGTGTTTCGTTCTGCTGTGCATGGGGTCGCTATGAGTCAGAAACGACTCGATGGCACCTAACAACAACAACTACTACTACAAATAAACTGAAGAAATAAACAATAACACCAGGGAGGTATGCACTTGTAAGAACAATTAATAATATGCAATAAAGGGTAGCATTTGCCCAAAGGTAAAACTCAGAAAAGCAGGAAAGGATAGGAAAGAAGGATGAACACAGGGAGCAAGTATGAAGAGTTATATTTGTTATATTATGGAGATTACAATCTATGCCATGAAACAAAATGTGTATGAATGTTGAATGGAAAACCAATTTGCTCTGCTAAGTTTCACCCAAATCATTAAAAAAGTTAAACATAAAATAAAGATCCCAAGCCCCATTATTTCCAATGAGAAATCCTACACACAAAAATTTTCTTTTTATCTTTGACTATGATGTACTCAGATAGTGTTTTCTTTATATTTATCTTTCTTGGGTTTTCAGGACTTCTTGAATGTCTAAGTTGATTTTTTTTCACCAAATCTGATATATTTTCAGCCATTTATTTCTCAAATTGTTTTTCAGTCCCATTCTTTTTCTCTTTTTCCTTCTTGGTCTCCAACTCCACATCCATTAGACTGCTTAATGTTTTCCCACATGTCACTAAGACTCTGTTCTTTGGTTATTATTTTGTTTTTTAGATATCTTTCTTCTGTTGGTTTCTATTGGTCTCCCTCAATTTCACTCACTCCTTTTTCTGTGTTCTTCAATCTTTTATAAGAATATCCAATGAATTTTTCATTTCAGATAATAGACTTTTCAGTTCTACAATTTCCATGTCTTTTCTTTTATAGATATCTCATTTCTCTACTGAGATTGCCTCTTTCACTAATTTTGACCATCTCTTATTCAGTCACAGCATATATTTTTAAAGGTCCTTAGGTGTTGCAAACAGTTTGTACTGGACTTCTAACTTTAAAGGCTGGCTGTTCAAACCCACCCAGTGGCTCACCGGGAGAAAGACCTGCTGATATGTTTCTGTTAAGATTATAGCCAAGAAAATCCTATGGAACAATTCTACTCTGTAACACACGGGGTCGCCATGAGTCAGGATCAACCTGACAGTAACTAACAACAATAACAAGGAGCTCTGGTAGCATAATGCCTAAAGCACTTGACTGCTAACCAGAAGGCTGGCGGTTCAAACCCACCAGCCACTCCTAGGAAGGAAGATGGGGCAATCTACTTCCGTAGTGAAACTGCCTCAGAAACCCAAGGAGGGTTCACTGTGAGTCAGGTCAGACTCGACGGTGCATAACAACAACAACAACAACGACAATAACAAGTGAGATTCTGCTATAGATCAGCATTAAGAACTGCTGGAAAAGCAGAAATTCTATTTGTAAGGAAGAGATATTGAATGGGGAGTATCAACAGTTGTTATAGCTAGCTGCCATGGAGTCAGCCTCCTACTCATGACAACTTCATGCACAGTGGAATGAAATACCGCCTGATCCTATGCCATCCCCATGACTGACTGCAGACTGGACCATTGGGATCCATATGGTTTTCATTAGCTAATTTTTGGAAGTAGATTCCAGATGTTTCCTTCTAGGCCATCTTCGTCTGGAAGCTCTACTGAAACCTGTTCAGCATGGACAGATGGATAGTGGCTGTGCATAAGGTGTGCTGGCTGGGAGTACAACGTGGGTCTCCAGAATGGAAGGCAAGTATTCTACCACTCACCCACTAATGTCCCCATGTAGTAATAGTAAACACTGTTAAAATGTTTATTAACACCTCTGTACGATAATTTTTCAAATATTTATCCAGCGTTGTTTATATGGCAGGCATGATGTATACAAAAATGAGAATACACAGTACCCCCCTTAAGGGACTTGCAATCTAGTAGGGGAGACAGTATTACAATTATAATAAAATGTGGTATTGACAGAGCATATTAAAATTGTTAAAAAATGTTCATATTCTGAAGGGCTTATATTTCCACTTTGGAGAAAACAGGAGAAGCTGGGAGAAGTGTAGAGCCAAGAAGAAAAATGAGCAGGGGAAGCAAAGGAGAGAAGGGAAGAGAATGGAACAGGGAGGACAGTCCTGCTTTTAGTGAATGAACTCTGGACACATTCAGAATTCATTTAAGTCCTCAAGTTTTTTTGGTAGCTAGGTGACTTTTCTCAGCTGCCATGGCCCTGGGTTGCTCTGCTCTTACAATTGATTGATTAGGGCTGAAAGAAAGGGCCTCAAATCATCAGATTTATATTTTGTTTTATTGGGGGTCCAAAGGGCTAACACAATATTTCTTTTTTGTAGTATCCTATAAAAGATTCTAATGTGTCAGCTTTCAGTTGGGAGAGGGCATAATGTAACGGCACTCTTCCTACTTCATCCCTGTGCTGTTTCCATTCTTCCTCCTTTCTTATGCCTTCCTGTTTCTGAGCTTTATTCCTGGACAAGTGCTACCCTTTTGGTCTACTGTGGTTGATTGTTCTAAGGAGTGCAAACCTACCTGTTATTATTGTTCACTTAATAGGCCTATTGTTTGACTAAGGGTTGAGCCACAGGAGTGAGTTAACTTCAGGCCTGAAGGGTGTGTAAGGGCCATAGTGTTAGGGGTTCTACCAGTCCCTATCATACTAATAAGCCTGGTCTTTTATTATTATTATTATTATTATTTTGAGTTTTGTTTCTTGTTTTTCTCCCACTCTATCTAGGACCTCCTATACTGATCCCTTTCAGAGCAGTTGACAATGGTAGCTGGGCACTATCTAGTTCTGGTCTCAGGGTCATAGAGGCTGGGGTACATGTGCTCCTTTAGCCATTGGGACTAATTGCTTCCATGCATCATTGATTTTCTTCACTCTCATTTGCTCCAGATGAGGAGAGTCCAAGAGTTTTACCTTAAATGGCTGCTCATAAGCTTTTAGGACCCCAGTTACTACTCAGCAAAGTAGGATGTAGAAGATTGTCTTTGTGGACTATGTTATGCCAGTTGACTTTGGTGTCTGATGAAACTATGATCCTGAGCCCCTAGGCCCAGCAACTCATTCCCTCAAGGTCCTGAGTCATTTCTGACCCTGTATTGTAACCTGCTACTTCCCTAATAAACCTCCTAATAGTGGGGACAAAAAATTAGAGGAAGGGTACTGTTATTGAAGATAGTCTTTTCAACAAATGGTTCTGGCAAAATTGGATATCCATTTGCAGAAAAATGAAACAATATTCATAACTCACTCCATCCACAAAAACCAACTCAAGATGGATCAAAGATTTAAATGTAAAACATAAAACCAGAAAGTTCATCAAAGAACAAGTAGGGGCCCTAATACATGACATAAATTGACTATCAAATCTAGTGGAAAATGCACAAACAGCAGAAGGTAAACTAGATGACTGGGACCTCCTAACAATTAAATCTTTATGTGCATCAAAAGACTTCTCCAAAAGAGTAAAAAGAGAACTTGCAGACTGTGCAAAAGATTGAACAATGACATATCCTACAAGGGACTTATTTCTAAATTTTATAGAAAACTCCAACACCTCAGCATCAAAAAGATAAACAATCCAATTTAAAAAATGGACAGACTACATGGACACTTCACCAAAAAAGATATTCAGGCAGGCAACAAACACATGAAGAAATGTTCACAATCATTAGCCATTAGAGAGATGCAAATCAAAGCAATGAGATATCATTTTACCCCAGCAATAATAGCAAAGTTCAACAAGACAGAAAATAAATGCTGGCAAGGATGTGGAGAGAGTGGAATTCTCATACACTGATGGTGGGACTATAAATGGTACAACACTGTGAAAAACAGTGCTTTCTTAAAAAAAAAAAAAAAAAGGAAATAGAAATATTTGATCTAACAATCCCACTACTAGGAATATATCCTAAAGAAGTGAGAGCTGGGGCATGAATAGATATATGCAAACTCAAGTCACATCACAGCACTATTCATAGTAGCAAAGAGATGGAAACAACCTTATTGTTGTTGTTATGTGCTGTCGAGTCGGACTTGACTCATAGCAACCCCTCCTTGGGTTTCCTAGGCAGTATCACTACGGAAGTAGATTGTCCCATCTTCCTTCTGAGGAGTGGCTGGTGGGTTTTAATCGCCAGTGGAAACAACCTATGTGCCCATTAATAGATGAATGGATAACGAAACTATGGTACATACACACAATAGAATACTACACAACATTAAAGAATAATGAAAAATATGCAAAATACCTCATAATGTGATGAACTTGGAGGATATTATGCTGAGTGAAATAAGTCAATCACACAAATAGCGTATGAGTCCACTATTGTAAAAAGTCAAAGAAAGGTTTAAACATGAAAGGAAGCTTTTTTGTTGGTTACTGGGGATGAGAGTGGAGGGGAGGGAAAATTGCTTGATAGGTAAGAGAAATTAATTGATTTGGGTGAAGAGAAAGACAATTTACCAAAAGTGAGTGACCAGCAAGATAACACTAAGGGAAAGGAAGAGACAGACAGGTACACAAGAGGTACAGACAACACTAAGGGAAAGGAAGAGACAGAGAGGTACGCAAGAGGTATAGACAATAAAAGTAAATACTTCTACATACACAATACTGCATTATCAGTAATAACAAACATTTATCTATGGATGATACAATATTGTTGTTATTGTTGTTAGGTGTCAATTATTCATAGATGTTTACATAGTTAGACAGGCAAAATGATCAGATATGGGTAGGGAAAATGGAATATATAACTATGGCAGATATTTCTATATGTTTTCATATATGCTATAAGAGTGTCCATATATATGTATATGTACATATAATATATATTTACATATAATAATGATATATACATATAATAATTATATATAGATAGATAGATGTAACAGAGATAACAGAGAGCAATATTATCATAACTTTTTAGCCACAGCCAAACACGTGCCCATGGGCACAGAACTATGGTTGAGAGAGGCATCAAGCTTGACTGGCATAACATACTGCAAAAAAACACTGTTTTATATCCACTTTAAGTAGCAATTGAGGTCTTAAAAGCTTGTGAATGGCCATCTAAGATGCAAGAATTGGACTCTCCTCATTGGGAACAAAGAAGAGTGAAGAAATCAAGGACATATAGAAACAATTAGTCCAAGGAACTAGTGAACCATGGGAACTTCAGCCTACATGACCCTGAGATCAGAAGAATCGATGGTGCCTGACTACGACTGCCTATCACTCAGAAAGGGTTCAATGTAAGAGATCCTGGATAGAGTAGGAGAAAAATATGGAACAAAACTCAAAATAATAATAAAAATGACCAGGTTTACTGGTCTGATAGTGGTCTAGGGTGAAACCCCTAAAACTATGTTCCCTAGTCACCCTTCAGACCTGGAATTGAACTCAATCCTGTGGCTTAACTTCCAGCCAAACAATAGAAGGTGTTTAAGGTGAAAAATTACACCAGATAGGTACATTCCTTAGAACAAATAACCGTGAGAGATCAGAAGGGCAGCATTTGCACAGGGAGATAGCTCAGAAGGCAGGAGTGCATTGGAAAGAAGAACACAGGGAAAAGGTAACCACAGGGAGAAAGTGGGAAGAGAGCTGTTATATTATGGGGATTGCAATCAATGTAAAAAACAAAATGTGTATGAGCTGTTAAAGGAAAACAAATTTGCTCTGCAAACTTTTACCCAAATGACAATTAAAAAAATAAAATACCATGGCTTGGATCAGGTGTACCTTAGTCCTCATGGTAATATATTTGCTTTTTAATACTTTAAGGAGGTCTTTAACATCAGATTTTCCCAATGCAATGCATCATTTGATTTTTTGACTGCTGCTTTCATTGGTGTTGATTATGGATCTGCAATGCATTGAATTGCTTAATATGGCCCTTTTAGCCACCATCCTCCATTTTGTGATGTATTGTAAGTCCCAGTCTCTATGACTGTTTAGAGTTGAGTCCCACCTTGTTGGAGGGTGTGACTCAAGTCACCACTGTTAGCTTTCTTGAGGGTATATATAGGAATGTTCTGGGAAAGTTCACTATCTTGCTCTGGTTCTGTGTTTGGTTCATCATCATCTCATCTCTGGACTTGAGAAAGCAGCTGTCATCTGACCCACCAATTTGATTCCCCCAGTGTGAGTTGGGAGAATCCTCCAGACCTACCCACAAACCTAGGATTTGCCAGCTCCCAGCCTCCCAGTCTCCATCATAACTATGTGAGCCATTTCCTTGGGAGTTTGTGAGTTCTGTGAGATGTGACAATGAAATATGGAACCCTAAGACAGGAGAGAGATTACTGAGGAGAGGAGGAGGAGTTGATGTCAGAGATGATGGAGTGGCACATCAGTTTGAAAAAACTGGAAATTTGAGACCTCTTTAACCTCTGCCTCATAGGGACTGGCCTTGTGCTGATCTTTCTAAAATAAATTATTCAAGCAGTTGATTTCAGAAATGGGATTCACTGCAATGGCCCAAACTCACTGGGATATGTGGTTTTGAGAAAAAGGAGATAAACAGGAGAGTAAGAAACCTTTGGTTTTTGGATGGGATAAAAAAGAAAAAAAAAAAATCCATGGATTGAAGCAACTTTTGTTGAGATCAGTCACCCAAGATAAAATCTATTCATGGGGACACAAAAGACCTGTACAAAGAAAACTATAAAAAAAAACTACTTCAAGAAATCATAAGAGATCTACATAAATGGAAAAACATCCCATGCTCATGGATAGGAGGATTGAACATTGAACATCTACCCCAAGAAATCAATACATTCAATGCAATCCCAATCCACATTCCATCAACATTTTTTAAGGATATGGAAAAACCAATCACTAACTTTATGTGGAAAGGAAAGAAACCCTGGATAAGCAAAGCACTATTAAAGAAGAAGAACAAAGTAGGAGGTCTCACACTGCCAGATCTTAAAACCTACTATTCAGCCACAGTCATCAAAACTGCCTGGTATTGGTATAATGACAGACACATAGACCAATGAAATAGAATTGAGAACCCAGAAATAGATCCATCAACCTATGGTCAGCTGATAATTGACAAAGGGCCTAAATACATTAAATGGGGAAAAGAATGTTTAATAAATGGTGCTGGCAAATGGAGACCCATTTGCAGAAAAATGAAACAAGATCTGTACCTTACACCACACATAAAAACTAACTCCAGATGGATCAAAGACTTAAATGTGAAACCTAAAACTATAGAGTTCCGCAAGGAAAAACTAGGGGCAAATTTAGGAGCCCTAATATAGGGCATAAATAGGCTATCAAGCATTATCCAAAATACACGAACAGCAGAAGAAAAATTAGATAAATGGGACCTTCTAAAAATTAAATTTTTATGTGCTTTCAAAGACTTCCCCAAAAGAGTCAAAAGAGAACCTACAGATTGGGAAAGAATATTTGGCAATGACATATCTGACAAGGGACTTATCTCTAGAATTTATAGAAAACTCCAACACCTCAATAACAAAAAG
>NW_006921876.1:3109062-3110342 GCF_000298275.1 Orycteropus afer afer
TAGAATCTGCAAATCACCGCATAACGTGGATGAACTTGGAGGACATTATGCTGAGTGAAATAAGTCAATCACAGAAGGACAAATATTGTATTAGTCCGTTATTGTAAAAGTCAAGGAATGGTTTATATATGGAAGGAAATTTTCTTTGTTGGTTACCAGGGGTGGAAGGGTATGGTAGGGAACATTGTTAGATAGGTAGACATAAATATTGATTTGGGTGAAGAGAAGGGTAATGTACCAAATGTGAGTGATTGACATGGTGGCAATGAGGAAGAGGAAGACATAGAGAGGTACATGGGAGGTGCTGATAACAAAGATGAACCCTTTTGCACATACAGTTCTGCATTGTCAGTGAAGGCAAACATGGGTATACAGGTGGATGGATGGGTGGACAGGCTGAATTAGTAGGTATGTCTATGCAGCAGGGAGTGTACCCAAGACCATGTATAGGGTTGGCTGACAATGGTTCTACAAGTGTATGTGTATGTTCTGTAAGAACTCCCAGGGGTATAGTAGAGCTGACAAGGGACAAGGCTGTAGTCACTTCTTGGTCACAGCCAGCTACCCAGACAGACTGAGTAGTTGAACCTGTGGACTTGGGACCATCATCACAGGGGACATCAAGCTTAATTGGCATAACATACTACACAAAACATTGTTCTACCTCATACTTTGGCGAGTAGCGACTGGGATCTTAAAAGCTTGCAAGCAGCCATCTAGATGCAATGATGGGTCTCTCCTCATCTAGAGCAAAGAAGAATGAAGAAAACCAAAGATTCATGGAAACAATTAGTCCTCGCAACTGGTACGCCATGAGATCCTCAGCCTATATGACTATGAGACAAGAAGAACTAGATGGTGTCCGGCTACCAATGTCAACCACTCAGAGGGGTATCTATGGAGGAGATCCTGAATACAGAGGGAGAAAAATGTGGGACAAAATTCAAAATCATTTGGGGGGGAAAAAAAAGGGAGACCAGGTTTGCTAGTCTGATAGAACCTGGTAGAACCACTGAGACTATGGTCCCTAGCAGCCCTTCAGGTCCGGAATTGGCCCCACACTTGTGGCTTCCAGCCAAATAAAAGACAGGCATAAGAGCTGAACATATACCTGAGGTAGATACATCCCTTGGAGAGAACAATCATGGGAGAAAGAAGGGCTGTTTATGCACAGGGAGACAGTTCAGGGGGCAGGAGTGCATGGAGGGATGGACACAAGGAAGAGGTAACTATCAGGAGGAAGTAGGAGGGGAAGTGTTGCATTGGGGTAAACTGTCAAT
>NW_006921876.1:3114860-3119255 GCF_000298275.1 Orycteropus afer afer
CAGGGAAATTCTCTTCCAACAAATCTTTGACAGTTTTCTCTGCGGTTTTATTTTTCTCTTCCTGTTCTGGAATTCCAATTACACATAGGTTATTCATTTTGATGGTATCACACATGAACCTTAGGCTTTCTTCATTTTGTTTTGATCTTTTTTCTGATTGTTCCCTTTCCAAAGGAGTATTGAGATATTTGTCTTCAATCTCACTGATTCTGTCTTCCATTAATTCAATTATACTCTTTTGCCCTTTTGATATGTTATCTATTTCTGAAAATTTAGTATTAATCTTCTAGATTTCTATCTGTAAATTTTGTGTCATTTCTAATTTTTCTTTTTTTGTCATTTTGTTCTTGTATTGTCTTTCAAAATTGTTGTAGGGCTTTCTCTGTGTTTTCCTCAATTTTGTCAGTGTTTTACTTGATCTGTCTCTCAAATCCATTGAAGGTACCTAAATATAATTCTTTTGAATTCCTTGTCAAGGAGTTCCCATGCTGCTTCTTTCTCAAGGATGTGTTCTGGGTCTGTATTCTGGTCCCTTGTTTCTCCTGCTTTATCTTGCTTCTGTATGTGGACTGTGATGCTCTGTTGTCTCCAAGACATTGTGACATTTTTGTGTTTATATTTAATTGGCGATTGTATTTTGGAGTGACTTGCCCATGATTTTCATTTTCTTTGTTTTCTTTGGCTGTTATCTACATAAGAAGGGTGCTGTGCTTCTCTACTTGCTACTTGGCAGCACTTTATACACTCACCACCTGACTCCTTTCCTGTCATCACTCTCTCATATGTCTCTGCTAACCAACTAACCAACTAACATGGTTGCAGGAGTTGGTGAACCCAAATCAGTGGGTCATATGACAGCTGTTATTTCAAGTCCAGGGGTGAGATGATGAGGAACCAAATGCAGAACCAGAGCAAGAGAGTGAACTTTCCCAAAACCAAAAACCAAACACTACCTTTGAGTCAAATCCGACTCATAGTGACCCCTCCTTGGCAAATGGAGCCTGTTCTTAGGTCCTGTTTTCATTCAAGTTTTTCCACTAGTTGGTGCCTATTCCACTTCTGTATAATTCCTGTCAAAGCTTAGGGCTCCAGGATTATCTTCTGTCTCTCTGTCAATTGGTTTCTCTTTTCTTTGTTGAAGAGGGTCTGTGTAGCTTGTCTGTCTATTCTGCCATCTTACTGGAAGAAGTCACCCCACTAGTTTTATACATATGTAACCATACCCAACATGAATGGGACTGGACTGAGGTGGGAGCACTTGCTAGACTTGTCTTGATACCAGCAATTTGGACTAGCACAGCAGCTGAACCTGATGTCCCTTCCCATGGTGGGAAAGTTTGGGTAAAAATAAATGACAAATGGTAGGAAGGAGAAATAACAGCTGAAGGCAAAGGGATGAATAAATGGGTTATGGAGTGGGGAAAATCTAACATTATACTGATACCTGAAGAGAGACTCAGACCAAAGGAATATTATTCTCTCAGTGAAATTTTTCCAGAGGGCAGAAAGGTGATGAAGAGACAAACTTTTGGATACCTAATCACATCAGATGGACACCTGCAGCAGACCTGAATGGCTGGTACCTGAGTAACCTCACCCTTAGGACTCTGCTCTACTGGAGGACTAATTGTTAATGACTTTGGGACTGGTAAAATGATTGGGAAAGGCAAATTAATCCTTCAAATGTGAAAGGGCTAATTGCTAGAAGAGCCAAGGGGTTGCCTGCAATGCAGTGAATTGCTTAATATGGCCCTTCTACCCATCGTCCTCCGTTTTGTGATGTATTGTAAATCCTAGTCTCTGCCTCTTTAGGGTGGGATGTATCTTGAGTCCCACCTTGCTTTAGGGTGTAACTTGAGTCACCATCCTTAGCTTTCTTGAGGGGATGGCATAGCACCTAAGGCATTTGACTGCTAACTAGAAGGCTGGCGGTTCAAACCCACCAGCTACTCTTCAGAAGGAAGAGTGGGCAATCCACTTCTATAGAAATACTGCCTCGGAAACCCTAGGAGGGGTCACTATGAGTTGGATTTGACTCAAAGGTAGTGTTTGGTTTTTGGTTTTGGGAAAGTTCACTCTCTTTCTCTGGTTCTGCATTTGGTTCCTCATCATCTCACCCCTGGACTTGAGATAACAGCTGTCATGTGACCCACTGATTTGGGTTCACCAACTCCTGCAACCATGTTAGTTGGGAGAATCCTCCAGACCTACCTGTAGACCTGGGACTTGCCAGTCTCCCAGCCTTCACCAACACCATCACATGAGCCATTTCCTTGGGAGTTAGTGAGTTCTGTGAGACGTTACAGAGAAATTCAGAACCCTAGGACAGGAAGGAGATTATTGGGTGGGGAGGTATTGATGTAAGAGATGATGGAGTGGCATGGCAGTTTGGAAAAGTTGGACATTTGGGACATCTTTAACCTCTGCCTCACAGAGACCTGCTTTGTGCTGAACTTTCTAAAAGAAATTATTCAAGCAAGATCCAAGTAAAATGAAATCCTTGATGATTTCAATCTTTTCTCTGTTTTTCATGGGTTGCAAACCCAAATCAGTGAGTCAGATGATGGCTGTTATCTCACATTCAGGGGTGAGATGATGAGGAACCAGAGCAAGAGAATGAAATTTCCCAAAACCAAAACTGGTCCAGCTCTGAGGATTTTTGTTTTCTTTGTGTTGAAGTGTAATCCATACTGAATGCTGGCATCTTCTCAGCTTCTCTTACAATTAATTGCTAAGATTGGTTGGAGCTGGAAGAAAAGGCCAAAATTAACTGTTCCAGAATTCCCATTCTTTACAATGTTATCCATAATTTGTTATGTTTCACAGAGTTGAATTCCTTTGCACAGTTAATAAAACACAGGCAAACATCTTTCTGGTATGCTCTCCTTTTAGCAAAGATCCATCTGATATCACCAATGATATTCCTTGTTCTGAATCTGGCTTCAATTTGACACAGTTGCTGCAATGATAGACTCAGGTATAGCAAGGATTGTGAGGCTGGCACAGGACCAGGCGGTGTTTTGTTCTGTTGTACATAAGGTCACTGAGAGTCAGAGATGACTCAAGGGCACCTAACAACAACAGTAAAATAAAGATAAGGATTCCCCTTTACTTGTCAATTTTGTAGCTGTTTGCTTATTTTTAATTATATTATTTCTCTAAATTCTGTTCATTTCCCTTAGCCCTTTATTTCTCTAGAGTGTTTCTAGACCCGGTTTCTGATACAGAATTGGGTTTTTCCCTCTAATGTAATCAGAGAAGTATCTGTGGAAAACAGCACCTATGGCAAGCAGTAAAATTGCTCCGCTAAGTGGTGTAGTGAGGTTAATAAGCACCCAGGGGTACACTCTGAGTTGCACCCCTCCTCCAATTTCAAGATGAATAGACATTGATAACTAAGACACGTCAGCAGAAATGCCTTCCCCACTGCTTCAGCCAGGCGTCTTTCATGTTTGCAGTGTCTCAGAGAGTCATTCTACCACCTCTGGCACCTCCTTGGGTTTCTGTGGGGGTAAGGTGTGTGTGGACATAGGGATGTGATGTAAGTACCCCAGCCCCCCACCTAAATAGACCTCTGTATGTCTACCATCCTTAAGGGAGGACAACTGGAGGCTAATAGCGACTGTGCAGTGGCATCCCCTTTTAAGCAGCACCAGGGCACATGTCATACCTACCATAATTTAGATATGCCTCTGAATGTCACATTAATGCACAAGAGAAGGGCAGTGTTTTTTTTCTAAAAAAAAATGTGAAATAAAGCAAATAAGGTAGCTCTATATGAACAGATACAGAGAAATTTCCAGTACATATCTGGGACAGAACAATGGTGTAACATGCCACTATTTATGTGAGGAAAAAAAGAAAATAAAGATGATTGTTCGTGTAATGACTATCTTTGGAAGGACACACAAGGAAATGGTAACAGAAGTTACTCCAGGAGAAGGGAATTTGGGATATGGAAGACAGAGAATGGAGGGAGACTGATGAAAACTGGTGGAACCTCTGTAACTATGGCCCTTATAGACCTTCAAAGCTAGGGAATGAACTTAACTCCCATGACTCAACTGGCAGCCAAATGATAGACAGGATTGTAACATGAACAATAGTATCAGGAGGATATGAACTCTTTAGAACAGTCAAGCATATGAGACTTATATTTCATATAACCTTTAAAATTTTGTGTTGTGTTGCGGTGTAGTAAATTACTTAGTGTGGCTTTTCTATCCATAAGACTTTGTAAACACCAAGGTGGGAATTGCTATTAGCAACTGAGGAGCTCCTGATTTTAAAGTCGCCCACCTGGGTTATTTCTGTTGGGTGTGGCACAATACAATGTTCTGGGAGGTTCCCACTCTCTCTCACGTGCTTAGAGTTCTGATACTATGATTGGCTAGT
>NW_006921876.1:3120985-3122114 GCF_000298275.1 Orycteropus afer afer
TACCATCTAGCAGTTCTGTAATGGCACAGTTTTTTCCTTCTTTTTGGTTTGTAGTTGTCCTCATTTGTCAATTGATGTCTCTGGTTCCCTGTTTACAACCTTGTAGGCTTATTTACTTTGGATACTTCCATAGCTGGGTTGGTTTCTGGGTTATGTCATTATGTGTGTTAATGGTCAGTTATTGTTGGCTGTTGTTGCTTCTCTGTTCAGAGGGCTCCCTTTAGCATCCCTTGTAAGGTTGGTCTGGTTTTAACAAATTCCTTTAATTTCTGTTTATCTGGAAATGCCTTGATTTCACCAACATATTTGAGGGACAATTTTGCTGGGTACATAATTCTTGGTTGGAAATTTTATTCTGTCAGTGTTTTACACATACCATCCCATTGTCTTCTTGCCTACATGGTTTCTCTCGAGAAATCCGAGCTTAGTCTTATTGGTTGTCACTTGTAGGTAACTTTGTTTTTCCTATGCTGCTCTCAGGATTCTTTCTTTTTCTTTGGTTTTGGTGAGTTTGATGATGATATGTCTTGGTGTTTTTCTTTTGGGGTTTATCCTGTCAAACAGTGTAATTTTTATTTTAAATTTTTTTAATTGACTATGCAAAGGCATTTGATTGTGTGGTTCATAACAAATTGTGGATAACATTGAGAAGAATGGGAATTCCAGAATGCTTTATTGTACTGTATCTAAGACATGAACCTGATATAAACTATAAAAATGGTTGTAGGATTATAAGGAATCATCCCTGGGTCTATTTCTTAGAGGACTGATGCACAAATCACTATCAGTGTAAAATGAGGCACAGTTACTGTGATAGTTATGTTTGTGTGTCAACTTGGCTCAGCCTGGATGAGTGGCTGGGTAGCTGGGGGTAGTTATTCCCCATGATGAGACTAGCAATCAGCTCCATGGTGGGATCTACCACAAGGATCTGAGTAGCTGCCTCTGGGATTGTGGTCTGCTTCCTTTATTTAAGGAGAAGCCTTGGGAATGATCTCTAGCCTATGGCATGCTTGGACTCTGCATGTAGCCATGTCATTGTTCAGCAGCCTGCTATGCTCTGCTGACCTTGGGACTTACAAAGGACTTAAGTTAATGGCCTGCCATGTGGTTTGGTAACATCAGGACC
>NW_006921876.1:3123324-3125448 GCF_000298275.1 Orycteropus afer afer
TATTTTTATCATTAACCCAAGAAAACTAGTGCAGAAAGCTCCAGGTTTCTTTTTTTGAGCTTTGAATTTCAGTAAATATAGGTATGCATTGCATATGTCTATTAGGGCAATGCCCAACCACATATACATTTGTGGTCCCATAAACTTGTTTTTTTAAAAGGAAAGGCTGCTCTCGAATACATCCATGAATACAGTAGAGCACGTTGTTGTTGTTGTTAGGTGCCGTTGACTTGTCTCCAACTCATAGCGACCCTATGCATAGCAGAACGAAACACTGCCCAGTCCTGCACCAGCTCCATGATCCCTGCTATACTTGAGCTGCAGCCACTGTGTCAATACATCTGGTTGAGGGTCTTCCCCTCCTTCATTGACCCTCCACCTTACTAAGTATGACATCCTTCTCCAGGGAATGGTCCCTTCTGACAACATGACCAAAGTAGGTAAGATAAAGTCTGATCATTCTCACTTCCAAGGAGCATTCCAGCTGCACTTCTTCCAGGACAGATTTGCTAGTTCTTTAGCAGTCCATGGTACTTTCAGCATTCTTTTCTAGCACCACATCTCAAAAGCATAAATTCTTCTTTGATCTTCTTTATTCATTGTCCAGCTCTCACATGTGTATGAGGTGATTGCAAATATCATGGCTTGTGTCAGGCGCACCTTAGTCCTCAAGGAGAAATCTTTGCTCCTCAGCACTTGAAAGCGATCCTTTGCAGCCAACTTGCCAAGTGCTATATGTCATCTGATATCCTGACTGCTGCCTCCATTGGTGTCAATTGTAGAACCAAGCAATGTGAAGTCTTTGACAACTTCAAACTTTTCTCCATTTATCATGACGCTGCTTACAGGTCCAATTGTGAGAATTTTTGTTTTCTTTATATTGAGATGTAATCAATACTGCAGACTGTAGTCTTCAATCTTCATCAGTAAGTGCTTCAAGTCATCCTCACTTTTAGCAAGCAAAATTTGTTGTCAGTGTATCACAGGTTGTTAATGACCCTTCCTCCAATCCTGATGCCACATTCTTCTTCATATAGTCCAGCTTCTCTGATTATTTTCTCAGCATATAGATTGAATGAGTATGGTGAAAGGATACAACCCTGATGCACTCTCTTCTTGATTTTAAACCATGCAGAGCGCTTGTTCTGTCCAAACAACAGCCTCCTGGTCTATGTGCAGGTTCCTCATGAGTACAATTAAGTATTTTGGA
The DNA here is from genome assembly GCF_000298275.1 of Orycteropus afer afer. Taxonomy (NCBI): domain Eukaryota; kingdom Metazoa; phylum Chordata; class Mammalia; order Tubulidentata; family Orycteropodidae; genus Orycteropus; species Orycteropus afer. The sequence continues at coordinate 3,124,535 of NW_006921876.1, forward strand.
ATTCCCATTCTTCTCAATGTTATCCACAATTTGTTATGATCCACACAATCAAATGCCTTTGTGTAGTCAATACAACACAAGAAGGCAAACATGGGTAAACAGGTGGATACATGGTGGACAGACTGAACTATTAGTTATGTCTATGCAGCAGGGATTGTACCCAAGACCATGTATAGGGTTGGCAGACAATGGTTCTACAAGTATATTTGTATGTTCTGTAAGAATTCTCAGGTGTATAGTAGAGCTGACAAGGGACAAGTTTGTAGTCACTTCTTAGCGACAGCCAGCTACCTAGAAGGAATGAGTAGTTGAACCTGTGGGCTTGGGACCATAATTGCAGGGGACATCAAGCTCAATTGGCATAACATATTACACAAAACATTGTTCCACCTCCTGCTTTGACGAGTAGCAACTGGGGCCTTAAATAGATTGCAAGCAGCCATCTAGATGCAATGATGGGTCTCTCCTCATCCAGAGCAAAGAAGAATGAAGAAAACCAAAGACCCATAGAAACAATTAGTGCTCATGACTGGCACACCATGCGATCCTCAGCCTATATGACTATGAGACCAGAAGAACTAGATGGTGTCCGGCTACTAATGTCAACCACTCAGAGGGGGATCTATGTAGGAGATCCTGGATAGAGAGAGAGAACAATGTGGACAAAACTCAAAATCATTTGGAAAAAAAAAAGGGGAGACCAGGTTTGTTGGTCTGATAGAGCCTGGTAGAACCACTGAGACTATGGTCCCTAGCTGCCCTTCAGGTCTGGAATTGAACCCACACCTGTGGCTTCCAGCCAAGCAAAAGACAGGCATATGAGTTGAACATGTACCTGCGGTAGATACACTCCTTGGAGAGAACAATCATGGGAGAAAGAAAGGTTGTTTATGCATAGGGAGACAGTTCAGGGG
>NW_006921876.1:3127138-3133003 GCF_000298275.1 Orycteropus afer afer
CTTGTTTCATTTTTCTGCAAATGGATCTCCAGTTTTGCCAGCACCATTTATTAAACATTCTCTTCCCCATTTAATGGATTTCGGCCCTTTGTCAAATATCAGCTGACCATAGGTCAATGGATCTATTTCTGGGTTCTTGATTCTATTCCATTGGTCTATGTGTCTGTAATTATACCAATACCAGGCAATTTTGACTACTGTGGCTGTATAGTAGGTTTTGAGATCCAGCAGTGTGAGACCTCCTACTTTGTTCTTCTTCTTCAATATTGCTTTGCTTATCCAAGGTTTCTTTCCTTTCCATATAAAGTTAGTGACCAGTTTTTCCATATTTTTAAAAATGTTGGTGGGATCTGGATTGGGATTGCATTGAATGTATAGATCGCTTTGGGTTGAATTGACATTTTCACAATGTTCAATGTTCCTATCCACGAGCATGGTATGTTCTTCCATTAAGGTAGATCTCTAATGGTTTCTTGAAGTAGTTTTTTATACTTTTCTTTGTACAGGTCTTTTGTGTCACTGGTAAGGTTTATTCCCAAGTTTTTTGTTTGTTTGTTTGTTTGTTTTTTGGTAGCTATTGTAAATGGTATTGATTTTCTTATTTCTTTTTCAGCTATCTTTTTGCTGGTATAGAGGAATCCAACTGATTTTTGGATGTTGATCTTGTATCCTGCCACAATGCTAAATCTCTCAATTAGTTCCAGTAGATTTTTGACTGAGTCTCTTGGGTTTTCTAGGTATAGGATCATATTATCAGCAAATAGGGATAGTTTGACTTCTTTCTTAGCAATTTGGATGCCTTTGATTTCCCTTTCTTGCCTTATAACCCTGGCTAGGACTTCCAGTACAATGTTGAATAAAAGAATACCATTGGTTCTTGATCATATGCCACCTCCTGAAATGGATGAACATCAACCAGTTCTTTTTGGTACAGTAACTCTGTGTTTTCCTTCCATCTTTTTTTGATGCTTCCTGCATCATTCAATATTTTGCCCACAGAGTCTTTCAGTATTGCAACTCGAGGAGTAAAGTTTTTCCTCAGTTCTTTCAGCTTGAGAAATGCTGAGCGTGTTCTTTCCTTTTGGTTTTCCAACTCCAGGTCTTTGCACATATCATTACAGTAATTGGCCTTGTCTGCTTGAGTTGCTCTTTGAAATCTTCTCTTCAGCTCATTTATCTTGTCTTTTCTTCCATTTGCTTTAGCTACTCTTCTCTCAAGGGCAAGTTTCATACTTTTCTGACATCCATTTTGGTCTTTTCTTCTTTTCTCATCTTTGTAATGACCTCTTGCTTTCTTCATGGATGATGTTCTTGATGTCATCCCACAATTCTTCTGGTTTTCAGTCATTGGTGTTGAATGCATCAAATCTATCCTTTAGATGGTCCCTAAATTCAGGAGGGATATATTCCAGGTCATATTTTGGCTCTTGTGGACTTTATTTAAATTATCTTCAACTTCAAGTTGAGCTTGCATATGAGCAATTGATGGTCTGTTCCATAATCAGCTCCTGGCCTTGTTTTGGCTGAAGATATTGAGGTTTTCCATCACTTCTTGCCACTAATGTAGTCAATCAGACTTCTGTGTACTCCATCTAGCAAATTCCACATGTATAGCTGCTCTTTATGCTGTTGAAAAAAAAAAAAAAAGGTATTTTCAATGAATAAGTCATTGGTCTTGTAAAATTCTGTCATACAATCTCCAGCATTATTTCTGTCACCAAGGCCAAATTTTCCAACTACTGGTGATTCTTCTTTGTTTCCAACTTTTGTATTCCAGTTATCAGTGATAATTAACAGATCTTTATTGCACATTGGTCAATTTCAGACTGCAGAAGTTGATAAAAATCTTCAATTTCCTCCTCTTTGGCTTTGGTGGTTGGTGCATAAATTTGAATAATAGTCATATTAACTGGTCTTTCTTGGAGGTGTATGGATGTTATCCTATTACTGACAGCATCGTACTTCAGGACATACCTGGAAACATCCTTTGTGATGATGAATGCCATGCCATTCCTCTTCAAATTATCATTTCTGGCATAGTAGACCATATAGTTATCTGATTCAAAATGGCCAAAAACAGTCCATTTCAGCTCACTAATACCTAGGATATCAATCTTTATGTGCTCCAGTTCATTTTTGACAACTTCCAATTTTCCTAGATTCATACTTGTACATTCCATGTTCCAATTACTAATGGACATTTGCAGCTGTTTCTCCTCTATTTGAGTCATGCCACATCAGCAAATGGAGGTCTTGAAAGCTTTACTTTATCCGTATCAGAAATGCTGGTCCTAGTTTGATGATGCAGCTCTTTCCTAGTCATATTTTGAAAGGCTTCTGACCTCAGGGGCTTGTATGTATAGGATAACGTTTCTGGGTTATTCATAAAGTTGCACAGTAATGTATCAGACAGTGTTTCTCTGCTATTCCTAAGATTTTCTCTGGCCAATTCTTTGAGAAGTGGATGGCCTCCTCCTTCTTCCTAGTCTGTGTCTGTCTGTAAGCTGCATTGAAATCTGTGCATCATGTCCAACCCTGCTGGCACTTGAAACACCAGTGGCACAGCCTCAAGCCTCACAGCACTTTGCAAGCCACAACAGTATGACAAACTGACAGACTAGTTTGTCTCATCCAGTTGTTTGAAACCTCTCCAGCTTCCCCTTACCTGGATCCCTGGCTGCTGCTCTGCTCTGTCATCCCCTCTGGCTTCTCTTTCCCCTGCTTTCCTGGCTGGTGGGGGTAGGGCCTGGGTCACTCCCCTTACCTAGATTCTAGGCTGCTGCTCTTTTCTGTCATCCCCTGTGGGTTCTATTTGCCCCACTTTCCTGGCTTGTGGGGGTGGGGCCAGGGTCCCTCCCCTTACCTGGATCCCTGGATGCTGCTCTGCTCTCCCCAGTAGAGCACACAAGGGACAAAGTTATGAAAACATCTTAATCATAACTGAACACCTTGAGGGAATGAGTCACTGCCTATGGAGTTATGGGACCACAGTCTCAGAGGGCACTGAGGTCAATTAGCATAACATAGTACACAAAGACAATGCTCTACATCCTACTTTGGTGAGTAGCACTTGGGGTCTTACAAGCTTGTGAGCAGCCATGTAAGTTAGAACTATTGGTCTCTCCCCAAATGGAGCAAAAAAGAGTGAAGAAAATCAAAGTCACAGGAAACAATTAGTGCAAAGGACTAATGGACCACATGAACCCCAGCCTTCATGACCCTGAGACCATTAGAAGTGATTGTGCCTGGATCCCACTGCTAATTACTCTGCCAGGGATCACAATAAGAGTTCTTGGATATAGAGGTAGAGAAAGTACAACAAAACTAAAAATCATAAAATAAAAATTAAAAGAAATTGATAAAGAAAAGGCATTTGATAAAAATCCAATACATATTCCTGATAAAAACTCTCAGCAAAATAGGAATAGAAGAGAAATTCCTCAAAAAACAAAAGGCATAGATGTAAAACCAACACCCAACATTATTCTCCATGGAGAGAGACTTAAACCATTCCCCTTGTGAACAGGAACCAGGTAAAGATGCCCTCTATTACCACTTCAATTGAACATTGTGTTGGAAGTCCTAGCCAGGGCAATAAGGCAAGAAAAGGAAATAAAAGGCATCCAAATTGGTAAGGAAGAAGTAAAACTATCCCTAATTGCAGATGATATGATCCTATACATAGAAAACCCAAGAAACTCAGTAAGAAAACTACTGGAACTAATTGAAAGATTTAGCATAGTGGCAGGATACAAGATCAACACACAAAAATCAGTTGAATTTCTCTATACCAGCAAAGGAAATAAAGAAATCTATACCATTTAATAGCTACCAAAAATATTAAATACTTGGGAATAAATCTTACCAGGGACACAAAAGACCTGTACAAAGAAAACTACTTAAAGAAACTATAAGAGATCTACATAAATGGAAGAACAAATCATGCTCATAGATAGAAAGATTGAACACTGTGAAAATGTCAACAGTACACAAAGTAATCTATATATTCAATGCAATCCCGATCCAGATTCCATCAAAATTCTCTAAGGAAATATAAAAAATAATCCCTAATTTTATATGGAAAGGAAAGAGACCTTGGGTAAGCAAAGTACTACTGAAGAGAAGAATGAAGTAGGAGGTCTCACACTCCCAGAACTCAAAACCTACTATACAGCCACAGCAGTCAAAACATCTTGGTATTTGTATGACAGACACATGCACCAGTGGAAAATAATTGAGAACCCAGAAATAGATCCATCTACCTACTGTCAACTGCTCTTTGACAAAGGGTTGAAATTCATTAAATGGGGAAGAAATAGTCTCTTTCACAAATGGTTCTGGCAAAACTGGATATCCATTCACAGGAAAGTGAAATAAGATCCATACCTCACACCATACAGAAAAACTAACTCCAGATGGATCAAAATCTTAAATGTGAAACCTAAAACTATAAAGTTCATTAGAGAAAAAACTGGGGCAAACTTAGAGGTGCTAATTTATGGCATAAATAGACTACCAAGCATAACCCAAAATGCACAAATAGCAGAAGATAAACTAGATGATTGGGATTGTCTAAAAATTAAATTCTTATGTGCACCAAAATACTTCTCCAAAAGAGTAAAAAGAGAATCTACAGAATGGGAAAAAAATATTTGGCTACAACATACCTGACAAGGGACTTATCTCTAAAATGTATAGAAAAGTCCAACAACTCAACATCAAAAAGAGAAATGATCCAATTGAAAAATGGGCAGAAGGTATGAACAGACACTTCACCAAAGACGACATTCAGACAGCCAATGAACACATGAAGAAATATTCATGATCATCAGTCATTAGATAGATGCAAATCAAAACAGTATACCATTTCACCCCAGCACTAATAGCAAAGTTCAACAAGACAGAAAATAACAAATGCTGGCAAGACTGTGGCGAGATTGGGACTACCATACACTACTGGTGGGACTGTAAAATGATACAATCAGTGTGGAAATAGGTATGGAAATTCCTTAGGAAGTTGGAAGTAGAAATACTATTTGATTCTGCAGTCCATTACTAGGTATATATCTAAAGAAGTGAGAGCCAGGCATGATTAGATATATGCACACCCATGTTCATCACAGTGCTATTCACAATAGCAAAGAGATGGAAACAACCTAAATGCCCATCAGCAGAAAAATGGATAAACAAACTATGGTACATACACACAATGGAATACTATATAACACTAAAGAATAATGTGGAATCCACATAACACTGCATAACATGGATGAACTTGGAGGACAGACATTATGCTGAGTGAAATAAGTCAATCACAGAAGGATGAATATTATATTAATTCACTACTGTAAAAAGTCAAGGAAAGGTTTATATATGGAAGGAAACTTTCTTTGTTGGTTACCAAGGGCAGGGAGGGAAAATTACTATATAGGTAAGAGACAAGTATTGATTTGGGTAAAAGAAAAGGCAATATATCAAAAGTCAGTGACTAACACAATAACGCTAAGGAAAAGGAAGACACAGAGAGGTGCACAAGAGGTACAGACAACAGAGATAAACACTTTTACATACACAATACTGCATTTTCAGTGACAACAAACATTAATCTATGGGTAGATACATAAGTAGGATGAATGATAAGGTATATCTAGGCAAAAGGGAATGAACCCATGACCATATGTAAGTTTGGCAGACAATATTTCTAAATAAATATTTGTATGTACTGTAAGAATGTCCATATAAATAGAACAGAGGACAGAGTTATGATAACTTCTTAGCCACAGCCAACCACCCTGAGGGAGCGAGTTGTTGGTCTTCTAGGCTCAGGACCATGGTCACAGAGGACATCAAGCTCAATACGCATAA
>NW_006921876.1:3139306-3149742 GCF_000298275.1 Orycteropus afer afer
ACCAGGCTTACTGGTCTAATTGTTGTTGTTGTTTTTATGTGCCGTCGAGTTGGACCCGACTCATAGGGACCCCTCCTTGGGTTTCCAAATAGAGACTGATGAAATCCCCTAGTCACCATTCGGGACTGGAATTGAACTCTCTCTTGTTGCTTCCCGCCAAACAATAGACAGGTAGATAAGGTGAACATTTACACCAGGTGGATAGACTCTTTAGAACAATCAATCATGGGAGATCAGAAAGGCAGTATTTGCAGAGGGAGAGCTCAGAGGGAAGGAATGCATAGGAAACAAGGACACAGGGAATAGGTAACCATAGGGTGAAGTGGGAAGATAGCTGTTACATTGTGGGGACTGCAATCAATATCATGAAACAAAATGTATATGAACTGCTGTATGGAAAATGAATTTGCTTTGTAAACTTTCACTTAAATCACAATAATAATAATAAGAGCAGCTAGAAAGGCAGGAGGGGATGGGAAAGGGTAGATACAGGGAAGAGGTGGACACAGGAAGTGGGAAGAATGCTGTTACTTTGTGGGATTGCAGTAAATGTCACAAAACAATGTGTGTGGATTGTTGAATGGAAAACCAACTTTCACCCAAATCACACACCACACACAAAAGAATGTTTGAATTAAAAGAAAAGGGGGAGGGGAGCAGCTTTCCTTTTGTTTATTTTTCCTCCGTAAAGGTTTCAAAGATCCATGACTCAGACTCTTGGAGCACTGGACACAGTACAGGTGGGATACAGGCAGGTGAAGCAAAGGACATGATTCCAGCCATGGGCTCTCAGACTTTGCACAGCAGGGAGGCATCAGTGTTAAGGGCTGCAGGGCCCAGGCTGCTCTGGCTGCTCAGGCAGGTGGAACAGTGGCAGGGCTGAGTGTGCTCCACTCTCTTCCCACTCACTTCCTCTGCTCTGCTCCCACTGCCACACTTTCAGCTGCCCCTGCTGCCATGGCTCATTCCTACAGCCTTGCCAACAAGTATAGCAGCAGCAGCAGTGACAGCAATGGAGACTAGGACAACTGGAAGCAGGCTCCTGTAGGGATTTACTCTGGTGTTTGCTGTGCTAAGGAAAAAGACCCCAGATTCAGTAATATTCTGCAAAGACCTTTTTATTAAGCCTTAAATAGGACAAAGACCAAAACAATGACAATAATTCAAATGAGGGAGACCATCAGCATGTACTCAGCACAAGGATCAATGGAATCCATTGAATCACAGTCATGGTGTTCATTATATAACGAAACCCCACTATCAAGTTGATTCTGACTCATAGTAACCACCATTGGGTTTCCAAGGTGGGAAATCTTTATGAGAGTAGATTGCCCTGTCTTCTTTCCATGGAGTGGCTGGTGGGTTTGAACTGCCAACCTTCTGGTTAGCAGTCAAATGCCTTAGGCACTGACCCACCAGAGCTCCTTACTATATCTGATAGAGGACAGTAACAAATGCTGAGATGCAAGGTGAGAATAATGATGCTGTGAGGATTAAGGTGATGCAACAACTGGGCTAAGTCATGGTTCCCAGTGGTTTGGCAGCTATGTCATGATGTAATTTGTTAGTTATGCAATGATATAATTCAGCAGTTATGCAATGTGCTACTCATCCTCCATTTTGTGATCTGATGTGGTCATCCTCCATTTTCATATAACACCAATTTTCGCATAATAAACTGGTGTTTGGAACCTGACCATGTCGATAAGTGGAGTGGGTCTATATGTTGTTGTTTGTTGTTAGGTGCCATCCAACTCATAGTGATATTATGTAAAACAAAATAAACCATTGCCCAGTCCTCCAATAGCCTCACAATACTTGCTATATACCTGAGCCCAATGTTGCAGCCACTATATCAATCCATCTTGGTGAGGGCCTTCCCCCTTTTTGTTGACCTTCACTTTACCAAGCATGATATCCTTCTCCAGTGAATGCTCCCTTCTGACAACATGACCAAAGTAGGTCAAACAAGGTCTGGCCATTCTCACTTCCAAGGAGCATTCTGGCTGCACTTCTTCCAGGGTAGATTTGTTAGTTCTTTTGGCAATCCATGGTACCATCAGTATTCTTCACCAACACAACTCAAAAGCATCAACTCTTCTTTGGTCTTCCTTATTCACTGTCCAGCTCTCACATGCATATGAGGCAACTGAAAGTACCATGGCTTGGGTTGGGCATACCTTAGAATTCAAGGAGACATCTTTGTTCTTCAGCACTTCAAAGAGGTCTTTTGCAGCAGATTTGCCCAGTGCAATACATCATCTGATGTCTTGACTACTGCTTCCACTGGTGTTGATTGTAGAACCAAGTAATATGAAATCTTTGACAACTTCAATTTTTTCTCCATTGTGATGTTGCTTATTGGCCCAGTTGTGAGGATTTTCATTTCCTTTATGTTGAGATGTAATGCATACTGCAGACTGTAGTCTTTAATCTTCATCAGTAAGTGCTTCAAGTCATCCTCACTTTCAGCAAGCAAAGTTGTGTCATGTGGATATTGTAGGTTGTTAATGAGTCTTCCTCCAATCCTGATGCCACGTTCTTCTTCATACCGTCCAGCTTCTTGGATTATTTGCTCAGCATACAGATTAAATAAGTATGGTGAAAGGACATAACCCTGACGCACTCCCTTTATGATTTTAAACCATGCAGTATCTCCTTGTTCTGTTGGGACAAAAGCCTCTTGATCTATGTACAGGTTCCTCACAAACAAAGTTAAGAATCTATACATAGACCAGGAGGCTACTGTTCGAACAGAACAAGGGGATATTGCTTGGTTTAAAAGCAGGGAGTGAGTCAGGGTTGTATCCTTTCACCATACTTATTTAATCCTTTCACCATACTTGTTTATCCTTTCACCATACTTGTTTCAACATTCACTGGAGAAGGATATCATGCTTGGTAAAGTGGTTGTTGTTGTTGTTAAGTGCCGTCAAGTCGTTTCCGACTCATAGCAACCCCATGCACAGCAAAACGAAACACTGCCCGATCCCGCGCCAGCCCCACAATCCCTGCTATACTTGAGCCCATCATCGCAGCCACCGTATCAATCCATCTCCTTGAAGGCCTCCCCCTCTTTCGTCGACCCTCCACCCTACCAAGCATGACATCCTTCTCCAGGGAATGGTCCCTTCTTACAACATGACCAAAATAGGTGAGACGAAGTCTGGCCATTCTTGCTTCCAAGGAGCATTCTGGCTGCACTTCCTCCAGGACAGATCTGTTAGTTCTTTTAGCAGTCCACAGTACTTTCAGCATTCTTCGCCAGCACCACAACTCAAAGCATCAACTCTTCTTCGGTCTTCCTTATTCATTGTTCAGCTCTCACATGCATACCAGGCGATTGGAAATATCATGGCTTGTGTCAGGCACACCTTAACCTTAAAGTGGTAAAGTGGAAGGTCAATGAAAAAGGGGAAGGCCCTCACCAGGATGGATTAATATAGTGGCTGCAACAATGGGCTCAGGTATACCAAGTATTGTGAGACTGGCCCAGGACTAGGCAGTGTTTTGTTCTGTTGTACACACGGTCACTGTGAGTTGAAGCTGACTCAACAGCACCTAACAACAACAAGAACACATCAGCAAATGGAGGTCCCAAAAGCCAGCCCAATCCCGCGCCAGCCCCACAATCCCTGCTATACTTGAGCCCATCATCGCAGCCACCGTATCAATCCATCTCCTTGAAGGCCTCCCCCTCTTTCGTCGACCCTCCAGATAACAATATGATAAACAGGATAAACAAGTATGCTGAAAGGATTAAATACGTATGGTGAAAGGATACAACCCTGACTCACTCCCTGCTTTTAAACCAAACAATATCCCCTTGTTCTGTTCGAACAGTGGCCTCCTGGTCTATGTATAGGTTCTTAATGGAGGTCCATCCACATCATTAAGGTCAGCTCTACTTTGAGGAGGCAGTTCTTCCCTAGTTGTATCTTGAGTGTCTTCTGACCTGAGGGCCTCATCTTCCAGCACTATATCGGGACTATTCATAAAATTTTCCAGTGATGTATCAGACAGTGTTTCACTGTTATTCATAAGGTTTTCAATGGCCAATTCTTTGAGAAGTGGATGGCTCCTTCCTTCTTCCGAGTCTGTCTTAGTCTGGAAGCTCCGCTAAAACCTGTGCACCATGGGTGACCCACCCTGCTAGTATTTGAAATACTTGTGGCATAGCGTCCAGCCTCACAGCAACACACAAGGCACCACAGTACGACAAACTGACAGATGAGTGGTGGGTAAGATTTTAGATAGGGTGTTAAAGGGCAAGGGTCAACCTATCCAGTTTTCAGTTTCTGGAATATTTATGCAGCACCTCCTATGTGTCTTTGTGTGGTGCAAATGGTTAAGCTCTAGACTACTAATTAAAAGACTGACAGTTTGAGCCCACCGAGAGGCACTTCAGAAGAAAGGCCTGGCAATCTGCTTCTGAAAGGTCACAGCCCTGAAAACTCTATGGAGTGCAGCTGTACTCTGACACCCTAGGGGTCACCATCAGTCGGAATTGATTTGACATTAACTGTTTTTTTGGTTTGTTGCTTATGTGTTAGAGCAAGATATTTAAGTCTTGTACCTGCCCTCAGGGAACTAGGAAGGAACAGGAGATAGAAAGTAAATATTAATTGTGTAGTCCATGGAATAAAGAGATCAACAATGAGTTAGAATACTCAGAGAAGGTTTTAAGGAAGAGTTTAAATTGAGTTGGACTTTTAAGGATCTAAAATACTGATAAGGTGCCCTAGTGACACAAGGGTTAAGTGCTGGGTGCTAATCGAAAAGTTAAGGGGTGGAACCCACCAGCAGCTCAGCCCTGGCAATCTGCTCCTGCAAAGATTAAGCCCGTTGCCATCCAGTTGGTTCCAACTCATAGCGATCCTGTAAAGATTACAGCTTACGAAACCCTATGGGGCAGTTCTACTCGTCCTATAGGGTTGCTATGAGTCAGAATCGACTGGACTGCACACAACAACGGGAGCTCTGGTGGCGTAGCGCCTAAGGCATTTGACTGCTAATCAGAAACAGGATAAATATTCAGAAGGCAAAGGGCAGGAGGTGGGGAGCAAAAGTAGTGGAAGCTTACCCATCTCTCATAACAGGTATTTATCTGATGACATTATCGTAGAATGCATATTTGGAAGTTTAAATGTTTGACGAACACTTGGTAAACTACGTTCAGAGCCTCGAAATCCATCCAGGTGGTCCCGACGTTCCTTAGCAGGGACTTCTGCAGTCCCACTAGCCGAAACCAGAACAAGTTAGTGGCTTGATTTCTTGCTTCTTTATAGCGCTTCGCTAAACTCTATGACTCCTCATGCGGCGAAAAGAGCACCTACCAGCGGCGCATGCGAGAATCTCTTCTAGTCTCACAAAGACTGCGGGACAAGCGCTCTGCGTCTGTCTTAAAATAATGCCATCATCCCTCCTTCTGGCGAAGGGAGGGCAGCGCAACGCATGCGTAATGAGGATGCGCAGGACTTATGTCACGCTGTGGACGCGGTGACGTGATGACAGAGGAGGAGGTGATCAAGGAACGGAAGCCGGGAAGGAACTAGGGCGGAAGGAACCAGGGCTAGGGTTGTGCTTGGAGCCTTGGCGGGGCTGGGGTTCCGATGTGGTCCCCGAAGCGGGAGGCCGAGGCCCCGACCGGGGGGGACCCGGCGGGCCTACTGCCCCCCGAATGGGAGGAGGATGAGGAGCGCATGTCCTTCCTGTTCTCCGCCTTCAAAAGGAGTCGCGAAGTGAACAGTACCGACTGGGACAGCAAGATGGGCTTCTGGGCGCCGTTGGTGCTGAGCTACAGCCGCCGCCAGGGGGTGGTGCGCCTGCGTCTGCGAGACTTGCAGGAGGCCTTTCAGCGCAAGGGCAGTGTCCCGCTGGGGCTGGCCACGGTGTTGCTTGACCTGCTGCGGTGAGGGGCGGGCCGGGACTGGGCTCTGGGCGGGGGACGGGGCCTGTCTCTTGGACGGGGAAAGGGTCCTGTTCGCTGATAGCACACCGTGCCTAGCTAAGGGCCTGGCACAAAGTAGGTGTTCAGGGTTTGTTCAATAGATAAAGGAAGAGGAAGACAAGAAAGAGTCTAGGTTAGGTGTGCCTGTGGGAAGAGAGAAAGGGAATATGGGGAGGAAATTTAGGGACTGAGATAGTCCGAATTGGTGGGAACCCAGTGATGAGAGGAGAAGTCATTGTAGCATAGTGACAAAGATTTGTCTGGCGTGGAGCCCCATTATGTAGTTATTTCCTAGTGGGCCTCCAAATTTGAATTATTCCTGAAACAGAATAATAATGAGATAGGATTTATTAAACTAAGAAAGATCAGAGCTAAAAGACACTTACGGGAAAGAAGCCCAAAGGAATCTTGCCAACAACCGCCTGGCACAGATAATATGTCTAGCGTATTCTGGCTTGTCCTTGGCACAAGTTGTTTGGAGCAGAGAAGACATGAAGAGGGTGAGGTCTTTACTGAGTATCCTGGTGCCCTGAGAAGGTCCTGTAAGTGATAACTTGTGCAACAGATGCAGTGTTTGGGAGCTTTCCTGAGGAGGTAACATTGATATTTAATAGATGTATAGCACCTCATAGTATGCAGATATTTGCATACACCATTTCATCTGATCCTCACAGCAGTCCTGTGGGTGAGGTGATAGTGTTATCCTCAACAGACAGGAGGAAACTGAGCTTCATTCAGAGAGGTCAGTAACTTACCACAGTTACACAGCTAGTTAGAAGTAATAATAAGACTTAGGACTTCTGATCCAGATGCCTTTAATACCATGAGTTCTCCTAACCGCTGGCACTCACTGAAGCTTCTTAGTGCTTGACTGTCATATGAAGAATTTCTGAGGGAGAGATTTCTCCATGGAAACAGCATAACATCAAGGGCCAAAGCCTTGCTAAATTATGTGACTATGGAAAAATTATATGATCTCTTGAAGCCTCAATTTAACCAATTATAAATGGCAGAGATAATTGTACTGAGGTTTATTGTGAATATTTGAAGGGATATTCCTTATGTAGTCCCCAGCATAGTACCTGGTCCATGGTGAGCATTCAGTAAACTTATCTGCTGTTATTACTAATACCACAAAATGTTTCTCATTTCCACCTTTGTTTAGGAATAACAGAAAATCCTTTCTCTGTACATCCCTGTATTCTTCCCAGTGTCTTGCACTTTGAAGCCAATGCAGTATTGTTATTTTCATTTTATTGTTTTGGGCTCCATTTTTGAAAGAAAATCTCAACATAGGTCCTATACCCTCCCTTGCCCTAGAGTTTGCACAGTGGAGCCAGAGAAATCCTAGTTTAGATTTGGCCTCCTTGCCTTGGGCATATCACTTCTCAGTCCCTCAATTTTCTCATTAATTAAAATACCAGTAAAATACTATTTGTCTTGCAGACTGGTTGGGAGGCTCAGAGCTAGAGCGTAAACAGTACCGCACATAGAAGCTGGCACCTAGTAGATGCTGCATAATTGGTAGTTATGATGATGATAAGGAGCCCTGGTGGCACAATGTTTAATGTCCACCAGTGGCTCTGCAGGAGAACCTGATGACCCGTTCCTGTAAAGATTACAGCCAAGAAAACCCTATGGGACTGTTTTGTTCTGTCATATATGGTCACTCTGAATTGGAATTGACTGGACGGCACACAACAACAAAATGATGATGATAATAAAATACCTATCCTGGGGTGAGGGGATGAGATGGGAGAGGTAGTGACTAGAATGAAACATTATATTCAGCACTACTGACATGCCCTCTTTTTCCCTGCAGTCGAGGGGAGCTACAGCGGGAATCAGACTTCATGGCCAGTGTAGACAGCAGCTGGATCTCCTGGGGAGTTGGGGTCTTCCTGCTGAAGCCCCTCAAGTGGACTCTTTCTAACATGCTGGGGGATAATAAGGTTCCTGCTGAGGAGGTACTTGTGGCTGTGGAGCTGCTTAAGGTGGGTACGTAGAAGGCAGAGATCTGGTGTCATCTGGTGTGATGACAGGATCTTCCATGTTCCTTGTATTCTTCTTAGAGAAAGAATGTATCTTTTTTACATGGTGATAATAACTGAGTGTATCTGAATTATACAGACTTCCATTATACTGTACTGTAAACATTGTTTGTTGGACTTTTCTTTTTCAAGGGTACTCCTTTGTCTAGGAATTGTCAGGACATACCTTTGACTGTATTTTCTCCTATTTTTAGGAATTAATAATAAGCTAAAGTTTAAAAACTGCTTTGCCTTTTGTAATTTACTGATAAGAATTACTCAGGATTTCTGAGGACTTGTGACTTTGGGCTTTGCCATCCCCTGAATCAGAAAATTAGGTGCAGATTTCCTGCCTCTGACTAGAACTGTCTCCCCTTCCAGCTCACTGACAACCTTACTTCTATACTCTCTCATTCCCCCTCACTAGGGATCACTAGGGCCTTGATCCCTTCATACTCCCCAGGTCATTTGTCTGCCTTCTGTCCTGCCTGGACCGTAGGACTCATTTCCTGACTGATGCCCTCAGCATCTGTACATCACTCTTGGTCCACACTCAGAGATGCCCAGCAAATCCAAAGCCTTAAATCAGCTACATAATGTGCCGTCCTACTGGAGAAAATCACCCACAACCCAGCCTAGGGCTGTATGCATGGTCTCCAGCTTTCGGAGGGCTCTCAGAGCATTCTGCAGCCCGTTTTCCTTGTTCTCACCCACCCCTTTGATAATTGTTCCATTCTTTACTTCCTCTACTTTCAGCAGACAACAGGCTCACCCCTGACTTCACTGAGAAGGTAGAATCTCCTGTGTCAACACCTTCAATTTTCTGTCCCTCCACTTCAAATTTAACCTCATCTGAGCCCTTTTTTCTCCCCAACTTCAGAGGATGAACTGTCCTCTTCTACATGTGCTTGTGAATCTGTCTTTACCCATTGACTTAGGTTGGATTCTCTAGAAAAACAAAACTAGTGAAGTGTGTGTGTGTGTATATATATATGGGAGCTCTGGTAGCATAGTGGCTAAGGCACTTGACTGCTAACCAGAAGGCTGGCGGTTTAAACCCACTAGCCACTCCTCGGAAGGAGGATGGGGCAGTGTACTTCCGTAGTGATACTGCCTTGGAAACCCAAGGAGGGGTCGCTATGAGTCAGGTCCATCTTGATGGCACATAACAAGAACAACAACATATATATATATGTATATGTATATATAAAGAGATTTATCTCTAGGAAATGGCTCACACAGTTGTGGAGTCTGGCAAGTCCCAAATCCATGGGTTAGGGGTCAGCATGAAGGCTTCTGGCTCTTGTCATTTTGAGGCTGATGAACCCAAATCGGCAGGGCGGATGACTGCTGGCCCATGGAGCTGCAGAAGCTGGCGGATCAGATCAGACAGTAGGCTGTAGGCTCACAGGGCTGTGGAAGCTGACAAATCCCAGAATCAGCATGTTAGATGGCAGGCTATTGGCTCAAGTCCTAAGAACCGGAGGTCAGATGATGATGAACCAAATACAGGATACATAGTGAGAGAGAGCTTTGCCAGGGTATTCATACATGTTGGATATAGGCCACACCCTCAAGGAAGCTCCCCAGGAGCAAGGTGGTGATTGCATAAGGGTGTGACTTGAGTAAGTATGTGACTCGAGTTATGCTCTTTAATAAGAGGGTGCCTCATGGCACACACCACACTAATTTTGCCTCATTAACATATAGATTTGCAACACATAATTATACGGTATCATAAAATGGAGGACAATTACACAATACTAGGAATCATGGCCTAGCCAACTTTACTAAGTGTAATCTCCTGCACTGTCACCACTTCCTCACCTCCCGCTCTGTGACCCACTGCAGACTTACACCAGTCCCCTCCACTCCAACAAAACTGCCGTGGACAAAGTTACAGTAACCTTTCAATTTGTGTGTGTTTACAAAAGTTGACCTACACATGGAATAACAGGAGTATACTGAGGCAGTAGTTGCTTTTAAAACTTGCTGACCTGCTCCGACCTCCCACCCCACCCTCCAAAAGAATCTTCAAGTTTCTCCACATCTTGACAAATCCCCAGTCTTCTCTGCCTCTGATTGAGGAGGAGGGCTCCAAAATCTATAAATCTTTCCTATTCTCTAGGACTTTCAACTGAGCAGGACACATTTTCTTAAGGGGAGCCTCCAACTCCCTCCTCCCCAGCTGTGACAACCCCTACCCCCAGTGTTCTGATTCCAGGGCCTAGTCAGAGTCCCCATAGAGACTGCAGGATGGTTTGGGTGGTGCTGGGAAAAGCACAGTTCTTGTTGGTAGTCTTTCCTTTCTTTTTTTTATTATTTTATTTTTTTTAATTTTTAATTTATTTGTTTTTATTTGGGTGAAGATTTACAGAGCAAATTCACTTTCCATACAGCAGTTCACATATACTTTGTCTCATGTCATTGACCACAGTTTACCACAATGCAACAGC
>NW_006921876.1:3155502-3156328 GCF_000298275.1 Orycteropus afer afer
TGGTGTACCAGTCACTTGGACTAATTGTTTCCATGAATCTTTGGTTTTCTTCATTCTTCTTTGCTCTGGATGAGGAGAGACCCATTGTTGCATCTGGATGGCCAGTTGCAAACTTTTAAGATCCCAGTCGCTACTCGCCAAAGTAGGATGTGGAATAATGTTTTTGTAGTATGTTATGTAGTATGTTGATGCCAAGTGAGCTTGATGTCCTCTGCAACTATGGTCCTGACTGACTCACCATCTTTTGGGAGCAAATGCTGAGATGGGAGAGTGGAAGGTTGAGGGGAATTACGTATATCTTCCAAGAACCAAAAGTAATTCTTAGATGCAGTTTAGTCTAATCTTATTTAGGTAGAAAAATACTTCTGTCTCTGCAGGGGCTTATTGTGCTGGTTGTTAGTTGCAATCTAGTTGATTCTGATTCATGGCAACCCCGTGAATTATAGAGTAGAACTGCTCTTTAAGGTTTTCTTTCCTATAATCTTAAGCAGATCTTCAGGCCTGTTTGTGCAGAATGCATAGTACTGTTAAATATATATCCACTTTATATCACTAAATAGAATGCTTAACATTTCCTGTGGTGAAATCTGTATTCAAATGTATGACTTCACTGGTTTCTTCTGGGTTGGGGACTTACATTTGTGAAACTAAAGGGTCCTATTCAGAGATTTTTACAAAAAGAGGAAAGCCTGCTTCAGCAGTAAATTGAAAACAGACAGCAAATTTTTACTTCATTTGTAAAAGTACTGAAAAGTAGATAAAAGTAAAATTTGCCTATGATTTTACTATATTTAAAAATTATACCAACAAATGAAAGTTTCCTTTC
>NW_006921876.1:3157288-3157905 GCF_000298275.1 Orycteropus afer afer
GACTATGGTCCTGAGCCCACAGGTTCAACTACTCGCTCCCTCTGGGTAGCTGGCTCACAGACAAATCTTTTTGTTGTTGACTCTGTCACACTGTTTTGTGCTATTTTCAATTTTATTTTCTTGTTAGCATTTAGTACTGTCTGAAAATCTTATTTACTTCATTACCTGTCTCTCCTGCTAGAAGGGAACTTCTCCCAAGGCTCTGGGACCCTGGGAACACTATCTGGTATATAGTGGACAGTCAGTAAATATTTATTGAATGTGTGAATGAATCTACACATACATACATATGTTTAAACATATTTTTTTCCAGTAATAGAATCTTATTTTGCCTGTTGGTCTGTGACTTGATTTTTTTGTTTTCCCTTTTTTATTTTAATATATCTTGCGCATCTTTCCAGGTCTCTACACATAGAGCTACTTAATTCTTTTTGATGGCTGCATAATATTCTATAGGCATGCCACAGTTTATTCAAGAGTTGCACACTAATGAACTCTGAAGTCATTCCAATTTCTATTACCAAAAAAAAAGAAAAAGCTACTTTGAACAGCTTTGTGCATATATCTATGCACTGCTTTTATTTTTATGAAATTAACTTCTAGAAATGAGTATGTGA
>NW_006921876.1:3158410-3179057 GCF_000298275.1 Orycteropus afer afer
TAAGCACGTGAGAGAGAGTGGGAACTTCCCAGAACATTGTATTGTGCCACGCCCAACAGAAATAACCCAGGTGGGCGACTTTAAAATCAGGATCTCCTCCGTAGCTAATAGCAATTCCCACCTTAGAGTTTACAAAGACTTATGGGTAGAAAAGCCACACTAAGTAATTTACTACACCGCAGTGAGTTTTAAATTTTAAGACAAATATTTAAGAAGTTTGTATTAATTTACATTTTCATCAAGACTACATTAGATTTTTCAGTTTCCTCACATCATTGTCAACATAGGGTAATATCAGTCTTTTAAACTTATGTCCATTTAATAAAACAAAAAAATGGTATTTCCTGCTTGTGACATTAGCATCTTTTTACATATCTACCAGCTATTTCTGTCCCCTTCTGTGAATTGCCTATTTTTATAATATTTAATATTTGTTTTAATATTGGGTTGTTTGTCTTTTATGTTGATTTGTAGGTGTTCTTCGTTTATTAAAGATACATATAATGTATTTAGTATTAGGGATATAAATATTGTTTCCCATTCTGTTTGATTTTTGTTTTTTGTGATGTCTTTTGACATATAGAAGTTTTCATTTTTTTTTGTAGTTAGTTCTCTCAGATATGTGTCCTTTACGGCAATTGAATTTTTGGTCTTGTTAGGAAGGCTGCTTCTTCAAGGTTCATCAGATACTTCTTTATATTTTTTTCAAATTACTTTATAATTCTGGTTTTTTCTTCAGTTACATTTCAATTCTTCTAATATTTGTTTTTGTGTATGTGGGAGGAAAAGCTCTAAGTTTATTCCAAATGAATAGCCAATTGTCTCAACATCATTTATTAACATTATATACCATTAATGTGTTTGTGTGTGGATACTACACTGTTGCTACAGTAGCTTTGTAGTGTTATTTTCTGATGTTATTGTTAGGTGACATCAAGTTGATTTCAACTCACAGCAACCCATGTACGACAGAATGAAACACTGCCTAGCCCAGCACCATTCTCATAGTCGTAGTTATGTTTGAGCCCATTGTTGCAGCCTCTGTGTCAGTCCATCTTGTTGGTTTTATGCTGACCCTCTGCTTTACCAAATATGTATTTCTCCAGGGACTGGTCCCTCCTGATAACATGTCCAAAGTTAGTGAAATTAAGTCTCGCCATCCTTCCTTCTAGGAGGCTCTGGTGGTGTAGTGCCTGAGGCATTTGACTTGTTTTTTTTTTTTTGGTTTACCCTTGCTTCTAAGATGCATTCTGGCTGTACTTCTTCCAAGATAGATTTGTTTGTTCTTCTGTCAATGTATCTTAGGTTCTGTATTTTTCACCAGTACCATAATTTGAATACATCAATTCTTCTTTGGTCTTCCTAGTTCATTGTCCAACTTTGGCATGCATATATGAGGCAATGGAAAATACCATAGCTTAGGTCAGGTGCACCTTAGTCTTCAAAGTGACTTCTTTGCTTTTTAACACTCTAAAGAGGTATTTTGGAGGAGATTTGCCCAATGCAAATTTGATTTATTGACTGCTGCCTCCATGGGTGTTGATTATAGATCCAAGTAAAATGAAATCATTGACAACTTCATTATTTTCTCCATTTATCATGATGTTGCTTATTGGTCCAGTTGTGAGGATTTTTGTTTTCTTTATGTTGAGATGTAATCCATTCTTAAGATGTAATCCATACTTAAGTCTGTGATCTTCAGTAAGTGCTTCAAGTACTCTTCACTTTCAGCAAGAAAGGCTGTGTCATTTACATGTCACAGGTCATTAATGAGTCTTCTCTAATCCTGATGCCAGGCGCTTCTTAATGTAGTCCAGCTTCTGAATTATTTGCTCAGCACACACATTGAATACATACATTGAAAGGATACAACTTTGATACACACCTTTCCTGATTTTAAACCATGCAGCATCCCCTTGTTTTGTTTGAGTAACATCCACATGATCTATGTACAGGTCCTCATGAGCACAATTAAATGTTCTAGAATTCCCATGTTTCTCAATACTATCCATAATTTGTTATGATCCATACAGTCAAATATCTTTGCATAGTCAATAAAACACAGGTCAACATATTTCTGGCATTCTCTGTTTTTAGCTAAGATTCATCTGACATCAGCAGTGATATTCTTTGTTCTACATCCTCTTCTTGAATTTCTTGCAGTTCCCTGACAATGTACTGCTGCAACCATTTTTAAATTACCTTTAACAAAATTTTACTTGTGTGTGATATTAATGATATTGTTCGATAATTTCCACATTCTTTTGAGTCACCTTTCTTTGGAATGGGCACAAATGTAGATCTTTTCAGTTGTTGGCCAGCTAGCTGTCTTCCAAATTTCTTGGCATAGATGATGACTAAGTGCATCCAGCATTGCATCTGTTTACTGAAACATCTCAATTTTCTGACAGGGCAATCAAATCTAATGAAAATGTTATATCTCATTAAACCCTTTTGCTGCCTTTAACACTATTGACCCCTTGCCTTTAAACATTTCATATTCCTTGACTTTTTGACAGTACATTGCTTATTCTCCTTCATTCTCTCTAAGCAGTGTTTCTCTGTCTCTTTTGTAAGTTTCTTGACCCTTTCAACATTAGTGTGCTTTAAGCTTCTTTCTTTCCCCCGTTAATTTCCTTGGGTAATCCCATTTATACTTGTGATTTTAACTTTCATCTATATGCACTGGGAAAATCTGCTGCAAAAGGCCTCTTTAAAGTGCAAAGAAGTAAAGATGTCACTTTTAAGACTAAAGTGGGCCTAACCCAAGCCTTGGTATTTTCAATCGCCTCATATGCATGTGAAAGCTGGAATAAGTGAATAAGGAAGAATGAAGAAGAGTTGATGCCTTTAAGTTATGGTGTTGGCAAAGAATACTGAAAGTACCATGGACAAGAACAGACAAATCTGTCCTGAAAGAAGTGCAGTGAGAATGCTCCTTGGCAGCGAGAATGGCCAGATCTTGTCTCACCTACTTTGGTCATGGTGTCAGAGGGACCATTCCCTGGAGAAAGATCATGCTCGGTAAAGTAGGGGATCAGTGAAAAAGGGCAAGACTCTCAATGAGATGGATTGACACAGTGGCTGCAATGATGGTCTCAAGTATAGCAAGGATCGTGAGGATGGCACAGGACCAGGCAGTGTTTCATTCTGTTGTATATAGGGTTGTTATAAGTCAAGAGTCAACTCAATGGCACCTGACAACAACACAACATATACTGGCGACTTCTTGTTCTGGTATTTCCTTAGAGTTTCGGATTTGTAACCCATTTATCTGTTGTATGTATCTTCTTGGATGTCTTTCAGGTATCTTGAACCAATGTTTCCAAAATGGAATGTTTTGCCTTTCCTTTAAAATTTACTTTTCTTCCTGCATTCTTGATATTAAGTAATATCATCATTTCCATCTGGTCACTTAAGTCAGACCCTTAAGTCATCCTTGACTGCTCTTTCCCTTTCAGCCCATACTCAGTGTCTTAGTTATCTAGTGCTGCTATAACAGAAATACCACAAGTAGATGGCTTGAAAAACAGAAATTTATTTTCTCACAGTTTAGGAAGCTAGTAGTACAAGTTCAGGGTGCCAGCTCTAGGATAAGGCTTTCTCTGTTGGCTTTGGGGAAGGTTCTTGTCTCAATCTCCCCCTGAGTCTGGGAGATTCTTAGCGCAGGGACCCTGGGTCCAAAGAATGCACTGTACTCCTGGCTTCTCTTTCTTGGTGGTAATGAGATCCCCACTTCTTTCTCACCTCTCTCTCCTTTCATCTCTTGTAAGATAAAAGGCAATACAGGCCACACCCCCGGTAATCTTCCCCTTCCATTGGATTAGGGCTATGACCTCATTAAGGGTGTTGCATCCCACTCTAATCCCCATACAACTGATAGGCTGATCACATCAGATCACATCGTGGAGGATGATTACATCATTACATAGCTGTTAATCCACTGAGAATCATGGCCCAGCCAAGTTGGCAGATATTTTGGGGGGATGCAATTCAATCCATCACATCCAGTTAACATGTACTTCTAGGTTTATCTTCTAAATTTTGTTTGAATCCATCCATTCTCTATTCCTTTTACCATTGCCCTAGTTCAGCCCCTCATATTCTTTTGCATGAAAAGGCTTCCTGCCCCTAGT
Source organism: Orycteropus afer afer (assembly GCF_000298275.1). Lineage (NCBI taxonomy): Eukaryota > Metazoa > Chordata > Mammalia > Tubulidentata > Orycteropodidae > Orycteropus > Orycteropus afer. The sequence goes on from NW_006921876.1 coordinate 3,162,547, forward strand.
CCTAACTCTACAATCCATCCTTCCCCAGTTTTCAACTAGAGTTTTGTTAATTTAGCTATATCATTCCCCTTCAGTGACTACCTGTAAAAGTGGTGGTGTGGCATCTAATTTCAGGAGGACACAGGAGAATCACCATCAGTATCAGTTCAAAGCTAAAGATTCATATGATACACCTCCTTTCATCAACCTTTTTTTTTTTTTTTAAAGCAGTTTTGACACCAAGCATCCCTCCCATAGCACTTTCTACTTCTCTGGTGGCTTTGGTAATTTGTTGCAGTGGCCATACATAATTCACATGATTATACTTATAGTTATGAGGTTTATTAAGGAAGTGACAGGTTACAACTTGGAATTAGGATTAGGAAGTATGTAGTCAGAGTCCCCCTTTTTCATTGCGGAACAGTTCTCTCAGCTCCTTTTGGTCCCCTCAGGATAGGCCTCCTTTCTCAGACCTTGGCCCTGCTCAGGCCTTTCCTCTGCCCAGCTCAGTTGAGTGTTACATAGCTCTTTAGCTCTGCTAAAGAGGTGCAGTGCCAAGGGGCCCCTTACTCCACTAGTAAGCCTTCTGGTTGAAGGCTCTCACTCTTTTGCTCCATGGGCTGGGAAGGCCACTGTGCTTATTTCCTGTTTTCTGCCATTTAGTGCTGGTCTTCTGGTTCTTACTGCTTGGCATCTTTATTATCTCCAGTATGACAGTATTATTTCCTGGAAGATTCTCAGCGCAGGGACCCTCGGTTTGAAAGACACACTGCACTCCTCACTCTTCTTCTTGATGTTAGTGAAGTCCCCCCTCGTACTCTGGGATTGGCTCCATTTAAGCCTAGCAGGATGGCAAAACTGGCCAGTCCCCTTGCCCCTTGTTAAGGTTCCATGCACCTTGTTTTCATTATTAACAAGCTGTTCTATCCCCGTGGTGGGCCACAAGCACCTTATTTGCAGAGCCCCACCCAGCCATTTTGTGGGAGTCCCAAGACTGTATGGCTGGAAGGGCCATATTAAATAATTCACTGTAGCACACTAACATCGTCTGAAGAATAAAGGATGACATATGTTATTATGCTTAATTAATACAGATGTGCTTTTACTTTCTCTCCCCTTCACCTCTGCACATAAACATACCATATTGATTCATGCTTTTATGCCACTGCCCATGCTTGTCCCTCTTCCTGAGACACCCTTCCCACCAGTCTTCACCTAATAATTTATTCATCTTTCAAAATTCAGCTCAACAACTATTTTTTTCCAGGAAATCTCTGAACTCCCAAGCATTCCTTCCCTGTATTTTCATATCACACCATTGATAGTGGTAGCTCAGTAGGTATTTCTTAAACTTCTCAAAATAATCCTGTTCCACCTTTTGAGACTCTTTATAGACAAGAAGTAGTATTCTTTTTTGCAGTATTGCCAATTGGCTTAAAAATGGAGAGAGTAGACTTGGAAGAGAATTAAATGTCATCTCATCCATCCTCTTAAATTGTGAGAGGCAGTGAGGGCCAGGGAGATAGTGACCAGTCCAGGGTTACACAGGCTGGGCTGGAAAGCAGGTCTCAACTATAGTTCATAGCTTATCCCAAATATATTCACTAATCATTCTATCAAGACTGAAAGAAAAAAAAAAAAAATCCTTTGTCCTTTGAAAAAAACAAAAAAGCTAGGTGCTTTAAAGGAAAATTGGGTTGGTGATTCCCTGCTCTTACCTTGTATGAACATGTTTTTGAAGCATGGCAGTCAAGTTCACTGTTCCATGGGCTGCACTTAGGGCATGTAAGTACATCTTGCCTTTCCCTGCAGGAAAAGGCTGAGGAGGTATATCGTCTGTATCAGAACTCCCCTCTCTCCTCCCACCCAGTGGTGGCCCTGTCGGAGCTGAGCACCATCTGTGCTAGCTCCTGCCCAGATGAGAGGACCTTCTACTTGCTGTTGCTGCAGCTGCAGAAAGAGAAGAGAGTCACAGTCCTTGAACAGAATGGAGAAAAGGTATGCAAGGTCATTGATTCATGCATTGCCTCACCAGTTATTTATTACACATAGTCTAATGTGCTCACCAGCATTTCTGCTTGGGATTTTCTCAGCATTTGTAGTCAGGGCAGCAATAATTAGTCGTTGTCCTTTAGATTGTGAAGTTTGCCCGAGGGCCACATGCCAAAGTCTCTCCTGTCAACGACGTGGATGTTGGTGTGTACCAGCTGATGCAAAGTGAACAGCTCCTCTCACGCAAGGTGGAGTCCTTGTCGCAAGAAACAGAGAGGTAACTTCTATCCCTGAACTGAACCCCTCTTGCCCCAGCTGGCATTCAGAGCTACCAAAGCATTGGAGTCTAATGGCCTCTTTGAAGAAAAAGAAAAAAGGTTATTTTTTTTCCTGATTACAAAAGTAAGTAATTGTCCAATGCCGAAATGATGGAAAATACAGAATATTACGAAGGAGAAAAAAAGGAGCCTTTTTTTTTCCTAATGTTTTTAGCCCCAAAGATTATTACATTATGTTTTATTTTATTCATGCTTGTATCCATTAACCAGTATTTACTGAGCCAGGTATTGTCTCAGGCACTAGAGATGACAGTAGTGAAGAAGACAAACCCTTGCCTTCATAGAGCTCTTTTTGAGGGAATCCTTCTTTTCTCCTTGGATGACTGTGCAAGCTGTCCCTCGTAAAGTCACATGAACACTTCTCTGAAAAGTAGGGTATATAAATATTGAATTAGACTTTATTTGTTCACTTTGTCTTACATGTGAGAACCCAATGTTTTTGGGAACACAAAGGGATATATGTCCAAAGTTATTGCTGATGTTAGGAATTCATTCCCTATCTCCCAGTTCCCAAAATGGGAATATGTTTTTAAGGTACTTTGTTTCCATATTCTTTCTCCCCATGGGTTGAAAAAAAGTTGGCCTTTTCCATGTGCAGATGCTCAAGCTTGGATCTTGACTTGCTACAGGAGTTTGGCAGTGGGTTGTCAGGCATCATTTTTCTTGATATTGTGTGGGGTGGATTTGATGTTCAGTTTTGAAACTGTGTTAATTAAGTCTGTTCTTGGAGAGTCTTCAGGACCCTGCCACTCTTATCCTGTGGCACAATCATTTTTTTCTGTCCTCTTATTTCATAGGTGTAAAGAAGAAGCCCGCCAGGCTTGCCGAGCAGGAAAGAAACAACTGGTAAGTTCTCTCTTTTCTCCTCTAGCTGATTAGTTCTGTCCTGGTTGGCAGCAAGAGATGCCCAGGCATTCAGACAGCAACTTGCTTGGGGCTCCAAGGGGCACAGAGTCTGCAGATAGCCCAGGTACCACAGCTTATTTTCAAATGAGAGGGTAGAAGGCCTGGGATAGTCTTATCATCTGGAAAGGGCTATCTTCCTTTTACCCTTTGGTCTCCTCACTTTGACTCCAACCTGAATTTCCGTGTTCCTTTAGGCATTGAGATCTCTCAAGGCCAAGCAACGGACAGAGAAGCGCATTGAGGCCCTCCATGCCAAGCTGGACACTGTTCAAGGCATCCTGGACCGGATCTATGCCTCCCAGACAGACCAGATGGTACCTACTCCCCCTTTGCTCCCCTACTTGGCTGGTCTCCCCAGCACACACTGCTTTTCCCTTCCACTGTGTCTTTGCTGCACGGAGGGGCTCTGGGTTCTTTTAGGATGTAGCTGGAGTTGCCTTTGCCTTTCTTGTTAGGAAATTTTGGCCCCAGTGAATGTAGGTGGGTGAATCTACTGTGGGTTGTAAAAGTTAGCTTTTGGAGAAGAAACAGTGTTGTTTGTATTTTGCCACATGTTCTTCATTTGCAGTGATGGCTCTTTCTTTTTAGGTTTTCCATGCCTACCAGGCTGGGGTAGGAGCACTAAAACTCTCCATGAAGGATGTCACAGTGGAGAAAGCAGAGAGCTTTGTGGATCAGATCCAGGAGGTACAGAAAGGGGCAAGGGAGAGACACACACAAAAGGAAGTTAGTGAGGGCAGGTTTGACTTTGCTGTACTTGCCTTTTTACCTTGTGATCTTGAGGAAGCTTGGCTTGATTCTCATATATTGCAGCTGCATAACCTTAGGCATTTTCCCCTAGACTTAGAGGTACTCAAACACACCATTCACAGTTCAAGACCTTGCTCTTTTTTCTTACAGCTATGTGACACCCAGGATGAAGTTTCTCAGACTCTGGCTAGTGGAGTAACCAATGGCTTAGGTAAGTTGACAAACTGGATTATTTCCTTCCTTCCTTCTTTTTTAAGAGGACTTCAATTCCATGGTATAGTGACAGGTTTGATCCTGGCTTTGCTTTTCCTGGTGCAGGCTGGGTTCTTTTACCCTACCCTTTTTCTGAGCTTACACAAAGGAATAATTATAGAAAATTGCCATTTCCTCCTTGATGGGCTATTATTAATGACCCTTCTATGCTCCAGTGAAAGAGCTCTGGTGGTGCAGAGATTAAACCAGTTAGCTGCTAACCAGAAGGTCAGCAGTTCGAATGCACCAGCCACTCTGTGGGAGAAAGATGAGTCAGTCCGCTGTTGTAAAGATTTACAGCCTGGGAAACCCTATGGGGCAGTTCTGGTCTGTCCTGTAGGGTTACTGTAACTCAGAATCAACTTGATGGCAGTGATTTTTGGTTTTATGCTGCAGCGTTCCTTATTTACAAGGCTTCTCATTGGAAGATCCTTCTTCAAAGGCAAGGGGAAGCAAAGTCAGTTCCATGGGGATGGCAGAATATACCTCCTTGATGATTTAGTTCTGTGTATGAGAAAAGAATATCTGCTAGAAGATACCCTCCATTTCCAGTGACTTCATGAAACTCATATATTATTTTTTTAACCTGCAGGGATGTTTTGGCATCTTTTGTAAAGCTGACTCTTCAATGTGTTTCCTTCCTGGAGTTTATGTGTCCTTATGTTGTGTTTTCTTTCCAGATTTTGATAGTGAGGAATTGGAGAAGGAATTGGACATCCTTCTTCAGGATACCACCAAAGAACCTTTGGATCTGCCCGACAACCCCCAGGAGACGCTTTATACCAACAGTGTGCCTAGCCATAGGTTCTCAGATGCTGAACTTGAAGCTGAACTTGAGAAACTGTCCTTATCAGAGGGAGGTATGGAGTTCTGTTCCCAGGGTTGCTGGTGGACATATGGCCCCCTGGCTGACAAAGGAGCCACGCACAGTGTAGAACTAATGTGATGGGCCCCAGCCCAATTCTCAGTTTACTGGGGTACCAAAGGCCTGTAAGGGAGTTGCATGTTTGTTATTTATATGAAGACTCTATCCCTTAAACAGTGGGATGGTTTCATTTTAAAGATCTTCCTGTTATATTATTCAGTAATTTCTTCTTCTTACAGGTTTGGTCCCAAGCAGTAAATCTCCAAAAAGGCAATTGGAACCGACTCTCTAAAGCCATTGTGGGACCCTCAAGTGAAGGATCCTCATGTAAAAGAGAGACAAGCCTTTTTATGTGTGTGTACATAGTTATTAAAATGAGAAACTCAGAATTTGTTGAGAAGAGGAGGAAGGAGAACTATTCTGATTTATCTGGATGCTACCACTTACTACAGGACAGATGTAATTTCTGGAAGTGATGCTGCAACGGCTTGCTCCCAGCTGGTATCATGGACCTGCCTTCTCATCTTTATAGTGCCACAGTTTATACAGTTCTGTGTTTGACCTGTCATCTCTCATAGCCTGCAGTTCTTGCCATTGGCTCAGTTAGGTTTGTCTTCACCCACCAGCTCTGTTCCAGCCAATGAAAGGGAAAGATTTGCAGCTTTGCCAAATCAAAGTCAGTCCTCTCCCCTGCCTCCATTGTTTTGTAGAGGGATTTATTCTGTCTGTAAGGTCAGTTAATTAACTTATTCCTTTCCCACTTTATTCCCATTGGTAAATGAGAGTAATGTGAATCAAACACTTAAAGGTTGTATTTGAGGGGACTTAACAGCTGCTGCTTTATGGAGAAACTTAACAGTGTAAAAAGTTTCTTTCTAAGATCATTTGTCAAATTCTCCAGGTATTCAAAAAAGAGGTCACCTATGAGTGGCTCAGAGCCATGACAATTGAGGGCTCTGGTGTGGTTGGCGGACACTGCTGCCTTTTCCATCTTACGCGGAAAATCTGTTGACTGGGGAAAGGGTTATTCTTGGTCTTTTGAACTTGGTGGGGTGGCCCAGGTGACTACAGGGCCCCAAGATGTCCAATTCCCGATTTGCCTTGTCCCCATCATGGAATAACTTAAAACATGTGTATATATTATTTATATATATATATATATATATATATATATATATATATATTCCAGAACAAGCCACACAACAATACACCTCCCCTTCGTGAGCCTGGCACACAACAGGTTCTTTGTGTGAATTTGAAAAGCATTTCATTTTGTAGCCCATTGCTCAGAGCAGGGGATCTGAGCCAGGATGTGCAATAGAAGCAGATGTTGGCGTTCGGCCATATCTGCTGTGAGATTCCCCAGTCCCTGCTCTATACCTGCCCCTGCCTTCTGCAGTCCCATCTTTTTACTTGATGAATTGGGAAGGATGGTATGGGTCTGAATGTCTGGCAATGTGGAGAAGAGAAGATGACAGCCACACTGCCACTCTTTTGCCACTGAATACAAGTATTTCTGCCTGGAGCCCTTTGCCCTGTCCCTCTGTTTGAGGTAGTGTAGTGCAGAGGGGAAGAATTTGCTCCAGGCCAGGAGCATGAATCACTGTTCAACAAATTTCTTTCCTACTCTACCTTGGTAAAATGAAATGTTGGGGGTGAAGAGGAACAATCACTATTTTTTCTTTTTTAATCTGGTAAATAATTAAAAGAAAAAACCCCAAGTGCTTGTCCTTGCCTCTTCTTTAGGTTGTTCCTTCATTCTTTCCCCGTGTTCCTCTACCATATATACACTTTGGTTCTTTCACTTAAGGTCACAAGAGAATGTTGAGGAGCTTAATAGTGTGAGTATTTCATTGCACTGCAGTAAAAGAATGATCAGTCTAATTGATCACTCTCATTGACGCTGCTCTGGGGGAGGACACTTTCTTTGAATAGGTTTTAGAAGTGTGCCAGCATTATTTGTTCTTTTCCATTGTCTGTTCTCTATAGGAGCTCTGGTGGTGTAGTGCCTAAGGCATTTGACTGCTAACCAGAAGGCTGGCAGTTCAAACCCACCAGCTACTCCTCAGAAGGAAGACTGGGCAGTCTACTTCCGTAGAGTTACACCTCGGAAACCCAACCTTCTCTCTTCTGCCTATGTGATGTTACCATACTTAAGTCTAGCACCAATATTTACTAAGCACTTGCTACCTGCATATTGTTGACCATGCATTGTGAGGGTGAGTACAGAGTTGGGTACAGGGAGGCTAGAGGATTTGCTACTGCATGAGGTAGTCAGCAGGTGAGCCAATCAGGGATACGTGTTGGGAGCAATAGATCAGAAAGCCCCAGGGGAATCTAAAGGTGGGGATCTGATAGATGGACAAGAGACAGGCACTGATAAACCATGTGGTGGGGTGGATTCTCTCGGTAGGAAAATGGGGCAATCTACTTCCATAGTGATACTGCCTTGGAAACCCAAGGAGGGGTCGCTATTAACAACAACAAGAGGTTGGATTCTCTGAGTAGGACTGCTCTGAGATAGAGCAGAAACAGTCTGAACAGAGAGAAGATGGGCCAGGCTCTCTGAGGGAAGTATGTAGTAGGGAACCACCCACTGGAAGTAAGTAGCCTGTACTTTTGAACCACGCTACCTGGTTTGGTATTCTTTTGCTGTCCTGAGCTACAGATGAGGCTTGTTTAAATGTTCTAGCTTGGGCAGTAGGACAGGAAATTAAAAGAAAATATTAAGTCTGGACTTGGATCAGAGTGAGGACAAGGTGGGGGTCTTTATAAGGACCCTCCACAGGGAAGCTGAGTCTTAGGAGTCAGGGCCATGTGGAGATTCCTTTTGAACAAATGGGTTTGATTTACTAAGGGAGCTGGTGTGTGGAGCTATACTACTCCTGCTATCAAGTCAATTCCAACTCCTAGCAACCCCCACTGGGTTTCCAAGGCAGTAAATCTTTATGAAAGTAGATTGCCTTGTCTTTCTTCCATGGAGTGGCTGGTGGGTTTGAACCACCAACCTTCTGGTTAGGAGTCAGATGCCTTAGGCACTGCACCACTAGAGGTCTTGTGTAGAGCTATAGCAGGTCCAGATAAACCAGGTCCAGACCCTGATCAAAAGTACCATAAGATGTAGAGATAAAGAACTAAGGAAAGAAAGTTCAGAGAATAAATACTTCAAGTTGGTGAGCTCATTGAAAGAGGTAAAGAGACGGCCCAAGATGTGCATCCACCTATATAGCAAAGACCTGAGAAAACCAAGTGAACCAGAAATATGATAATCCTAGAAAGCGAGCATCAAAAAGAAGGATGAAAAAGTAGACCTAATACCATTTGGAAGGAGAAACAACAAAAACGGTGAAAAAGGAGAATTATGGATTGGATGTGCCCTTCCAATCAGCCTGGTGTAGTGTGGCCATCTTGAGACAGTAAGCAGCAACCCTGTGTGAGGAGCACAGGTAGACAATTTCACGGAATTCCCAAAAGGACATGGAGAAACTGTAGACAAACATGGAGTGTAGGACACATACTAGATCTAAGGGAAAGTACAGGAAGGTGGTGAAAGTTGCAGGAGTCCTGACAACCAAAAGAGCAGGGAGGGAGCCAGGAACCAGAGTCTGGGCCACTTACCAGTGGTGGTCTGTGACCATTTGGGTGGGTGTTGCAAATGGAGTAGTAGATCCACAGAATATCAGCAGGAGGTTCCCTACCTGACTCTGGGAGCCCCCCTACACATGTACACTTGCATTTGGTAGGGGCCAGGTTCTGATTGCTGCTGCAGCCTATGGGGGTGCCCCAGCACCCACAGGCAGTGATCATAGGACCATGTTCTGGAGTATTGCCATCAGTGACCTGTGTCAGGCAGAATGGTCAGGACTTTATCTATCCCTGCCCTCCCTCAGTCACCAGATGTCCAAGAAAACGGGTGACCTCAGCTGAGGTGGCTCCCTGTAGCTGAAACAGACCCTGAAGGAGTTGACAGCTGGGCTGTCTGTTGAGCACACTCCCTGTAGCTGGGCAGCAAACCCTTCCTTGAAGGGAGACCTGGGTGTGTACTTCCGTGTCTTTTTCTTTATTTACCCAGTAAGACAGGTACTGCTATTTTGCAGGTGAATTAACTGAGATAAATGTTAACTAATTTGCCCATGGTCAACAATAGGTGATGTAAAGGGGTTTTAGATAGGTGAATCTGCTTTTCTGCATTATTATTATTTTCTTTTTCCATTCTTAACCACTGTTGGGACAAAGATTGGCTATGATTCTGGTCATCTTATCTTACCTGATTTGTGAAGCTCACACACATATCATCTTGCTTCTTGTAAACTGCAGCCTTTCTGCAAGTTTCTTATGAATAACTAACCCCCTTGATTATACAGAAGGGACTGGAAAAGTCCAGAAACGAGAACTGAATTTTTGTTGCTATTTGTTTACTATGAGCATTTATTAGGCTTCTTAAAGGGAAAGCCCTTTAAAGAAAAGATTCAAATCTCAGCTGTTTTAAACAGTTTAAAGGATTAGACGAATAATGCAGGCGTCATCCTCTTCATTAATGAGAGGCCTATGCAGATGAAGAGGTCAAATTCCTTACTGCCTTATTCTAATTCTCTACAAACACCACTGAAGACGCTCTGGCGTCAGGGTGCCCCTTTGACTTAAAAAAAAAAAAAAAAAGACATGTAGCAAGAGAACATTTCTTCAGGTCTTCTTGCTCCCAGCGAGGGACCTTGGAGGGGAAGTGATCCTTCCCAAAGGGAGTCCTCTGCGGTCGGAGCTCTTTCTGTCCGAACTCCACCCACCGCCAGTCAGAGTGGGAGCTAGCTCCGAGTGAGGCGGGGAGTGCGGCGCAGCTCCGCCTCCTAGTATCCAGCGCCCGCACCCGAATAAACTGGGAGTTTTTCCTCCGCCTGATTATCTACATAGGCAGGAGTAGGATCTAGGAGTCAGGTGTCTGGGGAAAGGAGGTGAGAATCCCCCCGGGTTGGAGTGAGAGGGATTATGCACTCTGGGCGGTCGAGGGAAGCCAGGCTCGCGAGTGAAGCGCGCGTCTTGTAGTCTGTGAGCGCCGGACACCGGGCACGCGGGAGCCGTCGGTCGGTAGAGCCCCGGAAATGGGTCTTGCGGGACAGGCGCTGAGTAGAACAGGCGGTGAGAAAAGTCTTCTTGCTTCTTGGGTTCCTGCCCCCACCCTCCAATGCTAGGTCCCTGCCCCGACACGTCCCGGATAACTCTTTCCTTTCAAGCCCATTTCGCGCTTACAGGCCATTCTTGTCTTGTCCCTGGTCCACGTCATTTCTTTCCCCTGTGGCAGATTCTGGGCCCTTAGTCACTGTTCTTTGTGACCTATACTGGCGCCCACCTCCGAGCTCCGCCGCTTACCACCTGCTGTAGGAACTTTACCTCCTCCGACGCTAGGAGAAAACCTGGGAAACCACTGGCTGGAACCATCTGGCTTCCCTTACCGGGTAAAACCTGGACTTCCTATTCGTTGCGCTGTGCAGGAACATGCCCCCCTCCTCCGACCGCTGGAGCTTGCCAGCCCCCCCGCCCTTCAGTGCAGAAATGAAGAGTCCACAGAGAGCCGGGAGGCATTTACCTGATTTAGGAAGAAGTTTTGGTGCCTACGCTCCAGGCCTGGGGCTTGTCCCTTATTCCACTCCAGCTAGGGAGCTTCTGAAACTCCCAGCCAGAAGGTCACCCAGGCCCCCAGACCAGCAGAGGACCGGGCGGAGACAAGACAGGCCCCCTGAGTGTCATGGTCGCTGGATTCTTTTTTCTGCTCACCACATGCACCGGTGTATACTGTCATTGCCATTGCCATCCTGCACTTCTACCCACGGGGCACCAGGGTCACCAACGTCCTCTTTTCCTCCCTGGCAGTCTCGTATCACCTGGCGGCTCTGCTGGTGATGCCCTGGAAAGTGGCAACCTAGGTAGCTGGCTACTGGCTCAGGGGGCTTATACACATCTGAGTGACCTTTGACATCATGTGCTTCTGCACCTGTGCTTCATCAGCCAAGCATGCTATCTTTGCCAGCCCTTCTGCTATGAGCAGCAGATAATCTTCAGAGCTGCTCTGGTGGCCTGGCTGCTGTGAGCTAGCATCCCTTTCATTCCATCCAGCTGTGCTAGTGTCAGGCAGGTGGGCAGGTGGCACAGAGAGTCCAGCCCAACAGTACAGAGCCCCTGGTCGGGTTCAGAGATCCACCCTCAGCCTCAGCTGCACCTGCTTGGTGACCTCCTCACTGACTAGCTTCTACATTCCTGTGCTGGTCATGCTGGTCATCTGTAACTGCATCTACTGCATCAGCTGCACAGGATTTCAGTGCTGGTGCTGGAAGGTGCACCTGGCTAGAAAGGGGACTCTAAAGGATCCTTGCTATTGCTTATCTGTCCCCCCAGATGCCTTTCCCAAGGAGGTTAAGGTGCCGAAGACCTTGTTTATCATCACGGGGGTCTTTGTAAGCTGCTGGTTCCCCTTCTTCATTCTCAACTGATTGGTTCTCTTCTGCCCTACTGCTGGGCCTGGGCACCCACCCTATGTTTGGGAGACCACCTTCAGCATCATCTTTGTGTGGTGTGGTTGGGCTAACTCAACCCTCAGCCCTATGGTTTATGCATTTAACTGGGCATTCTGCTTGACTTTTATCTTATCCCAGGGATATAGCCTTTGCTCCAGGTCCTCTTAGATTGTGGCAGAGACCATCACTTTCATCAGGGAACACTCCCTACCTGCAAGAGAGAGCTGCTGCTTTCCCAACAGAAGTCCCCATTCTGTACTGAGCTCTCCTGGTCCTAGAGAGTGAAATGGCAATGAGCTTAGAGAAGGGTCCCGGGGTATAGAGCACATTGTCCTTGGAGAAGATCACCCCCTTTGCTCCCATGGGCTCAGAGTAAGTAACTGAACTAGAATGTCAGGAGGTCCATGGAGCTGGAATGTGGAGTCTGTGAGACCCAAGTCTGAGGAATTGAGAGACTTAAGTTAATGCTACTTCTGCGGAGTGGGGGATACCCTTGTGGCATCTACAGGGCACTTTGGTATTATCTAAATCACAAGACTGTTTCTGGGTATTTGTTTTTGTTGCTGTAGGTAATTCTTTCCAATTTTGTTAGGACAAGCCTCATCCCAGGGCCCTATTGGACAAGGTGTCTAGCTCTTAATCAAAAAATATCTTTCTGTTGAGTCCCCACTGCTTTCCTCATTTCTCAAATCCTTGAGGAGAATCAAAGTCCCTTTTTTTGGGTGAAAATATATACAGCAGAACTTATATCCATTTATTAGTTTCTAATGTACAATTCAGTAACATTGATTACATTCTTCATGTGGCCACATTCTCACTATCTTTACCCATATTGTTTAACTACCATTGACTTAGACTCACTACCCACTAAACTTCTCTATGCTTTGATGAGTTTGATGTCATATATTTAATTCTTTAAAAGAGTGCAATGCCAATGGAATACTGTGCAACATTAAAGAATAATGTAGAATCTGTAAAACACCACATAACATGGATGAACTTGGAGGGCATTATGGTGAGTGAAATAAGTCAATCACAGAAGGACAAATATAGTATTAATTAGTTCATTATTGTAAAAAGTCAAGGAAAGGTTTATATATGGAAAGAAACTTTCTTTGTTGGTTACCAAGGGTGGGAGGGGAGGGGAGGAAACACAGCAAAAAAAAAAAGCTTTGACCCATGTTGCTTTAGTTTTGTGTATTTTACTGTACATAAATTATATTTCAATAAAATGTATTTTTAAAAAAGTGCAATGCTCGTGTTGAGCATTCTTTACTAATTTAACTAAACTGTTGTTTAAAGATGATTTCAGGGGATATTTTTGGTTCATAGTTTGAATATTTTCTCAGAGTGGTAGATTTAAGGGTTCCTATAGTCTCAAATCTTTCAATATTATGCAATATTGTACAATATTGAAAGATTCTATGGGCAAAATATTGAATGATGTAGGAAGCATCAAAAGAAGATGGAAGGAATACACAGTCACTGTATTAAAAAGAACTGGTCGATCTTCATCCATTTCAGGAAGTGGCATATGATCTAGAACCAATGGTACTGAAGGAGGAAGTCAAAGCTGCAATGAAAGAATTGGCGAAGAACAAGGCTCCAGGAATTGATGGAATACCCATTGAGATGTTTCAACATACGGATGCCCCACTGGAGGCACTCACTCAGTTATGCCAAGAGATTTGGAAGACAGCTACCTGGCCAACTGATTGGAAGAGATCCATATTTGTACCCATTCCAAAGGTGATCCCACAGAATGTGGAAATTATCGAACAATATCATTAATATCACATGCAAGTAAAATCTTACTGAAGATAATTCAAAAACGGTTGCAGCAGTATATTGACAGAGAACTTCCAGAGGTGCAGGTTGGATTCAGAAGAGGATGTGGAATGAGGGATATCATTGCTGATGTCAGATGGATCTTGGCTCAAAGTAGAGAATACCAGAAATATGTTCACCTGTGTTTTATTGAGTATGCAAAAGCATTTGATTGTGTGGAACATAACAAATTATGGATAACGTTGAGAAGAATGGGAATTCCAGAACACTTAATTGTACTCATAAGGAACCTGTACATAGACCAAGAGGCTGTCGTTCAAACAGAAAAAGGGAACACTGCATGGTTTAAAATCAAGAAGGGAGTGTGTCAGGGTTGTATCCTTTCACCATACTTATTCAATCTATATGCTGAGCAAATAATCCAAGAAGCTGGACTATATGAAGAAGAACGTGGCATCAGGATTGGACGAAGGATCATTAATAACCTGTGATATGCTGATGACACAACTTTGCTTGCTGAAAGTGAGGATGACTTGAAGTATTTACTGATGGAGATTGAAGAATACAGTTTGCAGTATGGATTACATCTCAATATAAAGAAAACAAAAATTCTCACAACTGGACCTATAAGCGGCATTACGATAAATGGAGAAAAGATTGAAATTGTCAAAGACTTCACATTGCTTGTTTCTACAATCGACGCCAATGGAAGCAGCAGTCAGGACATCAGACGACATATATCACTGGGCAAACCGGCTGCAAAGGACCTCTTTCAAGTGCTGAAGAGCCTAGATGTCTCCTTGAGGACTAAGGTGTGCCTGGCACAAGCCATGGTATTTTCAATTGCCTCATATGCATGTGAGAACTGGACAATGAATAAGGAAGACCGAAGAAGAGTTGATGCTTTTGAGCTGTGGTGTTGGCGAAGAATGCTTAAAGTACTGTGGACTGCTAAAAGAACTAACAGGTCTGTCCTGGAGGAAGTGTAGCCAGAAAGCTCCTTGGAGGTGAGAATGGCCAGACTTCTTCTCACATACTTTGGTCATGTTTCAGAACAGACCATTCCCTGGAGAAGGATGTCATGCTTGGTAAGGTGGAGGGTCAATGAGAGAGGGGAAGGCCCTCAATGAGGTGGATTGACACAGTGACAGTGGCAATGGGCTCAAATGTAGCAAGAATCGTGGAGCTGGCTCAGGACTGGGCAGTGTTTTGTTCTTCTGTGCATAAGGTTGCTGTGAGTCGGAAACGACTCGATGCCATTTAACAACAACAACGTAGTCTCAAAAGACCTAGTAAGTCTGGATTCTTTTGAAATTTGAAACTCTGTTCCACATTTTTCATCTTTCAGATAGGATTCATCTATGATTACTTGATCACAATGCTCAGTAATGGTAGCCAGGCACTGTCCAGTTATTCTGGTCTCAAGGCTAATAAGGCAGTAGTTCATTGAGGCAGTTAGACCTGTAGTCCAAATTCTTGGATCTCCTTCCTCTGCTACCCCAGGTGAATAGAGAGCAATTGTTGTGTCTGGGATGGCCTCTGGCAAGCTTTTATGACCCCAGACACTACTCACCTAACTAACTAAAGAGTGTAACCAAACCAAAAGCAAACCCACTGCCCTCCAGTTCTATCCGACTCATAGCGACCACTCCTTGGTTTTCCAAGGAAGTAGATTTTCTATGGAAGTAGATTGCTGTCTATAGGTACTAGCAACAACAAATCAACAGAAGAAATAAAAACTGGAAAGGATAAGATGAGATCAAATTGTCATTGTTTGCAGAACATTTGATTTCTTCTTCTTCTTTTTTTTTTTTTTTACTTACAAATCCAGGAAATCAACTGCTCTTAGAATTGTTTCCAGAAATGAAGAGCCATCCAGAGCAGAGGAAGTAGGAATGATGAAGAGGAAGGCAGAGAAAGGCAGGGATGGGGCAAAGGCTGTAGAGAAAGGATGGAACTAGTGAAGGAAAAGACAGGAAAAGAGGAGAGTGGGGGAGTAGAGGGGCTTGAGGAAGAAGGAAGTGGGAAATCTACCCCCCCACACACACAACTCTACCTGGATAGTCACTGGTGCTTTTGTTATCCCTCAGTTCCCAGGAGACTGACTACCTTGTCTTAGTTTTAGCTCCCAAGTTCCACCTACGCTTCTTAAAGGCCCAGAAAAGCTCTGGTGGCCTAGTGCCTAAGGCACTTGACTGCTAACCAGAAGGCTGGCGGTTCAAACCCACTAGCCACTCCTCAGAAGAAAGGTTGGGCAATCTACTTCCATAGTGATACCACCTCAGAAACCCAAGGAGGGGTCGCTATAACTTGGATCTGACTTGACAGCAGTGAGTTTGAGTTTTAGAAAGAGTGAGGAGGGTCTTCCCAGTGCCTTTGAGGCTCAGGCCTGTCCTCCTTTCAGCCTCCAAGCTCCTGCCAGGGACTCCTTATGAGGACATGACGTTGCAGATGTTTAGACCTATCCCCAAGGCCAGATTTATTTCCCCACCTCGAGGGCCATCTCATCACAGCGTCAGTGAGATATATAAAGGGGAGGAGAGAAAATGAATATTAAGAGTTTATATATAGCATAAGAAGTACCTGTGTCAAAAAGTTCAGTGAAAAAACCATGATAAAAAATTCATCACATCTGTTTTAAAAAAAAAAAAAAGGAAACAGAAAAAAGATACTGAAGAAGACATACTACAATGTGGGTTATCTCTGAATGGCTTATTATGGATTATTTTCTTCTTTAGATTCCTGTGCTTCTCAACAAAATTTTCTATAATAGATTGCTATGGATCAAATTGTGTCCCCCTAAAATATGTTTTGTAAATCTTAGCCCCTAAACCTGTGGGTGTAATCTCATTGGGGAAGAAGAGTTTTATGTTATGTTAATTGTTGTTGTCAGCCCCAGGGTTACAAGTGAGGAGAGACAACTCAGGCCTGCCCAAAGCAGCAGGACGGGAAAACAGGAGAAAAGGGATAAAAGCCAGGAACCCGGACAGAAGAGCAGTAAGCCCCAGGGATACAAGTGAGGAGAGACAACTCAGGGACGCCCAAAGCAGCAGGCCAGAAGAGCAGGAGAAAGGGGATTAAAAGCCAGGAAGCCAGACAGAGGAACAGTCAGCCACAGGGACCCAGGTGGGGGTG
>NW_006921876.1:3182220-3182906 GCF_000298275.1 Orycteropus afer afer
GATGCCAATGGAAGCAGCAGTCAGGACATTAGACTACATGTAGCATTGGGAAAGTCAACTGCTAAGAAACTGTTTAAGTGCTGAGGAGCAAGGATGTCTCCTTGGGGACTAAGATGCGCCTGACACAAGCCATGCCATGATATTTCCAATCGCCTCATATGCATGTGAGAGCTGGACAATGAATAAGGAGTTGTGGTGCTGGCGAAGAATGCTGAAGGTACCATGGACTGCTAAAAGAACTAACAGATCTGTTCTGGAGGAAGTGCACCTGAAATGCTTCTTGGAAGTGAGAATGGCCAGACTTTGTCTCACCTATTTTGGTCAGGTTGTCAGAGGGGACCATTCCCTGGAGAAGGATGTCATGCTTGGTAGGGTGGGTGGTTGACGAGAGAGGAGGAGGCCTTCAATGAGATGGATTGACACGGTGGCTGCAATGATGGGCTCAAGTATAGCAGGGATTGTGGAGCTTGCGTGGGATCGGGCAGTGTTTCGTTCTGCTGTGCATGGGGTCGCATGAGTCAAAAGGGACTCGACGGCACCTAATAACAACAACAACATCCTGGTTCTTTGTTTCTCCTGCTTTATCTTGTTTCTTTGTGTGTGGACTGTGATGCTCTGTTGTTTCTGAGGCATTGTGACGTTTTTGTGTTTATATTTAATTGGTGATTATATGTTGGAGTGGCTTG
>NW_006921876.1:3183401-3184756 GCF_000298275.1 Orycteropus afer afer
CTTGGAAATATTCAGGCTGTTGGTCTTGTCAGAGTAGCTGACAGTCCACAGCTCCAACCGTCTCTGTAATCACTGTTTTTGTTCAAGTTTTTCCACTAGTTGGTGCCTAATCCACTTCTGTATATTTCCTTTCAAAGCTCAGGGTTCCAGGATTATCTTCTGTATCTCTGTCAATTGGTTTTTCTTTTCTTTTGTTGAAGAGGGTCTGTGTCGCTTGTCTGTTTATTCCTCCATCTTACCAGAAGTCAATGAGGATTCTTTTACAGAATCTTTGATCAAAATGTTCAGTAATGGTAGCCAGTTCTTCTAGTCTCAAGGCAAAGGAGGCAGTTATTCATAGAGACAATTAGCTACACATTCCATTTTCTGAGACAGGCAAGGAATCAGACTAAACAAACAAACAAAAAAAAAACCAACCAAACTCACTGCTGTGGAGTCTTTTCTGACTCATAGCGTCCCCTCCTTGGGTTTCCAAGGTATCTCTATGGAAGTAGATTGCCCAATCTTCCTTCTGAGGAGTGGTTGATGGGTTTGAACTGCCAGCCTTCTGGTTAGCAGTCAAATCTGGCTAGCCAGGTCAAACAGGTCCCTGACTCAATACCCTTAGAACTTTAGCCTACAGGCAAACCACTACATAATTTTTGCTGCTGGCTGGCAAGCCAGGCCCTTAGGCAAGATAAGAAATTACATCTCAAAATCCCTACAAGCTAACCATTGTAGGATGCTGATAAACCTCAGAGTTGTCCTTCAAGTACCTGCAGAGCACACACAGTAAAATTCAACTTGACTGACAAAGTGACCTTCCACAAGAGGCTTGACAAGAAGAGGAATCCCTTGCCTGGACTTGAACCACAGTCCAGAGACATCACCCATGCACAGCATCCCAGAACAAGTCATGGCAACATTGTAGCAGCCTTTGTGATGGGTTCCGTCTTTGTCCTGAGAGCTTTTGTGGTGGGATCCATCTTGGCTAACTCCTGTATGTGCACTTGATTTTTATAACCCCACCTTTCTCCTGTAAATCCCCTCCTATTCCTTATTCCTGCCTAAAATCCTTTATAAACTCTAGGAAATCCTTTGTATGATGAGAGACAGTGTTGTGCCCAGATCTTGAATCCCCAAAAACCACCAAGGAGCCGATTCCACTGCAAAAGCATAGGGGTTGTTTACTCAAGCTCGAGCTTGGACCCTCAACCGTCACCGACGCAGTGGTTCAGGATTGAGAGCCTCGAATTCAGGGGTAATGGGGTCTTTATAGGGGTCTCAACAGGAACAAGGAAGTTTCAATCAGAAAATTACAGGATTGGTTGACATTTTCCAAGTTGCTAGTTGCTCCTACTTGATTGGCTCTGTCT
>NW_006921876.1:3185782-3187813 GCF_000298275.1 Orycteropus afer afer
TGATGCTGGGTTGCGATAGAAGCAATTCCTGTACCAGCACCCGCCAGTCCTAGTCCTAGCAAAACAGTTAAGGTTACGGCAGAGACTGGTTCCCGTTTGACTCAGTGGGGAACAGTTTCCCATTTATCTAGGAACTCATCATACTGGTGATACAGTACATGTGGTACTAAGTAGACTAATATACAAAAGTCTTTGGTGTGATTAAGAACTTGCCCATGGAGGCAAGGGGATAATCCTGAGGAACATGCCCACCATCCGTTGGGGGGTGGTATATAGTACACTGTTTGATTTATAGTCATTTCAGTGTGGCTGCAGAGATGTTCGTGGGTTTGTGGAATCTGCCCTATGCAGGTCCCTATCCCTGTGACAGAAAGTAAGGTGAGTTGTCCAGGTTTTTTGTGATTCCATCTACAGCCTTCGTGAGTTTTTGACTGGTTGAATTTTCCTACAAATGCAATACCTTCATAATGGGGGGTTTGATATCATAGCATAGCCAGCAGGACTTTGTTAAATTAGATTGGGTTAAATTTAGTAATTGGAAAGTTTGGATCATAATTTCCCAAAGGGGGTCTTCTTGTAAACTTTGGACTGATGTGTCGCCCCTTGAAGGGGTGACATGGGGAGGCGAATTTTGGACTGGCGTGTTGTCTTGATTATTGGAGGGTAAGGAGGGTACTGATTATGGGACTAACACTGAGTTGGGCCTGATTGCAACAGGGGGTGTCCAGGATTCAATTTTTAGCCTAATATAGAAAATGACTCCATTATCATACCCTGTCTGGTACAACCGAAGTCCCCAGGATTGGCCTGCTACCCAGGTTTTATACTGCTTTCCTTGCTCTGTAAATTGGATTCTAATAGGATTACAGGTGAAACTCATACATGGACCTTCTCCAATATACGTGCTTCCTCTGGCTGGGAACCTCTGCATGAATTCGTATGATCAGCAAGAACTGACGGTTAATCCATCACCAGAATGATCCCTGTCTACGGTGATGAGATCCCAAGTTGAGGAAGGTTCCCAGTAGGTGGTTCCCGTTGTTTCACACCCCCCCACTTTACAATAAAAGTCTGATACCCCCCCACACTGGTTCGCTAAAGGTTTGTCTTTTCTTCCCCCTGGGCAAATGTAAAATGGTAACTTACGGAGTTGGTGGCGGAGTTCAGGGTGCCCACAACCTACTCCATTGATTCCTCTAGAACCACATAACCGCTGGCACGTGGGTTTGCCTGAACATTCAGGAGTATCGTTTTTGTTGGGTTCCCAATCTAAGATATCCCAGGATCCAGCTGCCAATTGGCACAAATCAACATGTAGGTCAGGCCACCAGGTATTGGGGGGGTGGTTGCCCATAATAGAGCTGATAACGTCCCCTGTGGCTGACATAATTGTCCAGGTCAGCCGCTGGGGTGTGTGTGGGCTAGAAGAGGGGTTTACATAGTTACTGGTTACTAACAGTACCACTAGTAAGGTCCACATTGCTGAATTTTTAGCTTGAGTGGATTGTTGGGGTCCTTGGAGACATGCCATTCCTGGTCCAGGACGGGGTCGGCTTTGCGGGCGTGGGTATGATGAATCCAGGAGGCTATTCCGTCAACTTTGAGGGTGGTGGGCGTAGTCAGGATCACGATGTAAGGTTCTTTCCAGCGAGGTTGTAGAGTTTCTTGTCGATGTCTCCGCACGTACACCCAATCACCGGGTTGGTACTGGTGAGGTTTGGGAGGGAATTAGATTGGTAAAGAGCCCTCAAGCTCGGCCAGATGTCCCATTGGACTTGTTGCAGGGCTTGAAGGGAATAAATGAGTTCATGATTATCAATTTCAAGTAACAAATTTGACTGGAACCTGGGAACAATAGGTGGAGGTCTACCGAAAACAATTTCAAAAGGTGTTAATCCTAATATATAAGGAGAGTTATGGACTAGAAATAGGGCGCAGGGGAGGAGAGTCACCCAGTCTCCATCAGTCTCTATGGTTAATTTGGTTAAGGTCTCTTTTAGAGTTCTGTTCATTCTTTCTACCTGGCCTGAA
>NW_006921876.1:3188536-3190115 GCF_000298275.1 Orycteropus afer afer
GGTAATTGGGGTGGTGATTTTCTGGTGCCCCGGACAATGAATGATGGCAAGTTTCTTTGGGAGCCACAGGGCAGCTAGTAGATCTAGGATCTCGTTTTTGTTCTTAATTGTCTTCCCTTCCGCGGTTAGTAGCCCCCTTTCCTGATAAATTGCCCCGTGAATATGTGCCGTGGCGAAAGCATAATGACTGTCCATATAAACATTTAATTTTTTGTCTTTTCCCAAAGTTAGGGCTTTGGTCAATGCTATTAGTTCAGCTCGTTGGGCTGATGATCTGGCCAGTCACGGCTCAGCCCAAACTACTGTAGTTTCCGTCACCACTGCCGCCCCCGCATACCTTTGTCCATCACGCACAAAGCTGCTCCTGTCCATATACCAGGTAATTTCGTCATCTGGTAAGGGGGTGTCTCATAGGTCAGCTCGGATCCCTTGCGATTGATCTAGAATGTCGACACAGTCATGGAGTGGAGCACCCAAATCTGGATCTGGTAACAGAGTGGCAGGGTTCAGTGCCGTAGGTGACTGAAAGATAATCTTGGTTGGGTTCAGTAACAGTCCTTGGTAGTGGGTGAGCTGCGCATTGCTGAGCCATGGATCGGGAGGTTGCTTAAGAGTCCCTTCTATGGTATGCGGGGTGGTAATGTGTAGTTCTTGCCCCAGTGTAAGTTTGTTCACATCTTTGACTAATAAGGCTGTTGCTGCTATTATGCGTAAGCACAGGGGCCACCCCGCTGCTACTGGGTCTAATTTTTTTTGAGAGATAGGCTACTGGTCTTTTCCAGGGGCCTAGGTGTTGGATTACAACTCCTTTTGCTACCCCTTTATTTTCATCAATGTATAGATGGAAGGGTTTTGTTACATCAGGCAGTCCAAGGGCAGGAGCAGACAGAAGGGCAGTTTTAAGTAAATGAAAGGATTTTTCCATGGCCTCTGTCCACTGAAATTTCTGCCCTTCCTTAGTTGCTTCATAGAGAAGCTTTGCTAGTTCTGCAAAACCTGGTATCCAAAGTCTACAGTAGCCGGCTGATCTTAGGAACTCCCACACTCTGTGTGGGGTGCTGGGTCTAGGGATTTTTAGCACAGTCTCTTTGCGGGCCCTAGTCAGCCATCTTTGTCCTTCTTTCAATATGTACCCCAAATAGCTCACCTCGGGCTGGCAAAGTTGAGCCTTTTTGGCTGAGGCTCGGTACCCCATATCTCCTAGTGTTTGGAGAAGGTCTCTGGTTCCTTGGAGGCAGGTCTTGTAGTCTGTTGCAGCAACTAGGAGATCATCTACATATTGTAACAGCGTGAGACTGGGGTGGTCGGATTGGAACTTACCCAGGTCTTCGTGTAGCGCTTCATTGAAAATTGTGGGTGAAATTTTGAGCCCTTGAGGTAACCTCGTCCAGGTCAGTTGTCCGCTGATGCCTTCTGTCGGGTCAGTCCATTCAAAGGCAAACAGGTCCTGGCTCTTTGGGGCCAGTGGTAGTCTGAAAAAAGTGTCTTTAAGGTCTAAGACTGAGTACCACTGGTGATCCGGGGGTAAAGAACTAAGGAGGGTGTATGGGTTAGGAACAGTAGGATGAATGTCTATGAC
>NW_006921876.1:3191345-3192989 GCF_000298275.1 Orycteropus afer afer
CACCTACCTTAGCCAGATTGGTGGGCTTCCTTGCGGCTTCCCTGAGACCTCCCATTAGAGTCTGACGGTACACCCGGGGTCTCTCCTTATCTTCAGTCGTGTTGTAGTCCCAATTAGGACGAGTCAAAGGGAAGGTAGCATTAATCACATCTATATTAGTAGTGGGCTGCCTGTTATCCCCCAAGACAGATTTCCGGGCTTCCATCTGGATCCTCTCACGTTCCTCGGTAGTGAATAAAATTTGGAGGAGTTGTTGACAATCATCCCAGGTAGGCTGATGAGTAAACAAAATAGTCTCTAGAAGGTCAGTTAAATCTCTGGGATTATCTGAGAACTTGGCATTCTGAGTTTTCCAGTTGTACAGGTCACTAGTGGCAAAAGGCCAATAGTGAAGCTGCTGGTTGCTGGTTGAGTCTGCGGGCTCACAACAGCAAGACCGTGGAATCTGCTGGTGCACTAGAGGGGGCTGCGTGCTGCATTCTTCTGCAGGTGCCAGCTGCCGGACCTGTGGCTACCATTGCCCCACCGCCGTCTGGCACTTGGGGTGGTGCACCCTCTCCAGCTGCAGTACCTGCTGAAAGGGTTTGGTAAGGGGTGGGGGGAGGAGTTCTTCCTCTGTCCCACCCTGAAAGACTGGGTAGGTCGGTGCCGAAGGTTTGACTTCAGGTTCTTTCTTCCGGGCAGTATAAGGTTTCACTACCAGGACCAGTTTAGGTGCCTGCTTAGGAAGAGAAAGAGGTAACAACGGCTTTAACTAGGGAGGTGGGTTTTCCACTAAATCCTGCCATGTGATAATGTACGACCCCCGATCTGAGTGTCCCCCGCTGGACCAGAACACAATTTCTTTCACCTTTAAAATAATCTGAAGATCAAATGTACCTTCGGCTGGCCATCCTACATTGAACGTTGGCCATTCTGAGTTACACATGTGACAAATTTTCCTTTTTTTATTTCTAAACTTAAGTCGTGTGCCCTTTGTCTGACTTCTTTAAAATTGTCAGTCAGGAGAGAAAGAGGAGTCGTCGCAGTTTGTCCCATTTCGCCCGTCTACTGATTAAACAAAATCAAGGACACTAATAACAACCAAACAGACACACAAAAAAGACAAACAAAATATGCCTCTTGCAGATTGGAAGCAAAACTGAAAGTAGGACGATGGCCTCACACTGTACTGCGGGAGCGACCCGCTTCTTCCCTTTACAGGTTCCAGAATGGAGGACGACTTTATCTCCTCCCCAGGTTGAAGGGGTTTTCTAATCCCCTTCCAGAAGAGGCCCTGGAACGTCTTCCAGGTCCTCCGGCTGACGGCCCACCTGTGCGTCCACTTAGGCCAAAGTCAGCTCTACAGAAAACGGGCCCCAAGCAGTACACAAAGGACTTAGACAAACATCAAACATTTAAACACTTACCAGCCGGCTGCAACCCCCTGGTTCGGGAGCCCTCGGGTATCTGGGGATCCCGGATGAGCCCCCAAATGTTGTGCCCAGATCTTGAATCCCCAAAAACCACCAAGGAACCGATTCCACTGCAAAAGCATGTTGTTGTTGTTGTTATGGGCCGTGGAGTCGGCCCCGACTCATAGCGACCCCTCCTTGGGTTTCCGAGGCAGTATCACTACGGAAGTAGGATTGCCCAACCTTCCTT
>NW_006921876.1:3194059-3201329 GCF_000298275.1 Orycteropus afer afer
CATCGAGTCGGACCCGACTCATAGTGACCCCTCCTTGGGTTTCCAAGGCAGTATCACTATGGAAGTAGATTGCCCAACCTTCCTTCTGAGGAGTGGCTGATGGGTTTGAACTGCCAGCCTTCTGGTTCGTAGTCAAGTACCTTAGGCACTATGCCACCAGAGCTCCTGTTAGGGGAAAAGAACCCCAAATTCAAACAGGTTCAAGGGAAAGACTTTTATTAAGTCTTGGACAGAACAAAGACAAAATAAAGACAATGATCTTGAATGAAGGAAACTGTTAGCATGAGAAAGCTGAACAGAGTCTGCTGAGTCATGGCCATGTGGCTAATTATATGTGATAGAAGCTCTGGTGGTGCAGTGCCTAAGGCATCTGACTGCGAACCAGAAGGCTGGTGGTAGTGATACTGCCACAGAAACACAAGGAGGGATTGCTATGAGTTGGATCTGACTCCACGGCAGTGGGTTTTTGTTTTGTTTTCCCCTAATACAGATAACAGAATAGGTCCAGAACCAAAATAGTCAAACTGGAAACAAGGAGGAGTTATGGTGAGGTGTCCATGGATGAAAAGGGCAGTGATTAGGGAGAATTTCACAGAGGTGGAGCCAGAGCTGGGCCTTGGAAAGTTTGAACTCAAAGCCCTCTTTGGAGTTTCATCAGTCTCAGGCTGCAAACTCAATTCCCCTTATTCTAGGACCCTGGGGCTGTCTTTAATCCAAATGGCTCCTAGAAGAAGTATGGATCACAGCACCAGGACCCTGGTTTCTTCTGTCTCTCACTCAGTATGTGAGCTCATCTTAGAACTCTGGTTGTTTTCCTCTAAAGTTCTGACTGTCAAGCTTACCCTAAAGTAGTTTCTCTTAGTAGTTCCCACCACCCTCTCCACCCTTCACCCCACATCACCACAATCATTACAACTACCATAATGATCACCACCACCTGACCACCACCACCACTATTATCACTACACCACCATCATCCCCACATCACTATCATCATCACCGCCACTACCACCATCAACACATCACAACTAACACCACCACTGTCATCACCATCATTACCACCTATATCAGTATCATTAGCTTTGCCAGTACCAACATTACCCACTAACAACTATTACCACCACCATCATCTTTACCACCAACATCTAGTAGTGAACTCAGCTTACAGACCATATTCCAGAAGCAATGACAGAAAGAGGCTGCTAGGCAGAACCCACTCCTGGCCAGATTATGAAGTTGTTATCAATACCTCCTCCACTCACCTGGTTCTCTACCCTGTCTCTCTACATACACACTCAGACCCTTTCCTTCAAGTCATCCTTCCTGCTTTCTCTGTCTCAGGCTTTTACCCTACAATATAAATTTAATACACTGTGTTGCCTCTCCAAACAATAGGTATAAAGCTGAGGAAGTGGCTGTAGCATAAAAGACTTTGACCCTCCATGGCTTTGTGGGTCTGTCCAGTCAATTGCCCTAATACTGTTTTTAGAATTACTGTTATACTCTTTGGGAGTTCTGGTAGTGTAGTGCCTAAGGCATCTGACTGCTAACCAGAAGGCTGGCGGTTCAAACCCACCAGCCACTCCTTGGAAGGAAGGTTGGGCAATCTACTTCTGTAGTGATACCGCCCGCCTCAGAAACCCAAGGAGTCACTATGAGTCGGGTCCGACTCAATGGCACATAACAACCACCACAATAGTACCTATAGAAAAATGTTAAATAATAGAGGTGTTAGTGGATATCCTTGTCTTGTGGTATAGTGCCTAAGGCATTTGACTTGTAACCAGAGGCTGGAGGTTCGAACCCAACAGCCACTCCTCAGAAGGAAGGTTGGGAAATCTACTTCCGTAGTGATACCCCCTTGGAAACCCAAGGAGGGGTTGCTATGAGTTGGAAAGAGCTTGAGGGCAGTTTTAGTCCTGAATTTAATGTTTCTCTAGTGCTCCTAATTAAACACAATGTGATATTTAGACTACTTAATTTAGATTTAAATGAATTTGTGTAGAGTTGAGTAAAATAGTTGAAATAGGACAAAATGCAGGTCCCTGCCTGGTGTGCAGTCAGGCCAAAACAGTTTACACACCAAGTGATTAAGAGGAGAGAAAATTATTTATTGCAAAGTGGCAATGCAAGGAGGCAGGGGTACCCCTACCCAAATCTGACTCCCCAAAACTCCATTGAATTAATGTTTTGTAGGTTTCAGAAGAGAGGGTTATACATATTAATAAAAAATTCAGAAATTTGGGCATGAGATGGTTGATGATTGCCTGATTTCCTTCACCTCAGTTTAAAGGGACAGTATCATTTTGAGCCAATGCGCTTGCATTATGGATGAGTCACATCAGCTTCCTGTCATCACCTGATCAGGGCTTAGGCAGAGGGGAGAGTGTTAGTTCCCAGTAACTTTGTTCCCCTCTGTCCTACTGCGCATGTCCACGGGCCAGAGTTAATTTTCAAGTTATTTTCTAAGACACATTACGTGTTTATTACCAGTGCCTAAGGAAATAGCAGGAAAGAATGCTTTTTTTTTTTTTTTTTTTCCATTCATTTCTTAAGGAACTGAACTTATTGTATTTACTCATCTGTCTCCAACTGGGGTCCTATGTGTTTACTCACCTATCTCTAACCTGGTCTGGGGTGGGTAAATAGTTGAGAGTGATTAAGTTTACTTATCTATTCCCATCCAGGGTCCTGTCTGTTCTAATTATCTGTTTTAACCAGGGTGGTGGAAATAGTCTTAACTTTACTTGGTTTCAAAGTTGTTACCAGGTATTTTACTTTCAACCTTTTATTTTTTCAGTGTTCCTTCCTACTTTCAACCTTTAAAGTTATTTTGTTCTAGGTGTGATCTTGGTAACCCATTGGCATCGAGTTAATTCCAATTCATAGCGACCCCCATTGGGTTTCCGAAGTGGTAAATCTTTATGGAAGGAGATTGCCCAGTCTTGCTTCCATGGAGTGGCTGGTGGATTTGAATCTCCAAACTTCTGGTTAGCAGTCAGATGCCTTAGGCACTACACCACCACAGCTCCTTGATCTTGATAAAGAACATATAATTATATTTTGCTTTTTGAATGATTTTAATGTGTGTAGCACATAACAACAACAACAATATAGATAAATCTGTTGTATCTATGGTTTTGGGAGCTCTGGTGGCATAGTGCCACAGCAGCTTTGTTTGGTGTTAACCCTGTCACCTCTTTTTTTGTCATTTTTATTTTTAGCTTTTTCCTCTATATTTTGCTACATAGTCAGTATTTCTTTATTAATCAATGTCTGACAGTTATTTGAAAAATATAGTCATTATCGACTGCTGCAGTGATAGGCCCTTTTTCCCCCCTCCACACTTCTGGAATGTGTTTTCGGGTTTGTGTCCTAACCCAGTGTGATTAAAAAAAAAAAAAAAAAAGCTTTGTTTTTTATGTTACCTAGCTCTCCTTTCAAAATTTATATTTGTATACCATTTTGTTGTTCTGATTATTTCCGTCAACTGAATGTTTCAATAATTTGTTTACCACCAGGTCTTTTCTCTCTTGACACCTCACTCCACCCTCAGTTTGAGTCATTTTTTTTTATTCATTTCTTGGTTGTGTGGACTATGCAGTCTAGTAGATTTCTAGGAAGGTTAATGAACATGGATACATACCTCTGAAACATTTCATTCCTTAGATAACTAAGTAACTCGCAAATACACCAGGGAGGAAGTTGTTAGATTCTCATGAATGAACAAGGGTGTAGGGGGGCATTTATAAAGAAGTAGGGGAGGGCATGGAAAAGAAAAGATGTCAGCCTAGGAAGAGTGAATTTCATTTTTCTAATTAAAGTGATTAGCTGGAGGCTGTCAAAGAGGCCAGACTGGGTAGTCTGTTCTGGAACAGATGAGTAGTTCATTAGAGGGAACCATTTCAGTCATTTGTGGATTTTCCAAAGTCTTGAGAGTCAAGCTGTGTAGGACATATGACAGGCTGCTCCAGACCAACGTCTGCCAGTCTCCTGGCATCTCCACTTAGTACAGGTCAGGGAAGCTCCATTTCCTTCAGCAGCATTTCTGATCAATCACAGACTTCCAGAGTCATTTCAGGTTTGAGAATTTCTGTTACCATGACAGTTTATAGAATTTTGAGGTCATAACATTGTCTCTTTAAAATTCTACAGCTATAGTTGCATTTTCTCCTGGCTTATGAGGTGCTAAGCGAAATCTTCAAGCTTCTTGTCTAGACGGTTTTAATCCTCAGAAAAGGTAATTTCACCATGACAGTTATCAGTCAGATTGCCTTTTACTTATTATTTTTCTGGAACATAGTAAACCCTTTTAATCTGTAAATTCCCTTTTTCCTTTCGTCTAAGAAAATGTTATTGTATTTTTTTCCTATTCCAATGTTCTTTTTCCTCCAGATATACTAATTATCTGTATGTTAGCTCTCCAGCTCAAGTCTCCATATTTTTATGTTTTTTATCTGCTATTATTTCTTTGCCTTTTGCTTGGAATTCCATGTAGTTTTCTATGCCAAAGGAGCTCTGGTGGTGCAGTGATTAAGGCATTTGGCAGCTAACCAAAAGTTTGGCAATTTGAACCCACCAGCCACTCTTTGCTCTTCGGGATAAAGATGAGGCAGTCTGCTTCCGTTCAGATTTATACCCTTGGACACTTTATGGGGAGTTCTGCTTTGTCCTATAGGGTTGCTATGAGTCGGTATCAGCTTGATGGCAATGGGTTTGGTTTGGTTTCTGTGGCAATGTGGAGTTTTTGATGTGTGAGAGGGGCTTTTTATTCACAAAAACTTCTTATGGTTATTTAGATTTTAAGATTTTAGTTTTTAAAGGCAACAAATCTAAATACCTGGTTTGCATCAAGCTTTTATTTTCCATTTATAATTATTAGTTTATTGGTCTTGTTGTTGTTGTTATTTGCCGTCGAGTCGGCCCCGACTCATAGCGACCCCTCCTTGGGTTTCCGAGGCAGTATCACTACGGAAGTAGAATTGCCCAACCTTCCTTCCGAGAGTTTATTGGTCTATCTAATATATTTTATGTAAAATGAGAATTTTTGATAAATTCAAGAAGACAGAACAAAATTCCCTTAACCATTTTTCCTCATATTAAGTTATTGAACATTTTAACTGCATTTATGAATTTGATATATTTGACATTTTTTTCCTTGAATTAAAATTTTTATTGAGAAAATCATAGATTCACATGCAGTTGTAAGAAATAGGGAGATCCCATGTGCCCTTTACGGTGGCCTAGTGCCTAAGGCATTTGACTGCTAACCAGAAGGCTGGGAGTTCAAACCCACCAGCCACTCCTCGGAAGGAAGATGGGGCAATCTACTTCTGTAGTGATACTGCCTCAGAAACCCAAGGAGGGGTCGCTATGAGTCAGGTCCGACTCGATGGCACACAACAACAACATATTGTAAAGAAAAAGAAAAAAATTTCCTCTAAAGGAAATTTACTTTGTTGGTTACCAGTGATGGAAAGGAAGGGGAGGGAAAATTTTTGACTAGTTAAAGAGTCATGTGTTAATTTGATTATAACAAAAAGACCAGGTTTACTGGTCTGATAGAGCCTGGTGAGACCCCTAGTTACCTTTCAGGTCTGGAACTGTACTGACTCCTGTTACTTCCAGCCAAACAATAGACTGGCATATAGGGTGAGCATTTACATCAAGTAGATAACACTGCTTAGAGGGATCAATCAATCAATCGTGGGAAAACAGAAGGGCAGTGTTTGTACAGGGAAATAGCTGGGGGTGTGGGGAGTGCATGGGAGAGAAGGACACAAGGAAGAGGTAACTTCAGGGAGGAAGTAGGAAGAGAGCTGTTACATTGTGGAGAATTGCAGTCAGTGTCATGAAACAAAATATGTATGGACTGCTGTATGGAAAATGAATTTGCTCCGTAAATGTTCACCCAAAATCACAATAAAAACTTAAAGAAAAAAGGCATGTGTTGATTTGAGTGAAGGGAAAAGCAATATAACAAACGTGTGTGATCAGTACAATAACAATAGGGAAAAAGGACACAGAAACATGCACAAAAAGATATAGACAACAGAGGCAAATACTAATACGTGCACAATACTTCATTATCAGTGGCAGCTAACACTAGTGTGTTAGTTAAGGTTGTGTGTCAACTTGGCTGGGCCTAGTTGAGTGGCTGGGCAGCTGGTGGTAGTTATTCCCCATGATGAGACAGGCAATCAGCCCCATGGTGGGACCTACCACAAGCAGCTGAGTAGCTGCTTTAGGGATGTGGCCTGCTTCCTGTACGTAAGAAGCAGCTTTGGGGGTGGTCTCTAGCTTATGGCATGCTTGAACTCTGCATGTAGCTGAGTTGTTGTTCAGCAGCCTGCCATGCTCTGCTGATCTTGGGACTTTTAATGGACTTGAATTAATGGCCTGCTGTGTGGTTAGGTAATATCGGGACTGTGCCTTGTTACTTGTGGACCTTGGGTTTGTCAGCCTCTGCAGCCAGCAGCTGTCTGAGTGAAGAAAAGCCTCCAGCTTCAATGGGCCAGGAGTAGGAGGCAGAACTGAAGCCCAAGGTTGAGAGGCTTTCACCTAGCCCCTAGAGCCTGGCACTTTGAACTCGAACTTAAAGCCTCCAAACTGTAAGAGAATGAACTCCTGTTTGTTCAAGCCATCCCATTTGTGGTATGTTCTTGTCAGAGAGGCAATAGGTAACCAGAACAGCTAGTCTATGGGTAAATGCACAGACAGGTGAGAAGATCAGATGTGGGTGGGTGAACAGGAATATACCCATGACTATGGATAGATTTGGCTAATGATATTCTTATATGTGTATTTGTGCCACAAAATATCCATATACATTATAGAAGTAATGGGACAAGTTGGAGTAGCTTCTCAGTGACAACCAAGCACCTTGAGGGAGAGAGTCACTGGGGCTGTGGGCTCATGATATGGCCTCAGGGGACATCAAGCTCATTTGGCACAAATTAGTACATAAAAATCTTGTTCTACATCCTACTTTGGTACATAGTGACTAGGGTCTTAAAAGCTTTCAAGCAGCCACCAAGGCAACTATTGGTCTCCCCTAGTCTGGAGCAAAGAAGAGTGAAGAAAATCAAAGCTATATGGAAACAATTAGTCGAAGGGTGTGATGGACCATGGGGATCACCCTTCATGACCCTGAGACCAGAAAAACTAGATGGTCCCTGGCTACCATTGCCAGCCACTCGCAAAGGGATCAAAATTGGAGGTCCTGGATAGAGTGGGAGGAAAAATGTGGAACAAAATGAAAAAATGCAAA
>NW_006921876.1:3201979-3202556 GCF_000298275.1 Orycteropus afer afer
GGGTTTGAACTGCCAGCCTTCTGATTAGCAGTCAAGTGCCTTAAGCACTATGCTACAGAGCTCTCCACATATTTTATAGCTCTGCTATTTGGTGTACATACAGTTAGAGCTGTTTTATCTTCTTGGTGGATTGATCTTTTTATTATTATATTAAGTCCCTGTCTGCCTCTGGTAATTCCCTTTGTTCTAAAGTCTACTTTATCCAATACTAATTTGTGGTTGTTGTTGTTATGTGCCCTCGAGTCAGACCCGACTCATAGAGACCCCTCCTTGGGTTTTCCAGGTAGTATCACTTTGGAAGTAGATTGCCCCATCTTCCTTCCGAGGAGTGGCTGGTGGGTTTGAACTGCCAGCCTTCTCGTTAGTGGTCAAGTGCCTTAGCAACCATGCTACCATAGCTCCTGAACTTTTCCTTTGATAAGGAGCTCTGGTGGCGTACTGCCTAAGGCATTAGACAGCTAACAAGAAGACTGGCGGTTCAGACCCACCAGCCACTCCTTGGAAGGAAGTTGAGCAATTTACTTCCGTAGTGATTTTGCCTCTGAAGCCCGAGGAGGGGTTGCTATGAGTTGGATCT
>NW_006921876.1:3216821-3236603 GCF_000298275.1 Orycteropus afer afer
TCCACTTCTGTATCCTTCCCTTCAAGGCTCAGGGGTCCAAAATTATCTTCTGTGTCTGTGTTAATTGGTTTCCCTTTTCTTTGTTGAAGAGGGTCTTTGCAGTCCTTCTGCCTAGTCCACCATCTTGCCGGAACTCTGTTGAGTTTGATATTTTTGGATAGTGTTTCTGAGTGTATTTTTTGTATAGCTTTTTCAGTGGTCATTCTGGTTATCTCATAATTTGTCACAATCCACTGGCATAGTCATTTTATAAGTTTTAGTGGTAAAACTCCCTTTATACCCCATTATCCTCCCCCATTGACACTGTAATTGTCTTAAATATTTCTTCCATATGTTTTGAACCATGTTAGACAGTGTTATAATTCTTGCTTCTGTAGTCAAATATAATTTAGAAGACTCAAGAAGGAAAATCTCCTGTATTTAACTATAGTTTTGCTTACTGTAGTCTTTCTTCCATCCTGATAGTCCAAGATTCTTTCTCTTACTGTTTCCTTTCTATTCAGAGAACTTCCTTTAGCTATTTTTTACACTAGGACAACTGGTGACAGATTCTTTTAGTTTCCCTTCATCTGAGAATGTTTTAATTTTCACTTCATTTGTGAAGAGTATTTTCACTGGATATAGAATTCTAAGTTGACAGCTCCTCCAACCCCCCCCCCCCCCACCAGCACTGAGAAATGTTGTGCTACTTCTTTCTGGCCTCATGGTTTCTGGTGAGAAATCTGCTGTCACTTGAATTGTCTTTCCCCTGTAAGTAATGTATTGGTTTTTTTTCTCTCTGGCTGCTTTCAAGATTTTTTTCTTTGCCTTTGGTTTTTGGAAGATTGGTTATGATGACTGCAACCTCAGGGGCTGGATATCTCTCCAGGGGAAGTCATGAAGACCTTTCATATATCTTCAGGATCTATCCTTGCAACCATGCCCTGAAAAGAGACTTGTGACAGACTTGGCTTTCCAGATTCTCTTCGCACTTGTGTTTTTTGTCTTTATTCTTTGTTGTGTGCTGTTTAGTCACTTACAACTCATAGTGCTCCATAGAGTTTCCTAAGCTGTAATCTTTATGGATCATATTGTTAGGTCTTTTCTCCCAATAAGCCCCTGACTTCTCAGTTAGCAAGTCCCTTGCACCACCTGGGCTTAACCATTGTACCACCAGGTCTCCTCATCTTTATTTTCGGTGCCTTCTGGGAATCTGAGAATATTGTTTCTGTAAATGTAGTATAATACCCTCTTCATTTTTAAAAGTACTCTGGGAATGATTATAAGAGAGCTCTGGTGGCGTAGTGCCTAAGGCATTTGACTGCTAACCAGAAGTCTGGTGGTTCAAACCCACCAGCCACTCCTCAGAAGGAAGGTTGGATTATCTACTTCTGTAGTGATGTTGTTGTTGTTGTTGTGTCTTCTGAGACCTCCTCCTTGGGTTTCCAAGATGGTATATCTATAGAAGTATATTGCCCAACCTTCCTTCTGAGGAGTGGCTGGTGGGTTTGAACTGCCAACCTTCTGGCTAGCAGTCAAGTGCCTTAGGCACTATGCTATCAGAGCTGCTCCTCCCCATCCCTACTCACACCCTACCCTAGAGTTCACTCAGGATGTCCCACTTTGTACCAAAAACATGTTTTAAGTGCTATTATTTCAGGGTCTTGCTTTGCTCTGAGCTTCTGGATTCAGGATGATCAAGGGCTTACATTTTAACACCTTTCAGGGAACAGAACATTTTGACCCTGTTCCCCTAGATTATAATAGCCTATCCCACATGCTGTCTGATGGTAAGAATTTCAAGCCCCATTTAAGGTAGGTGCTTTCTGGTTGGAGCAGGGTAGTATAATTTGAGATCCTGAAAATTGCTGCGCTAGTGGATATGCAATCCAGTTACCCGCAAGGCTAATACACCTTGTCAGTGGCCTCTTCATATCTAATTGACCTCTCTGCAGGATCCATCAATGGGCAGAAGGGAGGGCAGCAGTGAGCAAAGGGTTCTTACAGATTTCCTTCCTCTTTATTTCTCTGTTATTACCCTATGGAGGGGACCAATGACTGGAGAATCTGATATCCCAACTACCTAGAATATAGTTGTTGTTTTTTTTTCCCCCAGGAAAGCCTATGCAATGATTTCCAAATTAAGTTTCCCAGTTGGACCATGGATTATATCTTTATTTTTGAACATATAGTCCCCTTAGAAAATTCTCAAACATCTGTTGCATGTAGTTGTTAGGTGCTGTTCTGATTACCTAGTGTCACTCTGAGAAGAATAAACCACAAATCGGATGTTTTAACAAACAGGTGTCTATTCTTATGATTTGGAGATATTAAGTCCAAGTTCAAAGTGCCAGGCTCTAGGGGCTGGATGAAAGCCCCTCAGCGTTGGGCTTCAGCTCTGTCTCCTGCTCCCAGCCCACTGGAGCTAGAGGCTTTTCTTCACTCAGAGAGCTACTGGCTGTTGAGGGTGACAGGCCCAAGGTTGACAGTAGAAAGACACAGTCCCGATGTTACTAAACCACACGGCAGGCCATTAATTCAAGTCCATTGAAAGTCCCAAGGTCAGCAGAGCATGGCAGGCTGTTGAGCAACGACACTGATACATGCAGCGTTCAAGCATACCATAAGCTAGAGACCATTCCCAAATCTGTTTCTTATATACGGGAAGCAGACCACATACCCAAAGCTGCTATGCAGCTGCTTGTGGTAGATCCCACCATGGAGCTGATTGCCAGTCTCATCATGGGGAATAACTACCACCAGCTGCCCAGCCACTCAATCAGGCCCAGCCAAGTTGACATACAAATTTAACTACCACAGGTGCTGTTGAGTGAGTTCCTACTCATAGTGACCCTATGTGCAGCCAAACAAAACACTGCCTGGTCCTGCACCATCCTCACAATTGTTGCTGTGCCTCAGCCCATTGTCACAGCCACTGTGCCAATTCATCTCACTGAGGGTCTTCCTCTTTTTCACTGACCATCTACTTTACCAAGTATGATATCCTTCTCCAGGGACTAGTCCCTGACAACATGACTAAAGTACGAGAGGTGAAGTCTCTCCATCCTTGCTTCTAAGGAGCACTCTGGATGTACTTCATCCAAGACAGATTTGTTTGTACTTCTGGCAGTCCATGGTATATTTAATATTCTTCGCCAACATCATAATTCAAACATATCAATTCTTCTTTGGTCTTCCAAGTAGTAGCTAGCTAATGAAAAGCATTTGCTGAACTTTTAATTGATCTTAGGTGAGAGTATGCTGTCATGGAAGAAAGACGCAGAGCAAGCTTTGAAATTAGACTAACCTCCCAAAGCAAGAATCTAGAATTTACTGTCTTTGTAACTTTGGGCAAATTATTTCATCTTTCTGGGTTGCCATTTTATCATGAATAAAATGTTTAATCATGTGATTGTGGGGATAAGTGACTGGTGTTTGTGCCCAATAAAACCCAAACCAAACCCACTGCCATTGAGTCAATTCCAACTCACAGCAACCCCCACTGGGTTTCCAAGGCTGTAAATCTTTAAGGATGTAGTTTGTCTCATTTTCTCCCACAGAACAGCTGGTGGGTTTGAACCGCAGACCTTCTGGTTAGCAGCCAAATGTCTTACCTATTATGCCACTTCATGTTGTTGTTATGTGCTGTCGAGTCGGACCCGACTCATAGCGACCCCTCCTTGGGTTTCCGAGGCAGTATCACTACGGAAGTAGATTGCCCCATCTTCCTTCCGAGGAGTGGTTGGTGGGTTTGAACGGCCAGCCTTCTGGTTAGCAGTCAAGTGTCTTAGCCACTATACTACCAGAACTCCTTTATAGGGCCCTATAAGGGAGCTCTGGTAGCATAGTGGCTAAGACACTTGCCTGCTAACCAGACGGCTGGCGGTTCAAACCCACCAGCCACTCCTCAGAAGGAAGGTTGGGCAATCCTACTTCCGTAGTGATACTGACTCGGAAACCCAAGGAGGGGTCGCTATGAGTCGGGTTTGACTCGACGGCACATAACAACAACAACAACATAAGGGATGACAGGAACACTCCTTTCCAATTTCTAAGCTATCCCTGCGATGTCTCCCCCAGTCCGCGCGGCGGCGCTGCAGCTCTGCAGAGGGCCAGGTCTTTACTCCGGAGCACGGGGGAGGGCACGTTTCTGGGGACCCTTAGAGCAGGGGGCGACGCGGTGGTGCGGCAGTGGTGAGTGGGACCCGCGGATAGCCTCGGGGGCAGGGTCTCCCCTTCTAGGTCCGGCTCTACACTCGCCCATGGCCCTTTAGCTCCCGGGTTGGGGCCCTTTAGCTCCCTACTCTGCTGTAGGCCGCCCGCAGGCGTCGGGGCAGTCTCCTTTCCTCTGCAGGGCGCCCAGCAAGCACAGAGCAGGCCCTGGGACCCTGCCCCGTCCCCACGGCCTCATCAGCTGGAAGGACCGGCCCTTCCTGCCTTTCGCGTTGGGGCAGTGAGCCTCTGGAACTTTGAGTCCTTGCAGCTGCCCCTGCGGTGAGTAGTGCGAGGAGCTCGGCCTTTCTCTCCACCTGCCCTAGGCGGCAACGTGAGAGCCCCTGAGCCCCAGGTTACCATGCCCTTGCTTAGCATCATACTGAGTGCAGAGGACAGAGTAGGGGTTAGCAGATCTCTCTTTTCCCCTTCTGTTAACCTGCCTGGGGGACTTTGAGATATCACTTACCCTCCTCTGAGTTGTTTTCTCACTTGGAAAAAATAGACATTAGACCAGATGGTGGTTTCCAAGGCCCTTTCAGAACCTGCATTCCTGGGTTGTGGGTAGGTGTGGGATCTGTTCGCTGATCCTGGGCCTTGTTATCTTCCCACAGGCTCTCCCACCTGTCACCCTGGCCCTTCTTTGCTTGGATGGTGTTTTCCTCTCTGCAGCCGAAAATGACTTTGTCCACCGTATCCAGGAGGAGCTGGACCGCTTCCTGCTGCAGAAGAAGCTGTCAAAGTAAGTTGGTGTGAGGGAGATGGAAAGGCTAAGGCTGCTTGTGCTTGCTCTGCTGCTGGGAAGGACAGGGTTTGTTAGGAGCCACCTGGATCCTCTTTCCCAGTGATGCCCCAGAGGTAACTGGCTAGGAGTTGGCTCAGACCTTGGCCTGTAGTTGTAGTCTGATCTCTCCTAACTGCATCCTTCCTTGGTAATTCTGAGTATTCTGTCATGGAAGAAAAAAAACAAAGCAGGCTTTGGAATCAGACCATCTCCACTTAAAGCAAGAATCTAGAATTGTCTTTGGACAAGTTATTTTATCTTTCTGGGTCTCTAGTTTTTCACGAATAAAAAATGCTTACACTGTTGTGGGGATAAGTGATAGGTGATGGCATTAAATCAACTGGAGATTGATGGGGCCCCACCTAGGAATGGGAATGGGACCACCAGTAATTCCCAGTGAATCCTTGCTGTGATTATGTCTGTGATCAGAGCCTTTGGAGTTAGTCTGGGACCCAAGGAGGTAAAAGGAGCCTAGTGTTAAGTCACCTTTAAACTTAGGGTAGACCTGGTAGGGGTTAGGTCCTAGTGGCTAAACCTGTCCCCTCTGCTCACTATTCCTTCTGGTCCCTTCCCAGGGTACTTCTTTTCCCACCGCTCTCCAGTCGCCTCCGGTACCTGATCCATAGAACAGCAGAGAATTTTGATCTCTTGAGCAGCTTCTCTGTTGGGGAGGGCTGGAGGAGGAGGACGGTCATCTGTCACCTGGATATCAGGTGTGTATCCTATGTATCCTGCCATCTTGGAGGGCCCTCAGCCATTCATTGTGGGTGGTTGGGGTCAGCTAGTCAGCTCCCGGGAGAAAAAAGTTTGTCAGGAACCAGGGCTGGGACCCCTAGGTTGCTGCCTCTATTCCCAGCCTCAGTTGCTTAAAGTTAGTGCTGCCTTTTGCTTCAGTGGTGGAGTAGATGTGCATTGCTTGCACCATTTACTGACTGACATTCAACTGTACACCTTGGGCAGGAAAGAGAGAGAGAATTTAAATAGCAAGGGTGAGCCTGGCCAACATTCCTCTCAGGGATCTTGTGCCCAGAGACCATGGAATGGGAGCAGCAGATCTGCTGGTCCTCAGTCCTCTTGGTTTCCATCTTACAGGTTGAGCATCTTACCATAGTTACTATTATCCTAGTGTTCAAAGTTAATGTTTTCTAATAACATAATATAAATGTTGTTGTTGTTGTTATGTGCCGTCGAGTCAGCCCCGACTCATAGCGATCCCTCCTTGGGTTTCCGAGGTGGTATCACTACGGAAGTAGATTGCCCAACCTTCCTTCCAAGGAGTGGCTGGTGGGTTTGAACCACCAGGCTCCTGATTAGCAGTCAATGCCTTAGGCACTATGCTACCAGAGGCAGCTCCTTCTGCAGCAGTACCTTGCATTTAGGTACTATTATAATATAATAGTACCTAAATGCAAGGTGGGAGCTCTGGTAGCATAGGGCCTAAGGCACTTGACTGCTAACCAGAAGGTCTGGTAGTATAGTGGCTA
Source organism: Orycteropus afer afer (assembly GCF_000298275.1). NCBI lineage: Eukaryota > Metazoa > Chordata > Mammalia > Tubulidentata > Orycteropodidae > Orycteropus > Orycteropus afer. Next base: position 3,223,281 of record NW_006921876.1, read on the forward strand.
AGTGGGCTAAACCCACCAGCCACTCCTCGGAAGGAAGATAGGGCAATCTACTTCCATAGTGATACCGCCTCGGAAACCCAAGGAGGGATCTCTGTGAGTTGGGTCCGACTCGACGGCACATAACAACAACAACAACAACAACAACAAATGCAAGGTACTGCTGCAGAAGGAGCTGTCAAAGTAAGTTGGTGTGAAGGAGATGGAAAGGCTTAGGCTGCCTGTGCCTGCTCTGCTGCTGGGAAGGACAGGGTTCACCTGGAGCCACCTAGACCCTCTTCCCCCTTGATGCCCCTGAGGTAACTGGAATGCTTAGCCAGGCTGTCTCGAATTCAGTTTATGACTGAGGGAGGTGAGGAGGGAGAACTGGCTGTTTTGGACTTAGTGAGAGATAGCATTCAGGATCTAACATGATATCTTTCTAAGGAATTTTTAGAGGTTATTTTGGCTTTGGTTTTGGGCTAATGCTGACTTGAGGACCCTCACGTCTGAATGGGAGGTGGCTCCTGTAAACCATTTTCCTTTGGACCTAAACACTCTAATTTTCTCCTCTTGCAGGCTACCCAATTCAGATGGCCTCTCTGGCCCCTCCTGCCCTCCTGCCTCTCATCCTGGCAAGAACCATGGTCCTTGGCCCAACTTAAACCAAGAACCACCTGCTGGTCCCCGAGGGGCACGGCCTGGCCGGTGGCATCGTGGACGCAAGCCAGACCAGGCTTTGTATGTGCCCCGGATGCTTCGTAGGCGGCAAGAAGGGGCACCGGCCCCCGCCCCAGGGCTCAAGGGCAAGGCTCCAACTGTTGACATCCCAGAAGAGCCTGGAGATGTTGGTGCTGGGGACCCCAGCTCTGATCAGGGACTTCCTGTGTTGATGGCTGGGGCAACAGAGGACTTACAAGACCTGAGCCAAAGTTGTGAGAATGAGCCACTGTTGGATCCAGTTGGCACCGAGGCCCCAGGGCCTGACAGTCACTCAGGAGAAGGAGATAGTTTGGATATGGCCACACAGCTTGGGTGCAGCCTGCATCTAAACCTGGTAGAGGGCAATGAGAGTCAGCCAGAGAAGAGCATGGCAGCAGAAGAGGAGGAAGAAGAGGTGGGAGAGGAGGGCCATGGCAGCTGCTCAGAGGATGACTACAGTGAGCTGCTACAGGAGGTGATGGGGCGCTTAAGCCTGGAAGAGGGAGGGTGGAAGTGAGGTGGGTGTAGCTGTGGGAGACTGGGGACAAGGCTCATGGTGTGGAGCAGGGGGATGTGCCAGGATGGGCAGGGCCAGGTGCTGGGTGATAGGGGTCCCTTAAAAAACGTATGAGGAGCATGGGGACTTTGCCAGGAGGTCTTGGGACTTGAACAGTAGAGAAGAAAGAGATTTATGATATGGAGGCAGAAGGTCGAGATTTGTGGATTTGGGTCCCAAGGCAACTATTTAGGAGCTATTTGACTGTAGACAAGTCATTTTGCTTTTCTAAGTCTCAGCTTCCTTATTGAAGAAAACAACAAAAACAGCTAATAATAATAATAATAATAATATAGACACACATACTTCACAAGGTAATGTAGAAAGAATGTATGAGAATGTGCACGGAAGTGCTTCATAAGGTAAGGTAGTACAGATAGTCCTCAGTTTACAGCAGGTTCTGTAAACTGGTTCTGACAGAAGTTGAATAGGTGTTTTTTTTTTTTTTCTCTAGTTTTCATTTTTATCATTTATAATCAGTGTGTTTATATACCTGATCTTTATTTGTCTTCGGGTGGTTGCCATGAGAATGATAAGATCAGCAAATTAAGCACTGCAACATTGTATGTAATTAGTATGTATTACTAATGAGAAGATTTAAAAAAAGTCTAGATGGTCCTAAGTGCATTTTGTACATTTCATCATAACTGCAATATGTTATTAAGTCGGAGACTGCCAGTACAAATGTTGGTCATGAAAATTACCTTTCTGCCTGGAGCTTTGTCTTAAAATCTCATCTCCCTGGTACTGTGTGTCTGCCCCTGAGACTGGCTTTGCTGTTAGGTTGGAAGGGCAGGCATCTCTTATTGCTGTTTTATAGATGAGGAATGGAGACCAGCAAGACTTGTTTAATATCATATTGTTAATAAGGGGAGGAAAGATCTTCACTTTTCCAGCTCTGGCTCTTACTGACTGTGTAACTTTGGGCAAATCTTTTACCTCTTAGACCATTAGTTTTCCCATCTGTAAAATGGAGATATATATATATATGTAGAATAGAGTTGGGAGGACTCTGTGCAACCTAATGTATGTAAGTGCCAGTCACCCAGTGAGGACTTCATACAAGTGAGTTCCCTCACACTTCTGGAACCTTAGCCCAGTCTGCCAAGATGCTGTCTTTCCCAGATCCCCACCAGGTAGGGCACTGGTGGAAAGCCACCCTTGGCTCTGCTCCCTGCCAACTCAGAGACTGCAAAACTCTCCGTGTGTGGTTTTGACACCAGTTGTTTGGAGCCCAGTGTGTCAGAGCTCCCCTTGCTAAAGGGTCTCATCTCTTCCAGATAACACATAACCTGACAGAGAAGGAGATTGAAGTAGAGAAGATCTACGTGGACATGTCCTCCTTTGTAGAGGAGCTGCCTGGAGAGAAGGACTTTGGCCATGTAGTGGAGATCTACAGCTTTGAACCAGCGCTCAAGACTGAGGACTTGCTGGCAGTGTTTTCTGAGTTCCAGTGAGTGCCAGCAGCACCTCAGTGGGGCAGCAGAGGCAGGGTGCTTGCCTCTGGAGAAGAGCTAGAAAATCTTTGTGGCTGGGGACACTTGCCTGCCTCCCTCCCTTGCCGCCCCCCTTACTCACCCTTACACCATGCCTAGTGATCCAGAAAGAAAGACAGCAAGTGTGTGCTTGCTCTGGGCTCCATACTTCTGGAAAGTTCAGCCTGCTGACCATGACCATGGGGAAGAGGATAGGTGGTTTTTTGGTTGTAGGTATTCCCAGGACCCTAGACCCTAGACCTGGTCCTTCTGTCACAGCAGCAGCCTCTGTCCTGTCCTCCTTGCCCACATGCCTGCTGGGACCCAGGGTAAGCCCTCATCAGTTTCACTGGGGCAGTGGATAGCCCACCGACCTCCCCTTGCTGTGGATTCCAACCAGTCAGTCATGCAACAGACTGAGGGCATGGAACTTATTTCTGGGATGAACTCGGCTTGAGTAGCTGAGTGGGGTTGAGACAATGTGGCAATGGGAGCCAGCAGGGATGTAATAAGGGACAAGGTTTCCCTAAATTCCTTTAGCTCTAACCTCCGGCTTTTCTCCTTGTTTCTTTTTTTTTTTTTTTTTTCAGTCTCTTTCCTTTCTCCAATTCCCCTTCTCTCCTGCTTAGATATTTTTAAACTCTTTCTTCATGCCCCTCTTTTCTGAGTCTTTGCTTCCCAAACAGCTTTCCCTGACCCTCCCTGAGTCTCAGCTAGGGGAAACTGAAGGGACAGCTGAGTGAGGCATGAGGAGTTCTTCCCCTGAAGGTGTGGCTGGACCAGGGACCCCACTGACTCCCTTGGCCAGGGAGGGCAGTGCCCCCAAAGGGGTTAATTGGGAGGCACAGAGTTGTTTTTGGCCTGTCATGGGGCCCAGAGTCAGTGATGCCTTCTTGAGCAGTAGGGGTTAAAGTTTACCAGGAGCAGCAACACTAATATATTGGTGCTGTCCACTTTACCCACCACCACATAAACCCTTTGTCTGCAGTTCCAAACCCACGCCTTTGGCCTGGCAGTGGGAGTGCCTGTGAGGAGCCCCTTCCTCCTTGGCATTGTGCCATCCGAGCTCCTTGAGTCCTGGCTTCTTTAGTTCTATGAATGAGGGACCCATGTGACATACTAACAGGAGTGGCATTTGTCTTTCTGAAGCAAACTGTATGGTCTTCAAAGTTTGCAACAAATCGTTGTCTCCTCCCAAAGAGGCTGTAACTTTTCTGGGACTTGTAGTGTTTGAAGATTGGAGATGGGAGGGAACCTCCCTTTAGGATTGTAAAAAGAAAGGGTTTGTTCATTTGCTTTCATAACTACTCTGTCTTTTCTCCCTGCACAGGGAGAAGGGTTTCAAGATCCAGTGGGTGGATGACACTCATGCTCTCGGTATTTTCCCCTGCCTGGCCTCAGGTAATGTGCCTTTCCTCTGACCACCAGTGAGAGGGGAAGGGCCCTTCGTGGCCAGGGCAGATTCATTTCCCTGGACAAGGATTGCCCTTCTCCAGGGTGCAGGTTAACATGACCACGCCGGCTTATGGGGCTCAGTTCCCCACCAGCCTAATTATCAAGTCCTGGTGGGAGCAGAGAGGTGTAGCACCAGATCCTTAGCCTTCTGTATTCGTGTTAGTGCCTTCAGTTTAAAGGGTCAGACCTAGGTGATATTTACTGAGCACTTGTCATGGGCTGAGCCCTGGTTACTTCCACATATTAAACCATTATGAAAGGACTGTTTTTATAGGTCAAAAGCATTCAAATACAGACACTGTGGTTCAAGTTAATACATTCTCATTCAGTTTTGGCAGCTTCAAGACATAGACCTGCTCTATAACAGAGCCTCTCGGTGTCAAAGCCAGGGGCACCAGCCAGGCCTCTTGACCTAGTGCTGATGTTCCTCCCCTTCCTCAGCCACTTTTCCTGGGCTGACCAGGATCTTCTGGCCCTGCCACCCCACTGCTCACTTGGACTATATTTATAAATAGTAATATCCCTACCCTCCACATTTGGCTTCTTAGAAACACAGCTTTCTGAAAACCAGAGCTGGGACAGCCATGGCTGGTGTGGGTCTGGTCCTCAGGAGGGCCTGAAATTACAGTGAAGTGGGAAGCAGTATCTAGGGACCAGTGGGAATGGGGTGGGGTGAGGGCTTAAACCCTGGAGGGAGCCCTGCTGAGAGGGAGGGAGGGAGAGGAGGTCAAAGGCTGCCCAGTGCAGTGGGAAGAAAGTACAAGGAGGGATGGGCCTTGGCTCTGCCACAAACTGCTGGCTTCAGTTTCCTCATCCATAAAACAGTGAGTGTTTAGGACCCAAGACCCCTTGCTGCTCTGACATGCTGTGTTCTGTAAATAGCCCAAGTATGGCATGGCCCTGAAGGCCTCACTGTGTGGCATAACTCAGGGCAGTGAGGGCCTGCTCCCCAGGGGCATGTTGAGTGGTGAACAGAAGTAGACTTTAGAGTCCAGGGCTTCAGAAGACAGGAGCCAGCCTCTCCTGGGGTCAGAAGGGTAGGCTCACTGCTGTAGCTCTTGACCAGCACAGGTGTGAGTGTGGGGATGTGGAGGTCAGCTTTCCCATCTGAGAATACAGGCAACCCCTTGGTGGCTCTGGGGATAAGAGGAGAGGTGTGTCTCTGACCCAACCCAAGGGGTGTCACAGTAGCCCTGTCCCTGAGCATGCATAGGCTGCATGTTGTGGGTAACACCTGTGCTTCTGGGTCCTATGGGAGCCTCATGCAGAAGGGGATGTCTGCAGATCTGCTGTCTCTCCACAGCTGCTGAAGCCCTGTCCAGGGATTTCTCAGTGCTCAAGATCCGGCCCCTCACACAGGGAACCAAGCAGTCAAAGCTCAAAGCCTTGCAGAAGCCAAGTAAGGAAGTCAGTGGTTTCTGGCTGAGGAGGGTGTGAGTGTGTGAGCGGGCTTGGGCAGGGTAGGTCTTTCCCTTCTGATTCATTCCCCTCTTCCACATGTCTCTGTCCTTGGAGACCTTTGGGCTGCAGCCAGTGAGGCTATGCCCCTCCCACTCCCCAGAGGGCCTTGGGGTGCCAGGAATGAGGGCACTCAAGGGAGTAGTGTCCTCTAGCTGCTGTTTCTGGTATTGCTTTCCCACTCACCCCCTTTCTGGGTACTGCTCAGAGAAAAGCTTGGCCTTTCTTCTCTAGGGCCAGGGTCCCTAGAGTGAAAGGAGCTTGGGCTTTGGGGTCTGCCCTGAGTAGGATCCTGGCTCTGTTACTTATTTAAATTGACTTTGAGCAAGTCACTTAATGCCCGAGTTGGTTTCTTTATCTGTAAAATAAGCAGATCTTAAAAGAGTGAAGTAACAAAGAATAAAATAGCCCATGGGAGATCTGCCTGGACTGGGCACACGGAAGGTGCCAGATGCATGTTAGTTCCTTCCTCTTCCCTCTTCTCCTTCCAAAGGACGTGAAAAATGTTTTCAGAGACCAGTTTTCTGTGGCTCCTGTGAGTGATAACATGGAATTTGTCCTGGGCTTGTTGGCAACAATAAACACCCTGTCTCTGGCTCAGGGAGCTCCAGGTGTCCCGTTCTGATTTGATTTCCTTCCCAGAAGTGGACAAGGTTAACCTCTCCTCAGTCCCATTTTACAGATGGAGAAATAAGGGCACAGAGAACATGGGAGGATTGGGTCAGATTCCACAGGGAGCTGGGAGCAGGGAAGCTTGGAGTGGGCTCCTCTCACTAGCATCTACTCCCACTGTGGACACACCTGGGCCTCAGGCACCATCCACATAATGTTAGAGGTTGGCTGATGGCCTCTAAGGCTGCTGTGGCAGCCAGGGCCTTGAATTCACATCCCTGCCCCATGGGGCTTTCCTTTTAGAGCTGCTGCAGCTGGCGAAGGAGAGACCACAGACAAATACAGCGGTGGCCCGGAGGCTGGTGGCTCGGGCCCTGGGGCTCCAACACAAAAAGAAAGAGCGGCCTGGGGTTCAGAATCCTCTGCCCTGAGGCATGGAGGCTTGCAAGCCTGGACCCACACCCCAGGCACTAACTTGGTGCCCAACACCAGAAGCCTTTACAGACACCACAGCCCCACACAGGCTGGAATAGTTGTTAGAACCTCACTGTGGGGTGTGGTGGGGTTTAGTTTGTGCTAATTCTACAAGTAGAATAAAAATAAAAAGTTCAAAGTTGTTATAATAATGTGATTGCTTCAAAGTGTGTTGGTCTGCTGAGGGACACTAGGGGGTGCTGTCTGACCTATTTTAGCCTGGGGCTGTTGAAGAAATAGCTCATTCTAGGAGTTTGCTTGGCCTGGAGGATCCCAATTATGCCAAGAGGGCATTTTTGCACAAAACCTGCCCAGTTTTGGGTGTAGGTTGTACTTCTTCTGTGACACCTCCTCAATCTCCCCCAACAACTTAGATACCCAACCTGCCTTCCTGCACAGCAGCTGTGGGTTCATGACCCTACCCCTGTGGGGTGGTCCTAGTGTTAACCTGTCAGTACCAGTTACAGAAGGGGTCCTTGCAGAAATTAACGTGAACAAGGCCAAGGGGAAGTCTGAAATGCGTGCCGAGTTTGATTGCTCACCTCTTTGTGGGGACAGGGTCACAGTGCATTCTTCTGGTGGGTAGAGTTGGTGCTGAGGTGGCTGTGACAGGCACTACTTTGAGGTCATTTTAGGCCCTTCTGGTTTGTGGAGCCCTAGCATGCTCAGACAAGTGGGAGCCCCAGGTCTGGAGGAGTGGCTGCCTGGGCTGCCCCCCCCCCCCCCCCCCGTGACGGACTTGCACCTTTTGTGCCACCACCCCCTTCCCTTGGGGCTCTTCTTGGTGACCTTTTAGGAAAGCCCTGGGATTGCTTCCATGCAGCTGCCCCATCTGGTCCTAACACAGCTACTGTTAGGAAGAGGCCTGCTGAGGGCATCCATGCTCTTGTGGTTGGTAACGTGGCCTTTGCCCTAGGCTTCTTGGGATTGATAAACAGCCTGTTGTAGGTCAGAGTTGGAGGTGCCCCATCCTGATTTAATTTCTCTCTCCAAGGGCCTTCAGAAGCAGGGAGGTGGACAGGATTAACCTCTTCTCACCCTCCTACAAGTTTCTGTAAAAAGCAATAGTTCAAGAAAGGTTAATACTGTTGTATTTGTGATTTTCTTAGACTGCTCACTCAAAGGATAGGAGCTGCTCCTTGTGTAGTTTGTATTGAATGAGGCCTCCTGTGGTACTAACAGTTTATGCTCAGGAGAGAAGACCTGGTGATCTGCTTCTATAAAGCAGATTTTCTTGGTGCCTAGAAAACCCTGAGGGCAGCTCTTCTCTGTCCTATAGGGTTGCTATGAGTTAGAATCTACTTGATGGCACACAACAACCTAAAGGTTGACAGGCCAAACCCACACAGCGATACAATGAAGAAATGCCTGGAGGTCTGCTTATGTAAAGACTACAGCCAAGAAAACCCTATGAGGCAGTTCTACCCGATAACCTGTGGGATCACCATGAATTGGAATAGACCCAATGGCAATGTGTTCATTTCTTCTTTGGTGGCCACACTAGATTGTAGGGGACTTAGAAGCCCAGTTCTGCAGGGTAAAAACAAGCTAACAAAGGGTAACTGACACTGGGCAGTTATTGATTGAACACAGGTACCTCTGCTGCTCAGGGGCTAGGTATAGTGGTTCAAATGAAACACAAGATGCATATCATAAATCTTTTATTTGAAGTTTCAAGTATGTGTAAGTGTCTGTGATGACACATGGCATTTGGTGAGTGTCCTCATCACCTTGACCCTGGTTATAGCACCGCTGAATCCGTTACCCACAGAATTGGAACAACAGAATGACGAGTCACTTACACAAGTCCTTTGGGTTTTCTTTTGAGCCATACTTCCAAAGGCCTGCATGCCCCATATTGAATGCCACTAAATAACTTTGTGTTTCAAATCTGTGAAAATATAACGGTATCTTTAAAAAGAAGAGGGCAAGGAGAGAAGCACTGAGGCTGAACTCAATCAGGAATCATGTGGCCACATTATATGTGTGGATATGATAAACTAGAGTAGAGGCAGTTTGTTTAATTAGAAAAAAGGTTCAGATAGTCAAGTTTGCTGGAAAAGACATATAAGGAGAAGACCTACAAGGAGGAGATGGGGGGGGGTGTCAACCTGACCACCACTGGGGTTGATAAGCTCACATTTGCCAACATATAACTTAAGAAAATGGCCCTATAGATGTTACTATCTGTGGTGAGGTGGTTGTGTCAGACTCAGGATGGAGTGTGGCTTGGATGGGACATGCTGAAGACAATCAGAGTCAGTGGCTAAAGGGTCCTCGGCCATACTGGTTCTTGGTGCCTGTAGTGCTGCCCACAAGCCCTGTGGACAAGCCCAGCCCCAGCCCCTAGAGCCTTCGCAGGCTCTGAACATCAGGCAGCAGCACCCAGCCAAAGGCAGGAACATCCCCTTCCTCCTGAGTTTGGACATGACTGAGGGGATCACGATGGGGTGGGGGCTCGGCGAGTGAAGGGGAGTACAGCGGTCAGTTGGTCAGATTGCAGTTGTTGGGGAACATCCTGGGGAAGATGCGGTGTGGCCCAAAGATAGGAGGTGACCACAGAACTCCTCTACCGCTTGGAGAGCTGGTTGGTTAGGAGTCCATTGAATTGTTCAAACTTCTTTTCTGTTTCTTCACTGTAGGAACCACCTGAGGGGTGGGAAGTGAGAAGAGTTTGCCCAAGTAGATACCCAGCCCTTGCCCAAGCCAGAGGAGCTGTTGGCCCCAGAGAGCTCTTGAGCCCCCCTCCAACAGGGTGAGTTCCAGGGCAGGGAATAGGTGCTCAGCCTCTCTAGGACCAGGTGCATACCAGGTGTTCTGTAATTGAGTGAATGGATGAATGCATTAAGTATAGTGCATTTAATTTTTACTTTCACCAAGAATGAGGTCTATCACTTTTCCTGCAGAAGAGGAAGTTCTTTTCCCTTTGTTCCCTGAGTCATACAATCCAAGAAAAAAGTTTTTTTATTGGAGAATGGAAGTAAGAGTTGTTCACTAGCCCCTTGGTTTGACAGAGGAAAACCTAATATAGATGGAGCCCATAAATTGCTGAGGCCCACAGTTTTGAGATCACAAGTATAATGAGTTAGTGGCCTCAGTTCCAGCATTTAAAGGACTTTGGGGTCTGCTCTGGGCCATCCCAGTTCTGTATTGCCATCTCCCCTTGGACAGAGCTGGCTGTGAAAACTCAATTCCCGACCTGGCCTTATGTGCCCAGGGCTTCTTTCCAGTGTGGGAATGAGATGCTGGCTCCATTCCTCGAGCTCTTTGCACAAATTAGGACTCTGCCTCTCTCGTTCCTTGAGAAAGTAGGGTAGCTCTTGCTTGCTTCCTGGAGGGTAGTCTGTGGGGTGGGGCAAGGTGGGCCTGAGGAGGGGCGGAGGCAGCTCTGGTAAGGAAGCCTTACCTATGTGGCAGTTGTACATCCAGATGCGGTGGCCATCATAGCGGGCCCTGCACTTCATGATGTTGTTGATGTAGTCAGATTCTGCAACCTCATAGTTGGGGTTGATGACAACCTGGGGAAGCAAATTAGAGGAGCTGCTGACTCCCTCCCTTAGCCATCCTCCACCCCAGGTCCAGGCAAGACAGCAGTCTAGCTTCCAGAACCTGGGTGATCTTGAAAGGGGAGCATGGCAGACACTATAATCTAAGAGCAACTGAAGACAGGACTGGCAAGAGGGGAATGTGTGGGTCCTGATAAAGTCCTTGGAGGAGACAGAGATAAGCATGGCCTGGAGGAATGAGACCTCCATTTATCTCTGTCTCTCTTTCTCTCTCAATGTGATTTACGAACACACAAACACATCAACTCTACCAAGTTGTTGTTGTTACATTGTTAGGTGCCATCAAGTTGGCTTGAACTCATAGCAACCCTGTGTACAACAGAACCAAACACTGCCTGGTTCTGCACCAGCCTCATAATCCCTGCTATACCTGAGCCCATTGCTGCAGCCACTGTGTCAATCCATGTTGTTGAGGGCCTTCTCCTTTTTCACTGACCCTCCACTTTACCAAGCATGACATCCTTCTCCAGGGCATGTCTGACAACATGATCAAAGTTGGTGAGATGATGTCTGGCCATTCCCGCTTCCAAGGAGTATTCCAGCTGCACTTCATCCAGGACAGATTTGTTCATTCTTCTGGCAGTCCATGGTACTTTCAGTATACTTCACCAACACCACAACTCAAAAGCATCAACTCTTCTTCAGTCTTCCTTATTCATTGTCCAGTTTTCACATGCATATGAGGTGATTGAAAATACCATGGCTTGGGTTAGGTGCACTTTAGTTTTCAAATAGATATCTTTGCTTTTCAGCACTTGAAAGAGGTCTTTTGCAGCAGATTTGTCTAGTGCAATATGTCGTCTAATTTCTTGACTGCTGCTTCCATGAGTGTTGATTGTGGAAACAAGTAATATGAAATCTTTGACAACTTCAATCTTTTCTCCATTTATCGTTATGCTGCTTATTGGTCCAGTTGTGAGGATTTTTGTTTTCTTTATGTTGAGGTTTAATCCATACTTCAGACTATATAGTCTTTAATCTTCATCAGTAAGTGCTTCAGGTCTTCTTCACTTTTATAGCAAGCAAGGTTGTGTCTTCTGCATATCGCAGGTTGTTTATGATTCTCCTCCAATCCTGATGCCACACTCTTCTTCATATTGTCCAGCTTCTCAGATTATTTGCTCAGGAATACACAGTCACTGCACCAAAAAGAATTGGTTGATGTTCATCCATTTCAGGAGGTGGCATATGATCAAGAACAAATGGTATTGAAGGAAAGGGTTGAAGCTGCACTGAAGGAGCTGGTGAAAGACCAGGCTCTAGGAATTGATGGAATACCTATTGAGATGTTTCAACAAACAGATGCTGCACTGGAGGCACTCACTTGGCTATGTCAAGAGATTTGGAAGACAGCTACCTGACCAACTGACTGGAAGAGATCCATATGTGTACCCATTCTAAAGAAAGGTGATCCCACAGAATGTGGAAATTATTGAACAATATCATTAATATCACATGCAAGTAAAATCTTGCTGAAGATAATTCAAAAATGGTTGCAGCAGCATATTGACAGAGAACTTCCAGAAATGCAAGCTGGATTCAGAAGAGGATGTAGAATGAGGGATATCATTGCTGATGTCAGATAGATCTTGGCTGAAAGCGGGGAATACCAGAAAGATGTTTACTTGTGTTTTATTGACTATGCAAAAGTATTCAATTGTGTGGATTATAACAAATTATGGATAACATCAAGAAGAATGGGAATTCCAGAACACTTAATTGTACTCATGAGGAACCTGAACATGGACTAGGAGGCTGTCATTCGGACAGAACAAGGGGATACTGCATGCTTTAAAATCAGGAAGGGAGTGCATCATGGTTGTATCCTTTTACCATACTTATTCAATCTGTATGCTGAGCAAATAATCCAAGAAGCTGGACTATATGAAGAAGACCATGACATTAGGAGTGGAGGAAGACTCATTAACAACCTGCGATGCTCAAACAACACAACTTTGCTTGCTGAAAGTGAGGATGACTTGATGAAAATTGAGGGCCACAGTCTGCAGTATGGATTACACCTCAGTATAAAGAAAACAAAAATCCTCACAACCGGACCAATAAGCAGCATCATGAAAATGGAGGAACGATTGAAGTTGTCAAAGACTTGAAATTACTTGGTTCTACAGTTAACACTAATGGAAGCAGCAGTCAAAACATGAGACAATGCATTGGGCAAATCTGCTCAAAAGACCTCTTTCAAGTGCTAAAGAGCAAAGATGTCTCCTTGAAGACTAAGGTATGCCTAACCTAAGCCATGGCATTTTCAATCACCTCATATGCATGTGAGAGCTGGACAATGAATAAGGAAACTGAAGAAGAGTTGATGTTTTTTGAGTTGTTGTGTTGGTGAAGAATACTGAAAGTACCATGGACTGCTAAAGGAACTAACAAATGTGTCATGGAAGAAGTACAGCCGGAATATTCCTTGGCAGCTAGAATGCCCAGACTTCGTTTCACCAACTTTGGTCTCGTTGTCTGAAGGGACCATTTTCTGGGGGAGGATATCATGCTTGGCAAAGTGGAGGGTCAACAAAAAAAGGGAAGGCCCTCAACAAGATGAATTGACACAGTGGTTGCAACAATGCGTTCAGGTTTAGCAAGGATTGTGAGGCTGGCACAGGACTGGGCAATGTTTCATTCTGTTGTATATAAGGTCGCTATGAGTTGGAGATGACTCAATGGCACCTAACAACAACAACAACAACAACATACAGATTGAATAAATATGGTGAAAGGATATAACCCTGATGCACTCCCTTCTTCATTTTAAAGCATGAAATATCCCCTTGCTCTGTTTGAATGACAGCCTCCTGGTCCATGTACAGGTTCCTCATGAGTGTAATTAAGTGTTCTGGAATTCCCATTCTTCTCAATGTTATCCATAATTTGTTATGATCCACACAGTTGAATGCCTTTGCATAATCAATAAAATATAAGTAAACATCTTTGTGGTATTCTTTGCTTTCAGCCAAGATCCATCTGACATCAGCAATGATATCCCTCATTCCACGTCCTCTTCTGAATCCAGCTTGCATTTCTGGAAGTT
>NW_006921876.1:3237063-3244502 GCF_000298275.1 Orycteropus afer afer
CATCCCAAGAGAGCAGAAAAAGAAAAGGCTATCATTTTGAGAAGGTTCCTGTGAAGGGACAGAAAAGGGCAGACTGGGATTAAGGAACACAGAAGAAAATAAAGGGGAGGGAGGAAGGAGGGTAAGGAGACAAAAGCAGTAGCTGGGGCTGTGGCGAAGGTGTGCAGGACAGAAATGGCAGCCCTTTCCTCAGAGGACGCTGCTGTGTCATTGGGAAGGCTTGATGGGAGGTAGAAGTGAAGCAGGTCTGCCTGAAGTTGGGGGGTGGGCAGGGTGCGAGTTACAGAATATTCTTTAGGTTTGCAGCCCATAGGACCTTTGGCTTCAGGAGGAACTGCACATGACCTTTTGGCAGATAGGTTGGCCTGACCAAAGATGTTGTAGAAAACAGACCAGCAGAGCCCGAGTCCTGTGTCGTGGGGGGGTCTGCATCTGGCCCTGCATGCCAGACCTGTGGGAGGGTGCAGTGGTGCCACTAGGATTGGTGTCACAGTAGAGTAACTCATGGTGTCATCTCCCCCACCCCCATGGACCTCCTTCTGTACCAGACCACATGGGATAAAAATGCTTATTTTCAATTTTAATCATAGACTGATATATATGATAAATATCATTGTAAAATGCTTAAATGTAGTATTTCTTAGATTACAGAATACTAACACAAAATTGTTTTGTAAAATCTTTCTACATTGAATGAAAACAATATTAACTGAGTGGAAGCCTTTTATGATTTTTTCTCCTTCTTTTCCTTTAATTAGGAAAAGGAGACGGTGTCCCCCTTGTGGCCCCGTCTCTTCTGTTAAGGCAAGCAAATAAACTCTGGGAAACCCTTACATTCTCTGACCCTTTTTCCATGCCGCAACCCTCTTTGTCCCTCCCTTCCTTCCAGCATATCATAGCACAGGGCAAACAGAACTCAACCCGCTATCCGAGGACAGCGCTGCACACGCAGCTCCATCCCTGCCTCTGCCATCCCAGAGAGCACATGGGGAAGCCCTGGAGCCCAGGAAGGCTGGGCTACCCTGAAGTGCAGCCCAGAGGACAGTATGCAGAAAGGACTGTGTCCTGGAGCTATCAGGACCAGCTTGACTGATGGGCAGGGATATGAGGGTGGTGAAATATATGGTCTTCACAGTCCCATCTAATTCTCAGAAGCAATGGCCTGAGAGGGTCTATGAGAAGACTTTAGTTTCTTAGAAGAATGATCTGCTATGATTCCAGGAAATGATCAGAAAAAGGATTAAGAAAGGGTCACCAGAACCCTATTAACAGATTAATCCTGCCTCGTTTCTTTTGCTCAAAAGGCCCTCTGCCGGGAATGCCCCTCCTTGGCTGGGCAGCTTCCTCCCTTTCCATCACAGGTACTGTTATCTGTGATGAGGGTGGTGGCCTGTGGTTCAATTGGGAATGGAGAGGCACCAATGAGTTTCTAGGCCAGGGCCTCCACACATGTAAAGGTCCATGTCTATCACAAGGGAGATACTCTTTTAATCAGAGGCACCGACATGCCCTTAATGTGTTAGTGTTGAAGAGCAAAGATGTCACTTTGAAGACTAAGGTCCCCTAACCCAAGCTCTGGTAGCATAGTGCCTAAGGCACTTGACTGCTAACCAGAAGGCTGGTGGTTCAAACCCACCAGCCACTCCTCAGAAAGAAGATGGGGCAATCTACTTCCATAGTGATACTGCCTCAGAAACCCAAGGAGGGGTCACTATGAGTCGGATCCGACTCGATGGTACATAACAACAACAACAACAACCCAAGCCATGGTATTTTTAATCACCTCATAAGCATGTGAAACCTGAACAATGAATAAGGAAGACTGAAGAAGAATTGATGCTTTTGAATGTGTTGGCGAAGAATACTGAAAGTAACATGGACGCCAGAAGAATGAACAAATCTTTCCTGGAAGAAATATAGCTGGAATGTTCTTCAAAAGTGAGAATGGCCAGACTTAGTCTCACCTACTTTGGTCATGGTGTCAGAAGGGACCATTCCTTGGGAAGGATATCATGCTCGGTAAAGTGGAGGGTCAGAGAAAAAGGGGAAGATCCTCAATGAGATAGATTGACACAGTGGCTGCAATGATGGGCTCAAGCACAGCAAGGATTGTGAGGATGGTGTAGGACCAGGCAGTGTTTTGTTCTGTTGTACACAGGGTCGCTATGAGTCAGAATTGACTAACAATACACCTAACAACAACAAATGTGCTAATTAAGGAACCTGGTGTGTAGTGGTTAAGGCATTTGGCTGCTAACCTAAAGGTCAGTGGTTCAAACCCACCAGCTGCTCTGCAGGAGAAAGATGAGGCAGTTTGCTTCCATAAAGATTTACAGCCTTGGAAACCCTATGGGGTAGTTCTCTCTTTGACTGAGAATTGACTCGAAGGCAATGGTTTTTTAAAATGTGTTAATTAGCTAACTGTACAGTTTGTTGTTGTTGTTATGTGCCCTCAGTTGGCCCGACTCATAGCAACTCCTCCTTGGGTCTCCGAGGCAGTATCACTACGGAAGTAGATTGCCCAACCTTCCTTCCGGGGAGTGGCTGGTGGGTTTGAAACGCCAGCCTTCTGGTTAGCAGTCAAGTGCCTTAGGCACTATGCTACCAGAGCTCCCAATTGTATAGTTTAGGGGTAGAGAATACAGAATGTAGAGTTGATGTGACTTGGGTTTGACTGGCTGTAAGATAAGGATATTAATAATATTAATTAATAATCCCCTTCATTAGGGGATTAACTAAGATAATGCATTTATAAGGCTTAGGCTGTTGTTGTTATGTGCCATCGAGTCGGACCCGACTCATAGCGACCCCTCCTTGGGTTTCCGAGGCAGTATCACTATGGAAGTAGATTGCCTCATCTTCCTTCTAAGGAGTGGCTAGTGGGTTTGAACCGCCAGCCTTCTGATTAGCAGTCAAGTGCCTTAGGCACTATGCTACCAGCGCTCCCAAGGCTTAGGCAGTGCCTGGCATATCATATTCAGTAAATCATAGTTATTAAATTGATGGCATTTGTCAGAACACACAATGATATACATTCACCCAAAAAAGTGATAAGAAGCCTCAAATATAAAACGCCATGTGGTGGCTACGTGTACAGAGACACGGATATTCAGTTTTTAATATAAAAAGCACACTGCTCTGGTTGGACCTCTCCAAGTCTGCGGTTCTGGACTTGTGGGTGGAAAAGTGCTTGGCTGTTTGATTTCTAGCCTCAGAAATTGCCCAGGAAACCTTCCAAAGTCCTGCTGTGGTCAGTTCTCCACAGGTGTTGCTTCTTCAGAAGGCTGTCTGTAGGGTGGGGACCAAGGGCCAGACTGAATGCCACTTTGGGAAAGATTTCAAAGCAGAATGACACACTTCTGGTCACCCACTTTGCCACTCAGCTGGGCAAGGCTGAAAGCAAGATGGGAGAGGAAGAGGGTAAAATGATGCCACTGCACACCTGCACCAGGAGGGAGAGAATTGGGATCACCTCGGGGGCCCTGGCAGGAGCATGCAGCTGCTTATAGGAAGGTGGCAGGCCAAAGAACCCTGGGTTCCTACCCAGGGCTGGTCTTCCACCTGGGTAGAGTAGATAGAAGCTCTGAGATGTTCCCACAAAAACAGGCACTCGCTCAGACCGGCTGTCTCTAGTTGTTTCTGTTACCTAGTACCGCCTAAGGCACTTGACTGCTAACCAGAAGGCTGGCAGTTCAAACCCACCAGCCACTCCTTGGAAGGAAGATGAGGCAATCTACTTCCATAGTGATACTGCCTTGGAAACCCAAGGAGGGGTCGCTATGAGTCGGGTCCAACTCGACGGCACATAACAACAACACTAACAACAACAGTACTGCTCTGACAAGAATATACCACAAATGGGATGGCTTGAACAAACTAGAGTTTATTCTCTTACAGTTTGGAGGCTTTAAGTTCGAGTTCAAAGTGCCAGGCTCTAGGGGCTGGGTGAAAGCCCCTCAACCCTGGGATTCAGCTCTGCCTCCTGCTCCTGGCCCACTGAAACTAGAGGTGTTTCTTTACTCAGACAGCTGCTGGCTGCTGAAGCTGAGAAGCCCAAGGTTGACAGTAAAAAGGCATAATCCAGAAGTTACCAAACCACACAGTAGATCATTAAGTCAAGTCCATTGAAAGTCCCAAGGTTGGCAGAGCATGGAAGGCTGTTGAACAACAACATGGCTACATGCAGGGTTCAAGCGTGCCATAAGCTAGAGACTGTTCCCCAAGACTTCTCCTTATATACAGGAAGCAGAGTACATCCCTAAGGCAGCTATTCAGCTGCTCATAGTAGATTCCACCATGGAGCTGATTACCAGTCTTATCATGGGGAATACTACATTCAGCTGGCCAGCCATTCAACCAGTCCCAGCCAAGTTGACACACAAACTTAACTACCACACTAGTGTTTGACATTCTGCCATGATAGATTCATTTCTTTGCATTGAGGATTGTCTCCTCTGAGATCTTTTATAAGGCACATATTTCTGGGAGAGGTCAGTCACCAATACTTAAGAGGGAATGAATCCTTATGCAATTACTTTCCACCTGGACAGCACAGACCTAAAACAAGGTGAGAGCACTGGGAGACACTGAGGTGGGGGTAAGAATACATCTCAAAAGGAGGTAAAATATATGGGTTATCTTAGACTCCATGGAACAAACTCCTGGCCTGAGGACGAAATCTGGCTTGCAGATGCACTTTGATTTGTAAGCACCAGTTGTTAATTGAATTGAACGGAAATGTCTTAGGGATCACTAGTTCTGCATTGGCTCCACCACTCCATGTTTCTCACACTTCATACACCTCACACATTGATTGACCCTAGATGGCCTTTGGGTGTAAATGTGGAGTCTAGGAAAGCGGACTTTAGATAACCTACCTCCAAGCTTTAGTCTTAGCACCAACAGGAAGGAGGCTGTCTCCCCCATCCCTGAATGAAAGGCCCATCCTCCCATCATCAGGGGCCTGGAGCTCTTCCCCACCCTCTCACCTGGAACAGGTATTCTCCAGGGGGCACATCAGTGATGTCGATCCACTGGCAATCGATATCATGGCGGTACACATCCCAGCAACCCATGGTGATGCCCTGCTCACCAAAGTTGGCACACTCGTAACTCTTCTGGATGTCTGCAGGTGGGGAAGGCAGGAAGCCCATCACTGTCCATCATTGTCCACACTCAGTCTCACTGTCAATGCTCCTTTCTCTGCCCCATGTCACTCTTCTCATGAGGGCATAGCAGTCCTGCTGTGTGTGCCCTTCCCAGACCTCACGCTCATAGTGGTTTTCTGCCCTACCCCTAAACCCCCTGTTGTTGTTGTTGTTGTTGTTATGTGCCGTCGAGTCAGACCTGACTCATAGCGACCCCTCCTTGGGTTTCCGAGGCAGTATCACTACGGAAGTAGGATTGCCCAACCTTCCTTCCGAGGAGTGGCTAGTGGGTTTGAACCGCCAGCCATCTGGTTAGCAGTCAAGTGCCTTAGCCACTATGCTACCAGAGCTCCCATACTAGCCCCAGCTATTTCTGGGCTCAGCAGCCTAGCCCTGCTCTGTGTGTTTATTATCTCTGATTTAAATAGAACCCACCCCCTGTGCTTCCCATCTATCTTCCCCCATCCCCTAAGGTCGAGTTCAAGATCCCTTCCTCCATGGAGCCTTCCCTGACCATTTCAGTCCACCCTGGCCTTTCTGTGAAACCCTGACACTTATTATCTGAGCCATTAGCCTGAGAATTAATTTGTTCCATCTGGGAAAGCTTAAATGTGAGTGTTCTCTTGTCTCCCTCCTATGGAATTATCAGCAGTTTGAGCATAGGTTCATGTCTGATTCATCTGTGATGTGTACTGCGTCAGCATGCTGTCTGGTACATGGCAGGTGCTCAAAAAAACATTTGCTGTTTGATTTGGCAGCATGTCAGTGGTGGACTGTTCCAATGAATAACAAATCAACCACATGTTTATTGGGAGGCTATTATATTTGGGCACTAGCCTAGGCATTGGGTACACCAAGATGAATCCATGGGCCTGCTCTTGAAGAGCCCTTAGTCACATAAGGATGGCAAACAGGTCTTCACAGTGCAAGTCTAGGGACTGACTAAAAGTGTGAGCAGAGTGCTGTCTCAGCCTGGAGGAGTCTCTGAACCTCAGAAGGGGCAATCATTTGAGCTTGAACCTGAAGAGCCAGGAAGGGTATGGGTAAAATGGCAATGAGATATATGGGAAGAAAGGTTTGTGCCAGTCAGTCAGTGCGGGTTATGCATGTTAGGCTAAAGGTATGGCCCTACCCTTTCCCATCAACATAACTTTGGGGGATCTTTTGTAACCAGGTCTGCCCAACCCTGTAGCCCCAAGCTGCAGTCGTGAAGTCCTCAGAGATCCTTCTCTCTACAGTTTGGCAAACAAAGGTCCAGAGTAAAGAAAAGTCATGTAGAGAGTCAGTGGTGCCCAGGTCCAGGATGACACAGAGTCTAGCATCAGACCTGGGCTTCGGGCCAGGGGGGTGTGCAGGTGGGATCATCGGTGTCCATCTGAAGGTCCCATTTCCCTGCCCACAAGGATACCTCCTTCACATTCTGTGTCCTCCAAGCAAAAGCTGGCCTTGTGGCCCTCTGCCACCTTGGTGCCATTGAGGTTCAACAGGTCATAATGGGTGAACACTTCCATGCTGTGGTAGTGCCTAGGAGCAAGAGAAAGGGCCTGGAAGGTTAGTTTTTGGAGCAACTGCTGCCCTAGCTGGCAATTTGCCTCTGGGAGCACCTAGGGCAGCATAATCTGAAGAATGGTGGGCTGGGAGAGGAGGGGGCAATAGAGGCATTGGAGGAGGGGAAGACAGAAGCTGGTGAAGGTGGCTTGTAAGCAAGTAAGCTCTAGAGTCACCCAAGTTCTCTCATCACCTAATCGGGAATAATAATAACATACATAATTCATGGGAGTGTTGTGGGTAAACTGAGTAGCACAAGGCCTGACATACCATACACTCAATAAATTAAACTACTATTTTCAATAAGCATGGACCCTTTAACTCTAAATTGGAATGCAAAGCCCATTACTACTTAGCACACTTTCTTTACACTAATAAAAACCAAATTTCATTGTCTTCTTGAAACTTTTTTAGAGTGGGGATATAGTGGGAATGGAATGAGCGAAGGAGGAGGAGAGATATGTTAAGTAAGGGAGAGAGGTGAGAAAGCATAAACATTAATGAACAGGGAATGCATCCTCAATATGACACAATGCACAGCTGTAACAGAGGGGAGGGCTTTAGCTAATGTAAGGAGCCTGCAGGAGCTCTGGGGGCATAGTGGTTAAAGCATTTGGCTGCTAACTAAAAGTCAGTGGTTCAAACCCACCAGATGTTCCATGGGAGAAAGATGAGGCAGTCTGCTTCCATAAAAATTACAGCCTTGCACACTGCAGGGGCAGTTCTATTCTGTCCTGTGAGATT
>NW_006921876.1:3244662-3247072 GCF_000298275.1 Orycteropus afer afer
AGCAGCAGGAAGTCTGTGTTCCTTGCATTGAATAGATAAGGAGGAGGGAAAAGACCCTCAAGGCCCTATGGGAAGGTGAAGTGGGTCATTCTCAGAAAGAGACACACAGTGCTGACATAAGGAGGTGCATCCCTCGGGGCTCCAGAAAGGAATAGAGGAGGGAGAGGATGTGTTGAGCCAGAGCTCTTCATCTGGCTGACAGTTTATATAATGATGTTCCATCTCTTCACTTGTGTGGAATTGAGAACAGATGCCGGTTCTTGGAAAGTGATGCATTCAGTTAGGAATAAACAAGGGGAAACATGGCTGCCATGTGTTGCCGTGGGGCCTTCCTGAACCTCTCAGCAGGCTTGGGGCAGGCCCAGGTTGCAGGAACCAGGCTTTTTTTAGCCTGAGCCTAAGCTGCAATGTGTGTGTCACAAGCATATGCAACTATTCAAACACGTTTTGTCTCTGCCATTACACGGACATCTGTAAAACTATAAATCTAAAGACAAGGTATCAGAGCATAGGGAGCAGAGTCACTTGTTTGATTTACTTGAGACCCAAGTTTCCTCAGTAAAAAGGGAATAATATCACCCAGCCTTAGGGGTGTTGTAAGGATTGAATAAGACAGATCATATAACATACCAAATGCAAGGCTGTAATGGAGGACATACTCAGTACCTGTCAACTTTCTCTTTATTCGTATTACTCCTGTTCTTCCCAGGCCTCATGTAGTTGCCTCAGGCTCCCTCCCTGGGTATATGGGAGAAGAGCGCAGAGGGAAGAGGAGAATTAAATAAAAGGACAGATTTTCTGAGAGGAAATTAGAAGCTCATTTTTCTTCCTCCCGTATTTGCTTGTGCTAAAAATAGTACCAGAAGCTTGTAAGCTGGGCTTTCCCTAGATCATTCATGTTTCCGGGTGAAGGAGTTCTGGGCCAGGGGCTCCCTGAGAACACTCACAAGGAGGCATTTTGTGGCGGTTGAGGTGATGACTTTGAAAGTATCTGTTCTGGCTTCTCGAGGGAGCAAGATGAGACATGAGGTCTGACTCATTGCCTAAAAAATGTCTGCATCATAAGAGAGGGGCTTATGTTACCATGTTTACTGACTGGAAAGACTGAAGAGAAGCAGGTTTATGTTTCGTTGTCTAAACAGAATTCAGACGGAGTCCACAGATGGACTGTTGTAAGGCTGACCTCGTTCCAGTCCTCCTGCCTCCTGTAGACCTGATGTAAAATTCTTCCCTCACTCTTCAGTTTTTCCTTCTCTGAACACTGGGAGGGAAACAGCTGGTTTGGAGCCTACCAATATTAGCTAGCTTCTGTCCTGGAGTCCCTGTGGTTCTCCTCTCACATGAATGTAGACATCACCTGTGGCCATATCTTGCTTTCAATTGGCCCCTACCCCACTCCTCCACACACACCACAGGAAATACAGACCAGATGCTGCAAAGATGGGGAGGGAGCATCCCATGATGCAGATACAATTCTTCTTTCCACATTGAGGTATCATGACCTTTGAAAGTCTAAGAGAAAGCCTGTTCCATAGGGTAGAGACAGGGAAACACAGACTTGGAAAGAAATTCCAGAACACTAAAAAGACAGCAAATAGCCTGATACTTGATGGAGGTAATTCTAAACTACATAGTGATACCAAAAACCCAATGCTATCAAGTCGATTCCAAGTCCTAGGGACTCCACAGGGTTTCTAAGGCTATAATCTTTACAGAAGCAGACTGCCACATCCTTCTCCAGTAGAATGGCTGATGGGTTCAAACTGCTGACCTTTGGTTAGCAGCTGAGCCCTTTTAATCACTGCACCACCAGGGCTCTTTCAAAAGGAATACAGAAGTCATTATTCTAAGGGATAGTACTAGTTGAGGTAGGAGGTATTGGATGACAGAAAAGCATGTTCAGAGAAAGATGGAAGGTCTGGTTTGTTCTTTGTTGTCTTAGGTCTTTAGAGCCTAAATAAAACTTTCAATCAGAAAGTTGGTGCACTTCATGGGGGAGATGTTTTTAGCTCTGTATCTTTTCCCACACAGTCCCTGGGTGGTGCAAACAGTTAACGTGCTTGGCTCCTAACCAAAAGGTTAGAGGTTCAAGTCCACCCAGAGGACCTTGGAAAAAAGGCCTGATGATCTACTTTAGAAAAATCAGCCAGTCATAATATAAAATATTCAATACACAAAACTATTGTTCTACATCCCACTTTCATGGCTAGCAACTGGGATCTTAAAAGCTTATGAATAGACCTCGGATAAGCAAAGCACTACTGAAGAAGAAAAACAAAGTAGGAGGTCTCACATTGCCGGATCTCAAAACCTACTATACAGCCACGGTAGTCAAAACTGCCTGGTATTGGTTCAATGACAGATACATAGACCAATGGAATAGAATTGAGAACCCAGATATAGATCCATC
>NW_006921876.1:3248582-3250070 GCF_000298275.1 Orycteropus afer afer
AGCTTATGAATAGCCACCTAAGATACAATGATTGGTTTCTCCTCATCTAGAGCAAAAAAGAATGAAGAAAATCAAAGATGTATGGAAACAATTGGTCCAAGGGACTGGTGGACCATGGAAGCCTCAGCTTACATTGTTCTGAGACCAGAATAACTAGATAGAGCCCAGTTACATTAGAACACGGCATCAGGATTAGAGGAAGACTAATTAACAACTTGCAATATGCAGATGACACAACCTTGCTTGTTTAGAGTGCAGATGACTTGAATCACTTACGGATGATGATTAAAGACTGCAGTATGGATTACACCTCAAAATAAAACAAAAATCCTCACAACTGGACCAATAAGCAGCAGCCTGATAAATGGAGAAAAGACTGAAGTTGTCAAAGATTTCATTTCACTTGGATCCACAATCAACGTCCATGAAAGCAGCACTCAAGAAATGAGATATCGTATTGCACTGGGCAAATCTGCTGCAAAAGACCTCTTTAAAGTGTTGAAGGGCAAAGATGTCAGTCTGAAGACTAAGGTGTGCGTAACCCAAGCCATGGTATTTTCAATCACCTCATATGCATATGAAAGCTGGAATGAATAAGGAAGACAATAACAGTTGATGCCTTTGAATCAATGTTGGTGAAAAATACTGAAAATAACAAAAACTGCCAGAAGAATGAACAAACCTGTCCTAGATGAAGTGCAACCAGAATGCTCCTTGGAAGCAAGAGTGGCCAGACTTTGTCTTACCTACCTCAGTCATGTCAGAAGGGACAATTCTCTGGAGAAGGATATCATGCTTGGTAAAGTGGAGGGTCAGAGAGAAAGGTGAAGACTCTCAACAAAATGGATTGTCAACAGTGGCTGCAACGATGGGCTCAAGTATAGCAAGGATTGTGGGAATGGCAAATGACCAGGCAGTGTTT
Source organism: Orycteropus afer afer (assembly GCF_000298275.1). NCBI lineage: Eukaryota > Metazoa > Chordata > Mammalia > Tubulidentata > Orycteropodidae > Orycteropus > Orycteropus afer. Next base: position 3,249,505 of record NW_006921876.1, read on the forward strand.
TGTTCTATTGTACACAGGGTTGCTATAAGTTGGAGCCGACTCAATAGCACCTAACAACAACAATGACAACAAAAATATTAAAAAACAATAACAACAACAACAAAAAAAACAGGCTTACTGCTCTGATAGAGACTGGTAAAACTCCTGACACTATGGTCCTGAGTCACCCTTTGGGCCTGGAATTGAACTCACTCCTGTGGCTTCCAGCCAAATAACAGACAGGCCTACAAGTTGAACAATTACACCAGGAGACACTTTTTAGAATGATCAATCATGGAAGAACAGAAGGGCAGTATTTGCACAGGGAGATAGCTCAGAGGGCAGGAATGCACAGAAAAGGACACAGGGAAAAGGTTACCACAGGGGAGAAATAGGAAGAGACCTGCTACATTATGGGGATTGCAATCAATGTCATGAAACAAAATGTGTATGAACTATTTAATGAAAAATGAATTTACTCTGGAGGAGATCCAGCAAGATGGCGGACTAGGCAGAAAGATGGCATAGACCCTCTTCAACAAAGAAAAGGGAAAACAATTAACACAGACATGGAAGATAATCCTGGA
>NW_006921876.1:3254135-3274050 GCF_000298275.1 Orycteropus afer afer
AAAAGTTATCCCACACCCAGGCACATGCCTGCCAGTTCCTCCAGAATGGACGTTTCTGGCTAGTGCTCAGCTGAGGCTGAGGCAATTATTTCATCCTCTTGAGTTCTTTCAGGGAACATCAAGCTGGTTTCCAGTCCCAAGGGGTGCTGGCACACAGGGGCAGGGCCCTTCTGCTTGCTCTGTCCTACATCCCTACATGCTAGCAGCCCTTTGGGAGGCACAAAGCTCCACAGATGTGATGAGGGCCTCAAACTGGCTGGCTAACAGAGGCCCACATCACATCTGGAGGACTTTGTGCCTCTAAGGGGGCTGCTCAGCATGTGGGGAGTCAGGGCAGAGCAAGCACAAGTCCCCCTTGGCAGCAGTGCCAGCGTCTTTCCCTGATTGGGCAGGAGGCTGTTATCCTTGGGCTGGAGCCTCCACCTCCGTGCTTTTTCAGCTCTGTCTTCTCACTCAGGCCTTCCCAAGAAGGGACGGACTTAGCTTCTGGAGCCCCACTGGCAGAAAGCCAGGAGGGGCAGGGCTGCCTGGACCCTGGTGAGGATCTGCACCTTGCTTTTTCTGGCCCCTGTCAAAGGCTGTGACAGTGTGCCCCAGCCCCTGGGCAAAAGAAGCAGGAGGACCATCAAGATCATCAACCAAGGGCAAACGAAAGACAATGACTCTGAGGACATTTTACTCTATTTCTGGTTGGCTAAGAAACTCTCAAGGATGTCATTCTATGTTTTCATCTTAGAGCTTTCAAAGAACACAACTCTGTTCCTCATTGTTGCATGAACTAAATTGGAAATGAGAGATTTTCCCATTCACACTAATTTGAGCCAGCAGTTCTCAATCTAGGCTCCACAGATGGGCTTCACAGTGTCTGTGAGTCTGCTGAAATAGAATTTTAAGTATTCTCTCTATAAATATATATTTTTATTTTTGAGGGGAGGAAGGGCCAGCTCTCATCTGACTCCCAAAAGGTTTTGGGCCAGGAGTCCCATTGAAAGGTCCTTCCATAGAGCCTGGAGAAATCACCTGAAGCTCTGGAGGCTAGGTGGTCCTCCTACCCTTGGATCTTATGGCCATAGTTTCTCAGTGAGTTGGACCAAGAGGGGGAGGCCTGAAGAGACATAAGCTTAGCCAGCATGTTCCCTCCTACTCATCTCTCCCAAGCCATTGACTAAAAGCAAAGAAATAGACCACAGGAAGGGGGTGGAGGGTCAATGTCCTCAGGGCTCTAGACCAGAAGAAGTACTTCAATGATGTCACCATATGACTATTCTTAGAGGAGTGACCAATTTCTTGGCAAGGATATAAGTGTAAGTCCCAAGGAGCTACCTACCATGCAATCTCTGTGTGGACCTCCATATGTAGGGCAGAGATGCAATTACTTTCTACTTACAGACCCACAGGCAGTGTCAGCCCCTGCAGACCCAAGGCTTCCACACCATGTTCTCTAAAGGAGATCAGGCACCACTATTGTCATGGCTAACTCTTTCACTTAAATCCTGAAGAAGACCAATTTGCTTCTATATAAATGCAAATATTCTTTGGCTAATTAGAACTTTCAGAAAATGCAGATAATCACTATAAGGGAAAAATCCCACCCACTGCCATCAAATCAATTCCAACTCTTAGCGACCCTACAGGATAGAGTATAAGTGCTCCATAGGGTTTCCAAGGCTGTGAATCTTTATGGAAGCAGACTGCCTCATTTTTCTCCTGGAGAGTAGCTGGTGGGTTCAAACTGCCAAACTTCTGGTTAGTGGCCAAATGTTTTAACCACTGCATCACCAAATTTCCTAAAGGAAAAACAGCACCCTAAATTATGTCATAGTCCTTTCTTTTGAAATGAGTTTAACAACTGTATTCCAAAAGTGACAAATACATCTGGGGCAAAAGTTGTGAAACAAAAAGAAGCCAAAGATGGGTTTCTGATTAAGATTTAGGAGAGATAAGAGAAAGAATGTACTTTGGAGTGAGACAGGCCAAGTTGGGATCACTGCTCTGTGACTTCTTGTGTTACCTGGGTAAAACTCTGAGCCTCCATGTCCTTACCTATAAAATGAGGACTAGGAGATGTGACTACACTTAGAAGGGGGTCAGTAACTGTTAGTTCTTCTGCCCTTAACAGTGGTCACCACATTTTGAAACAGGAAGGAAGCCTAGAAGTCATCTAGACCAGAGCTCTTCAGACTGTAACATGTACACAGTCACCTGAGAATCCTATTAAAATGCAGACAGACTGTCATTCGTAGGTCTGCAGCAGGCTCTTGGATTCAGCATTTCTCAAGCTCGCAGGTGAGACTGATACTGCTGGTTGGTAGACCTCATTTTCAGAAGCCTCTGGTACAAAGAAATGCTTTGTTTTCTAGTGGGGCCATCTGAGGCATGGAGAAGGGAAATGACTAGGCCAACATCTGTGGACTCTCCAGAGGCGTTCCTTTTGGGCTGAATGGCAGAGGCCTCCCTCCTTTCCCCCCCCCCCTTTTTTTGTTTCATATGCTTATTTCTGCTCCCTTTACCTGCACAGCTCAGGTCTCAGCAGGAAAATGTGAATAGGCAGGGGTAATAGGCTCTGGATTAGATCAACAGTCAAGGCCAGGAAAAAAAAAAAAAAAGTGAAGGGAGGGAGATATACAGGGTGGCTTCTGTGGGCTGACTGTAGGTTTCACTCTGTTCTTGCCCAGGATTTATAGCACTGGGATCAGATCCACACACTGACAGAGCTGGGAGGGGTATTAGAGATCCCGGGTGATGTGGCCCAGCTGGCCCAACATCATGCAGCTGGTTAGAGCTGCGTTTAGAGACCAGGTCTTGTGACTCTGAGGCTAGCACTCCTGCCTCCACACACACTGTCTTCCTACAGGATGTTTAAAGTTTATACTGCTATTTAAAATACATTTTAAAATTAGAGGCAAGCAATTGAACAACCCCAAAGCACCCTGCAGAGCACTTGCTGTGGAGCACAACTTGGAAAACAATGACTGCAGGTCATTGAAAGGGGCACTGGGTGTTCACAACAAAGTGAGTTTCTTGACGTTAGGGGCATTGGAGGCAAGGACAGGGCCCAGGGCAGGTGAGGTGGGCCAGGGTAATTGGGAGTGGAAAATGGTGGGGCAGGCCAGTGTGAGGGACGGACTCACTCCAATTTAGGAAAATCCGTCCACTGGACCGTATGGCCTCTTGGCTCTCTCTAAGTGACTGTTGGTTCTGAACCCCCATTCTGGGGTCCTGCTGGATGTCAGGCTGGGGAGCTTGGAAGTGGTGGAAGGAGGACTCACCTGTGACAGTCGTGCCAGATCCATGCATGGCGGCCGTTCTTAGGTCGGAAGTCAGACTGGCCGTTGTTGTGGATCTGTGAGGAGAAGCGCAGAAGGCGGCGGTAGCCCGTGGTGGGGTTTGTCTGGGCAGCTGAGGCTGAGAGGCAGTTCTCCTCCATGGCACACTGGAGCATGAACATGGGCCGGTCTTCCAGGTAGGTGGTCTGCTGGACAATCTCAGCGTTGAGGACCAGGTCAGGGGCAGCTGGGGAGGGGGCAGATAGGGTGTTCAAGCAAGACAAGGGACTCCATTCCTGTAACTATTTAATTTCTGATTCCTGAGAAGACAAAACCCTCATCGCTGCCTATCATTTTTTTTCTGGAACTGGCTCAAGGTGTCCTCAAGGTTACCTTCTTTGTTTAACCCCTACTCTGAATCACTCCTCTTTTCTGAGAGTCCTTTTTGATACTTCTTCAATTAATAGTCTAGGTTGGCAAAATGTTGATAATCTGGGTGATGGGTACATGAGAGTTGATACATTTCTCTATTTTTAAGTGAGATAAAATTTTCCATAATGAAAAGTGAAAATGACAAGGTAATTGTGCTACTCAGAGAGAACACTGTTGATACCTTGGTCTGATTCTCCTGAGAATTATATAAATATGTTTTCTATTGTAGATAATATTCCATGTAGATTTAGAGTCTGCTTATACTATTTCCCTTAAAATACATCATGACATATTTCCACATTAATAAATATTCATTATACCATTAATTTTTAATGGCAATATAATATTTAATTCATAGCCCTACTCCATGTTTTTTGATACTTTGGTTGTTGTGGATATAGCTGAGATAAACATCCTATAGTAAATCTGTGTATATCACTCTATTTCTTTAAAATACATTTCTATAAGTAAAATTGCTGGGCAATGGTTTTCATATTTTTAAGGCTCTGATGCTTATTGTCAAGTTGTCTTCCTAAAAGTTTGCTTCAGTTTCCACCCACATTCTTGCTCTATGTGAGAGCTTTCTTCAGGTTCAGATATTTTAAAACAAGTTTGATTTACTCAAATAATGCATTGCATATGGCAGGTGGTAAAAAACTACTGATATTAATCAGTATTCAAATCTATGTTATTAAAAATTTATGTTTACTAAGCAATAGAATTAGGAGGCTTAATTTCTTTATAAAAGAATTCACTGTAAGTTTCACTTAAAAAGCGAGTTTCCATTGAACATTTGGAATACACTTTAGTTAACACTGTTTTATACACATGATCATTAAAAACAAAAAAACAAAACAACTCACTGCCAACAAGTTGATTCCAACTCATAGCAACCCCCTTGGGTTTCAGAGGCTGTAAATCTTTATGAAAGTAGATTGCCCCATCTTCCTTCTGCAGAGTGGCTAGAGGGTTTGAACTGGTAACCTTCTGGTTGGCAGTCAAATGCCTCATCCACTACACCACCAAACCTCCGTATTTAAAACAAGATCTTTTGTCTTTTGACAAGGTGTCTGTAAATTTCTGAAGTGAGCTTGTCTGTATGCTTTACTTTCCTCAAATTGACCAGTGGCTAGAGCATGTGCCCTGCATGTTTGTATCTGTCCTCTGCCCCCAACTAGCCCTGAAGACTAATCCACTGCACATGGAGCATGACAGGCTCTCCATAAACATTTATGAGCTCTTTGGCACCTTATGGGGACCAGCAGCCTCTGGACAGGAAATCTACTACAAAAACAGGTGTGGAACAGAAGAGCAATAAAAGGAGACACACGGATGGGTTGTGGGGTAGAGAATGGAAGGCATAAATCACGCTGCTCCCATTTGCTGATGTTCTGCAAATATTTCATCTTGGAGGACAAGCCAGAATGCAGCATTGCTCAGAGCTGTGTGTTCTAGAAACACTTTTGAGGGCTTTCTGTGAGTCTCATTTATTGGTTTGTGCAGTGGTTGGTACTCAGTGGGCAGCCTCTCTGCTCACCTCTGAACAGAAAGGTCTCCATTTGTCCCTCCCCTTTCTGAGAGGAGGCCATCCCTATCTTCAGCTCAGGAACATGCTAATGTAGCATGGTCTGTGCTTAGCAGGTACACAGGAGCTACACTCTTAGCATCTGCCAGAGTAGAGTCTTGACCTCCCTAACATTCAAAATACTCACCCAAAACTCTTCTGAGACATTCATCTATCTATCTATCTATCTGTCAATCCCTCCATCAAGTATTATGATGAACACTATGCTAGGCTGTGTGGATAGTGCTAAAGAGGGAATGTGTGGCTATCACATATCCTAATAGGAGAGACAGACACAGCACATATTAATTACTTAATTATAATTGTGACAAGAGTTTCAAGGAAAAACATGGAGTATGGTGGGAATTATCACATGAAGACTCAGTCTAGGCAGGTCAGGAAAGATTTCCTTGGGCAAAGTAGTATTTCAGTTGCTCTCTGAAGAGCAAATAGCTAACACTAAGCATTTCCTAAGGAGCCCTGGTGGTGCAGTGGTTAAGTACTCAGCTGCTAACCAAAAGGTTGGCAGTTTGAAACCACCAGCTGCTTGTGAGAGAAAGATGTAGCAGTCTGCTTCCATGAAGATTTACAGCCTTGAAAACCCTACTCTTCTATAGGGTGTCACCATGAGTTGAAATTGACTTGATAGTAATGGATTTTGTATTTTTTCTTTTGGTTAAGCATTAACCAGGACTCTGAGGCATGAAGAAGGATGGAGACATGCGTGAGGAAGGAGAAAAGGCCAGTGTGGTTGCAACACTGAGGACGAGTTAGGGGTGGAAGATGGCATGAGATGAGGCTGGACAACAAGAGCCTGGCTGAAACCTTAGAAGGGATTTGAAGAAAACAATGGTGTGAGTGGGAGATAAGCATTTACATTTGGCAGGGAAGCAATTGAAGGAGCACTTGGGAAGGGGTCCCAATGAGGACGCTTTGCAGTAATTTCAGTATAAAAGATGGTCAACTGGACACAGGCAGTGGCAGTGGGATGGAAGGAAGCAGAGGCAGTTGAGAGAATATGGAAAGGTAAAAATCAAGAAGTATTGAATACAGGGGATGATAAGGAAGTGAAAGAGAGATGAAGGAGGACATGCAGATTTCTGGCTTGTATAATTGGTTGAGTGAAAAAAAATTACGAAGGACTGCCTGATAAATATACTTTAATTCTCTAAGTATTCAAATGTGTATTAAGCCATATAAGTCAAGAGCTGTGTTCTTGGCCCAATTAGCTATCACTCCCCTGAAGAAATACTCTCAGTGATGCCTTTAGTCTAAGCTGAGAGGTGTTCTGAGCAAGGGCCCCATGAAACTCATTTTTGGGTCTACCGTGAGGATACAAAGGGTATTGCTCAGCTCATAACCCTTTGTTGCTGTTGTTACTTGTCATTGAGTCAGTTCTACACATATGTCAATTCTACACATAGAACAGAACTTCTGCACAGGTCAAAACTGTGACCTTTTGGAAACAGATCATCAGGTCTGTGTCCCGAAGTGCTTCTAGGTGGGTTCGAACTACCAACGTTTCAGTTAATAGTCAAATGCTTAACCATTTGTACTACCAGGGACTCCTCCTCATAATTCGGAAGTAGATTGCCCAACCTTCCTTCTGAGGAGTGGGTGGGTTTGAACCACCAGCCTTCTGATTAGCAGTCAAATGTCTTAGGCACTACACTACCAGAGCTCCCCCTCATAATTCTAGGTCCTCATAAATAGAAATACCCTTTGAATAGTAGACTTCTCTCGACTAATGTGTTTATTTCTATTTCATGTATAGTGTAAATTATATTAATGACCACATTTACCTTTTTCCTTTGGCTACTAGGAAGCTCATTGTTAAATTTACAGCCTACCCATAGTAAGTGTATAGAACTCTACAGGACTTATTTTTTATTAACATCTCTCCTGGCTCTATTTTAAGCCACCTCTTTTTTTTCAATAGCTACATTTTTGAAATATACTTTTAATTTATGCTACCTTGAACTTTATTTAAGTTTATATTATCTTAATTTATTTTTGGACAAGATATTGCAAATATAAATGCATCAATAAAGCAAAGGCCCCTGATTCTGATGTCACCTGATTCTCTCTTGGTGCTCTCCCTTTGGAGGGCTGGCCATGGTGGTGATCTTACTATTTCTCTCCTCTCAGACAAGATGAGATAGCTTGTGGCATCTGCAGAGAAACTCACACTGGGAGTTGAGAATCTTGCTCTACAGGAGTTAGGAAATACTGAATGAGTCTAAAAGGGATTGGTGGGAGAACTGAATTGACTGAGCTTCAGTTTAATCTCACTAGCTCTCCATGGTGGTAAATGACAGTATTGTTTATACTGTATATATTGCATGTATTCATTGCTACATTTATTTCCAGTTTTCTAGAACAAAAAAACAAAGACCAACTGTAGTTCATAGCAGTTAACTAACCCAATATCAACTAATAGTGGCAAGTCTGGTCTCAATTTCTCTGGCCAGTTCCTAGGCCTGTTCTACCTCCCAGATCCATAGCCAGAGATAGCTAATTGTGGCTTTATAAGGTCACAGGTGGGGAGAGTGGGATTTTAGGCTCGGAAGAGCACCACTCTCACAGGGTTGGCTAGCTGGTCCTCTCTCTCTCTCTTGGCATGGAAGAGAGCCCTCAGGAGCTGGTTATTCTGGATCTTGGCTGGGATTTCCCCTTCTATATTTTCAATATCCCTAAGACTCTCATGGAATTACCAGGAAGCTACGTTACTCCCAGGGTGTGAAAAAAAGAAATGATCTACAGAGCAGGTAGAAGGAAGGCAGCTGACACTGACTGAGCACCTACATATGCTTCATATGCTTTATCAACCTCAGAAACATACTAAAGAAGACATTATCTTCATTTAATTTATGAGAACAGAGTCCTCAGTCATCTAATTTGTGTAAGATGACTTAATAGTAAATACTGGCCTTGAATTTGAACCTAAGGCTATCAGACCCCCAAGTCCTTCCCTCTTGCTTTCCTTTACTCTGTGTTATCAGGTAGGGTTGTGTAGCTGGAGGTGTTTGTGGGAGAGGGCAGTCCCTTTTGTCCCTGACTCTTGTCACATAACAAGAATTAATCTCTGCCTTTCTGTTTTGGCCAGCTCATGGCTGAGGCCCCAGAGCCTTGCATGGAGTAACTGGTTCTCTCCTGGATCTTGGTGGGGAGTGTGGGATATGTGCCCTGGGAGCTCTCACTTTCTGAGCAGGCGACTCCGGCCCCATACTGTGCCCCACCCTGGGGACAGGCTATATCCTCATCATGGTGGCAATGCGCCAGGGACAGCTCTGTTCCCGAACACTTCACTCCGCTCATGACCACTTTGTTGGCGTAGATATTCCCATGCCAGTACCAGGTCTCCTAGACAAATCAACAAAAAAATAGCCAATATGTCACCATAAATTGTCACTTTCTCATATTTCATCAACTTTAAGCTTCATAATCCCAAGCTTTTATGATCCCCATTTTTTAGATGGAGACTACTGAGGACCTGACAGCTACTTACCAGAGTCATGCAGTTAGTTGATGGCAGAGTGAGTGAGGATTCAGGTCTTCTGACCCTAGCACTTGGATTTTGCCATTCTCCCCCTTGGGAAAGGACAACTAAAGTTGTTAACAAGTGTTCAATGTTGTATGCCAACGTGGCACCTGCAACTCATGCTGCTTTTCCTCCATCCTGAGCCCAGGGCAGACATTGCTAATTGATCATAGTATTGCCTCTTCAAATCCTGAATGTGATCTCAGAATCCTTCAACACAACACTACAGGAAGCCACTACCAATTGATAATAATTGTCATATGAGAAGAAATCTATTTGCATATGTCAATAATTAAAGATGTCATAAAATCTAACTTCTGGATTGAATTCTGGGGAAAAGAATTATTAGAATTATTACTCTGCACAGAAAGTGAAGAGACTCCAAGTTTGTGATACTAAGATTTATTGGGCCTCTTAAATCTATGGGGCTTTGAAACACTGCTATATATGTGAGGACATACTCTTACACTGCACAAATTTTTTAGGAGAGACATGTAAGGAACAGAGTGGGGGAAATCAAATGCAGAGCTGGGACAAGAACACAGGTGTCTGTGTTCCTGATGTTTAGCAGGCTTAGGACCTGAGGCAAGATTAGGGTTCAGGGGAGTCTTCCCAGGGTCCCCAAAGGAAAGATCAAAACAGGAAGGCTTTGTAAGTATCTCATCCAACCCCTCAGTCTCCAGATGAGGAAACTGCAGCCTAAAGTGAGGACAAGGCTGGTAATCATTGGGAGATTTGAGACTGATGTCAGCTTTAGGCCTATATCACAACCCCAATGTATGGTTATTATCAAGCTTAAGTGGGCTTAGCTTCCAGGGTAAGAAGGGCTACTTTCTCCTTCACACTGCACACCCCACCCCACTCTATCTAGAATCAGCTTTAGGCCCAGGTGTCCTAGCAATGAGCTGACAGGGAGCAAAAATAGCAGGACAGCAGCTCTGCTGAAATGTGGTACTGTTTTTCCATTCTCCTTGGAGAAATAGAGAGTGCCCTGGCTTGACATAAACCATATTTGTAGAAACACTATATTGCCCTGGGAAGCTATGTTCTCAGAAGACGTGGGCAGCTGTATCACAAGCTTTCTGGAGTGCTGGAGTAAAGAGTCAGAGAGGGGCAGGAGACAGAGGAAAGCCCTTCCAGCTGCCCTAGAGCCTCTGTTTAGGACTCAACATTTCTTCTCCTCCCCTCAGAACAACCTGGCCCTGGTCATCCTGCGGGAGACAAACAAGCTGAGCAAGAGTGCCGGAGTTATCAGTATCACAGGGATCTCTTCTCTTCCTAAGAAAACCTTTCCCCAAGCAGGGCCACCTGGGAACAGGAGCTAGAGTCAGGTTTAGCCAACAAGATGAGGTCTCAACCATTTTCTTATTCTGTAAGAAGCTTAACAGAAGTGTTCAGAGCCAAAATATTGAGGATTTGGAATTATTCATATTATTCATTATTCCATTTCATAGGGATAGAAATGGAAGTAAAGAAGAGAGGTGTCTTTGCACCAGATCATAATGCACCTAGCTGGTGGGAATGTAGTTAGGAATAGTCCCTGAGCATCCTACCTCCTGGGCTTCTTCTCCCACCCCACCCAGCCTCTTTTTAACAATGTTCCACCTAAGGGTTCCCTGATCTGTTACAGTATAGGGTCCAGAAAGGGAATTATTTTTAAAGCCAAAGTCCTACTTGCCATTCTTGTGCTGCCTGGAGACTGAGGGTGATGGGGTGAAAACAAGACCTGAGTTCAGCTGTTCTCAGATGAATTACTCCCTCTTTGGGGAAAAGGGGTCATATTGCAGCCAGTGTAAAAATGACTCCAGACAAGGCTTGGAGATTTATTAGCATATTAATGGGAGAATGCATGAAGTATGAACATCCACCTGGGAAACTGGCCAGAGGGGGCTTCCAAGGGGAAGAGATAAGGGGATTGTTGGACCTTGGACTGAGTTGATTCCATTTGCACAAGGCATATCAGGGAAGACCAGAGCAAGATAGCAGTGTAGGCAACTCCACACTCCACCCCCCCACAAAAAATAAAACTTTACCCCTTCAGGATCTAGAAAAACAAGAACAAACTGAGCTCAAAGCTACCAGAAGAAAGGAAATAACAGAGATAAGAGTAGAGAGAAAGGAAATAGAGAACAGAAAAACAACAGAGAGAATCACTGAGGGCAAAAAGTTGGTTCTTTGAAAAGATTAATAAAAAAAAATAGCTAGAATGACAAGGAAAAAAAAGAGAAAAGACACAGATAACTAAAACAAGAAATGAAAGTAAGGACATTACTACTGACTCTACAGAAATAAAAAGGATCAAGAGACAATTCTATGGACAACTTTGCACCAATAATTTAGATAATCTAGATGAAATCGACAAAATCCTAGAAATACATAAACCATCTAACTTACTCAACAGGAAATAGAAAATCTCAACAGACACAACACAGTGAGTAGATTGAATCAGTAATAAAACCTCACAATAAGAAAAGTTCAAGACCAGATGGCTTCACAACCAACTATTAAAAGATGAATTAACACCAATCCTCCTCAAACTGTTCCAAAAAATAGAAGAGGAGGGAATATTTCCTAACACATTCAGAGGCTAGCATTACCTAGATACCAAAGGCAGCTAAAGACATCTGTACACAGATCAAGAGACAGTTGTTCAGACAGAACAACAGGATACTGCATGGTTTAAGATCAGAAAAGGTATGCAACAGGGTTGTATCCTTTCACCATGCTTAGTCAATCTGCATGCTAAGCAAATCTGAGAAGCTGGATTATATGAAGAAGAGGCAGCAGAAATGAAGAAAGACTTATTAACAACCTACATTATGCAGATGACACAACCTTGCTTGCCAAAAATGAAGACAACTTAAAGCACTTACTGATGAAGATCAAGGATTGCAGCCTTCAGTATGGATTACACCTGAACATAAAGAAAATAAAATTCCCTACAACTGGACCAATAAGCAACATCACAATAAATGGAGAAAATATTGACATTTCAAAGATTTCATTTTACTTGGATCCACAATCAGTGCCCATGGAAGCAGCCATCTAGAAATCAAATGTGTTGCACTAAGTAAATCCTACTGCAAAAGACCTCTTTAAAATATTAAAAAGCAAAGATGCCTCTTTGATGATTAAGATACAGCTCAACAAGATGGACTGACACAGTGGCCGCAACAATGGGCTCAGGTATAGGAAGGATTGTGAGGCTGGCTTAGGACAGTGTTTATTCTGTTGTACATAGGGTCACTATGACTCAGAGCTGACTCAATGGCACCTAACAACAACAACAACTCAAGCGGTGGCATTTTCAATCACCTCATATGCAGGACAATTAAAAAAGAAGACTGCAGAAGAATTGATGCCTTTGAATTATGGTGTGGCTAAAGAATATTGAATATACCATGTACTACCAGAAGAATGAGCAAATCTGTCTTGAAGGAAGTACAACTAGAACACACCTTAGAAGCAAGGATAGAGAGATTTCATCTCACCTACTTTGGATACTTTGGATATATTAACAGCAGGGAATAGTCACTAGAAAAGGACATTAAGCTAGGTAAATTAGAGAATCAGTGAAAAAGAAAAAGACCTTCAATGAGATGGATTGACACAGTAGTGCAACATTGGGCTCCAATGTAACAATGATTGTGAGGATAGTGCAGGACAGGGCAACATTTCATTCTGTTGTACATAGAATTGCTATGAGTTAGAGCTGACTCTAACAACAACAACATCCTTTATTATTCTTATAAAAACTCATTGCTGTAAAGTCAGATCCAACTCACAGCAACCCCTCCTTGGGTTTCCGAGGCAGTATCACTATGGAAGTAGATTGCCCAGCCTTCCTTCCGAGGAGTGGCTGGTGGGTTTGAACCGCCAGCCTTCTAGCAGTCAAATGCCTTAAGTACTACGCCACCAGAGCTCTTTCCTTTATGATTACGGATGCAAAACTCCTAAAAAAAAAAAAAAACCAAAAAAACCTAGAAAATAAGTCCAATAGCATACTAAAAGGGTTATACGCCATAACCAAGTTTGATTTATCTCAGGAATGCAAGGGTGGTTCAATATAAGAAAATCAATCAACGTAATATGCTGCATTAATTGATATGAACACATGATCATATCAATTGATGTAGAAAAGGCATTTGACACAATCCAGCACCCTTTCATGATAAAAATCCCCAGCAAACTAGGAATAGAAGGGAAATTCCTCAGCATGATAAAGAACATTTATGAAAACCCCACAGTAAACATCATAGTCAATGGTGAGAGATTAAAATCTTTCCCTCTAAGATTAGGAATAAGACAAAGATGGCCCCTTTCACTGTTGCTCTTAACATTGTACTAGAAGTTCTAGTACAATGCCCATTCCAAAGAAAGGTGATCCCACAGAATGTGGAAATTATAGAACAATATCATTAATATCGCACGCAAGTAAGATCTTACTGAAGATAATTCAGAAATGTTTGCAGCAGTATATTGACAGAGAACTTCCAGAGGTTCAAGCCAGAATCAGAAGAGGATGTGGAACAAGGGATATCATAGCTGTTGTCGATGGATCTTGGCTCAAGGCGAAGAATACCAGAAAGATGTTTCCTTGTGTTTTATTGACTATGCAAAGGCATTTGATTGTGTGGATCATGACAAATTATGGATAACATTGAGAAGAATGGGAATTCCCGAGCACTTGATTGTACTCATGAGGAACCTGTACCTTGACCAGGAGGCTGTCGTTCAAACAGAACAAGGGGACACTACATGGTTTAAATTCAAGAAGGGAGTGCGTCAGGGTTGTATCCTTTCTCCACACTTACTCAATCTATATACTGAGCAAATAATCCGAGAAGCTGGACTATATGAAGAAAAACGTGGTATCAGGATTGGAGGAAGAATCATTAACAACCTGAGATAAGCAGACGATACAACTTTGCTTGCTGAAAGTGAGGATGACTTAAGGCACCTACTGATGAAGGTTGAAGAATATAGTCTGCAGTATGGATTACGTCTCAATATAAAGAAAACAAAAATCCTCACAACTGGACCAATGAGCAGCATCACAATAAATGGAGAGAAGATTGAGGTTGTCAAAGAATTCACGTTGCTTGGTTCTACAATCGATGCCAACAGAAGCAGCAGTCAGGACATTAGACGACGTGTAGCATTGGGAAAGTCAACTGCGAAGGAACTGTATCAAGTGCTGAGGAGCAATGATATCTCCTTGAGGACTAAAGTGTGCCTGACACAAGCTATGATATTTCCAATCGCCTCGTATGCATGTGAGAGCTGGACAATGAATAAGGAAGACCAAAGAAGAGTTGATGCTTTTGAGTTGTGGTGCTGGTGAAGAATGCTGAAAGTACCATGGACTGCTAAAAGAACTAACAGATCTGTCCTGGAGGAAGTGCAGCCAGAATGCTCCTTGGAAGCAAGAATGGCCAAATGTCGTCTCACCTATTTTGGTCATGTTGTAAGAAGGGACCATTCCCTGGAGAAGGATGTCATGCTTGGTAGGGTGGAGGGCCGACGAAAGAGGGGGAGGCCTTCAATGAGATGGATTGACATGGTGGCTGCAATGATGGGCTCAAGTATAGCAGGGATTGTGGGGCTGGCGTCGGATCAGGCAGTGTTTCGTTCTGTTGTGCATGGGGTCACTATGAGTCAGAAATGACTCTACGGCACTTAACAACAACAACAGAAGTTCTAGCCAGAGCAGTTACACAAGACAAAGAAAGAAAAGGTATCCAAATTGGAAAGAAAGAAGTATACCTAAATCTATTTATAGACAACATGATCCTGTATATAGAAAATCACTAAGATTCCACAATAAAATCTTCTAAAGCTAATAAAATGAATTTAGCAAAGGTGCAGGATACAGGGTCAACACATAAAAATCAGGTGGATTTCTATACACCAGCAATGAACAATCTGAAAAAGAAATTAAGGAAACAATTCCATTTTGACAGCTAACCAGAAGGCTGGTGGTTCAAACACACCAGCCACTCCTTGGAAGGAAGATTGGGCAATCTACTTCCACAGAGATTAAAAAAATAAAATGAAATCAAACTCACTGCCACTGAGTCAAACTCGACTCATAACGACCCCTCCTTGGGTTTCTGAGGCTGTAACAGAAACAAAGGAGGGGTTGCTTTAAGTTGAATCAACTCGATGACAATAAGTTTTTTTTT
Organism: Orycteropus afer afer; assembly: GCF_000298275.1. NCBI lineage: Eukaryota > Metazoa > Chordata > Mammalia > Tubulidentata > Orycteropodidae > Orycteropus > Orycteropus afer. Next base: position 3,269,124 of record NW_006921876.1, read on the forward strand.
TTTTTTTTTTTAAGGAATAAATTTAAGCAGGGATATGAAAATCTTGTACACTGAAAATTTTAAAACATTTCTGAAAGAAATTAAAGAACACCTAAATAAATATGAAGACAGTTGATGATGATGGATTGGAACAATTCCTGTCATTAAGATGTCAATATTACCTGTGATTAAAGTTAAGGATTTTATGTCAACTTGGCTTGGCCATGATTCTCAGTGGTTTGGTAGTATGATGTGGTCATCTCCATGATGAAATCTGATATAATGTAATCACTTCCATGATGAGATCTGCTATGAGCAGCCAATCAATTTAAAGGGAGTTTTCTTGGAGGTGTGGCCTGCTTCCAATATATATGGACATTCTGGTCAAGCTCTCTTGCTTTTTGCTTGATCTGGATCCTGCATCTGGCTCATCATGATCTGATCTCTGGTTCTTTGGACTAAAACCTGCTGCTTATTGCCTGCTGATCTTGGTTCATTGGCTCCTCCAGCTACCTGAGTCAGGAGAAGTCTTCAGCCTGAAGTCTGACCCATAGATTGGAACTTGCCAGCCTCTACAATTCTGTAAGTCATTTCCTTGAGATCAATCTCTCTCTCTAAGCTTTACTGTTGTTTTGCTTTGGTAGAGAACCCAGCCTAGGACACTACCCAAAGTAATCTAAAGACTGAACACAATCCCTATCAAAATTCCAAGAGGCTTTTCGCAGAAATGGAACAGCTGATCCTCAAATTTATAAAGGGTCCCGAACAGCCAAAGCAATCTTGAAAAGGAAGAACAATGTCGGAGAACTCATTCCCAATTTCCAAATTCTATAGTACTTCAATAATCAAAATAGTAGTACTAGTATAAACATAGACATATAGACCAATGGAAAAGAATTTGAAGTCCAGAATAAAACCCCAAACATCAACAACTAGTTGATTTTTGACAAGTTATGCCAAGCCCATTCAATGCAAAAGAATAGTCTATTCAGCAAATGATGCTAGATAACTGGATTTCCACATGCAAAACACTGTAATTGGACCGATACCTCACACCATACATGAAAATGAATTCTAAATGTGAAAGCTAGAACCATGTAACTCTCAGAAGAAAATATAGGTGTAAAGGTTGGATTTGTCAATGGTGTCTTAGATTTGACACCCAAAGCACAAGCAACAAAAGGAAAAATATGGACTTCCTCAAAATAAAAAATTTTTGTTCATCAAAGGACTTTTTTTAAAAAAGTGAAGAGACAAGGGTTTGGTATCTCAAATATATAAAGAACTCCTAAAACTCAACAGCAAAAAGACAACTCAGTTTAAAAATGGGCAAAAGACTTGAATAGACATTTCTCCAAAGAAAATATACAAATGGTCAATAAGCACATGAAAAGATGTTCAACATCATTAATCACTAAAGAAATGCAAATCAAAACCACAATGAGAGACACTTAACACCCACTGGGATTGCTATTATCATAAAAAGAAAACAAGTGTTTGGCAAGGATGTGGAAACTTTAGAACCCTCCTGCATTGCTGGTGGGAATGTAAAATAGTGCAGCTGCTCTGGTAAACAGTTTGGTGGCTTCTCAGAAAGTTAAATATAGAATTACTACACCCAAACCCAAACTCCACTGTGTAAGCACATTCTGACTCATAGTAACCCTATAAGACAGAGAAGGACTACCCCATAGGGTTTCCAAGACTGCAATCTTTAAGGAAGCAGACTGTCACATCTTTCTCCTATGGAGTGGCTGGTGGGTTTGAACTTCCAACATTTTGGTTAGCAATCTAGCACTTAACCATTGTGCCATCAGGGCTCCTTAGAATTACTACAAACCAAAACCACATCAAATCCAATGCCATCAAGTTGATTCCAACTCATATTGACCCTTTAGGGTTTCCAAGACTATACATTTTACAGAAGCAGAGTGCCTCATCTTTCTCCCATTGAGCAGCTGGTGGATTTGAACCACTGATGTTTTGGTCAGCAGCCTAAAGTTTTAACCACTACATCACTTACCTAACAATTCCAATCCTAGGTATATACTCAAAAGACTTTTAAAGCAGGGATTCAAACAGATACTTGTACATCAATGTTCGTTGCAGATTATTCATAATAGCCTAAAGTAGAAACAATCTAGGAGTGCACCAATGGATGAATGATAAATAAAATGTGGTACATGCATACAATAGAATATTATACACTCATAAAAAGAAATGAAATTCTGATAATATGCTACAAAATAGATCAATCTTGAAAACATTGTGCTAAGTGAAATAAGTTAACTATATATTATCCCACTTATATGAAATACCTAGAATAGGCAAATGCATAGAAACAAAAGTTTATTGGTTGTTACCAGGGGCCGGGAGGAATGGGAATAGCAGGAAGGAAGAAATGGGAGTTACTGTTTAATGAGTACTGAGTTTCTGTCTGAGGTGATGAAAAACTTTGGCAAATGGATAGTGGTGATGGTTGCCCATCATGATAACTGTGAGTAATGTAACATACGTACACTTAAAAATGGTTAAAATGGGAAAACTTTTTTGTTATGTAATGGTATATGTGACATATACTACAATTAAAAAGAAAAAGGATAATTACTGTATGAGACCTCTGCTGTAAAAAATTAAGAAAAGGTTTACACACAGAAAGAATTGTTCTTTGAGGGTTACCAGGGATGGGAGAGTAAGGGAGAGACAATCACCAACTAGAGGGTAGACATATATTAACATGGGTGAAGGGAAAGACAATATACAATAAGGGGAGGTCAGCAAAAAATGATCAAGGCAGTGGAAGAGATAGGGAGGAGCATAAAGAGTTAAAGGCAACAAAGGTGAATACTATTACATATACAATCCTGTGATAACAGTAATAACAATAATTTAGTAGTGGATACACAGATAAGACACTCGAGCTGAACAGGGGTGGGAAGGCAAATGGGACTATACCCATGAAAATATATAGGTTTTACAGAGGCAATCTCTACCTATACACTTACACGTGTTGCAAATATATCCACGAATGTAGTAGAGAACATAGAGTATGGGGGACAAAAAAGAAAGAAAAGGGTACATGAGACAACTGCATGTTCAAAAAAAAAATTTTTAATTCAGTGAAGGGAAAAAAAAAAATTAAAATCAGGACACCCCAGTATCAGCCCTCAGCCCTGCATGTAGAACTGGAGTGGATCAAGGAGACCAGAGTCCAGCCCCCTCATCCATCATAGAGGCCAGAGAAGGGACGTGGCCTGCCCAAGGACTCAGAGCTGTAAGGAGCAGAGCTGTGGCCACAATAAGGTTTCCTGACTCCCAGTCCAGGGCACTTTGCTTGGGAGGGTTTAATGGAAGATGGCACTGATTAAAGGTGGGCAGGATCAAAATGAATGAAGGGTGGGGAGTAGGGTTGGGGCAGGGGTCTCTCACCTGGAAAGCATTGCTGGCAAACCCCAGGCCCAGCTGCCGGCAGACCACCATGGCCTCCACAATACCCCAGTTCTCTCCGCACACCGTTCCCCATACGAAGGACCCATTTCTCTCCACCAGCACCTCCACCCGGCCTTCGTAGGGGTTACGGCCCCCGTTCAGGCGCAGCTGTGGAAGGAAAGGAAGGCATGGTCACCAAGAGAGGAAGAAGTGAAGATTCCCATCATATTACCATCAGTCACAATTTACCCAAGCCTTGAGTCAGACAGTCCTTCCTGGGACACAGATTCAACAGCATCAACTGAGAATTTTAGGGCACCACCCCCAGGCTATCCTGGGCCCTATAAGCCTATGCAGTGGGGAGGCCCTGGACTCCACAGAACACTGTCTTTGCTGCCTGCTGCTTCCCACCCACAAGCCCATTGCCCATCACTGAGGACACTCAGTAGGGTCAAGGGCCCCTTTATATGTTAGAACTCCCTAACACTTCTTCCAAGTTCCTGGTCCTTTTGTCTTCTCCACACCCTCTGCCTGACTCCATCTCCTGATCTCATCTTCTCCTATGGTTCCCACACTGTCCTATCCCATCTAGAGTTCTCTTCTCATACTCATAACAGCCTGTTAGACAGTTCCACTTGGACATCTCAGAGACTCCAAATCTGAACTTGTCATCTTTTCTCTGTCTCTAAACTTGTTCTCTATACCTCTCCTTATTTTCTACTTTAGTTAAAGATTATCGTCATCTATTTCAGTGGATGGTAAACTTTTCCTGTAAGGGCCAGGTAGTAAATATTTTAGGCTTTGTGGGTCATACAGTCTTGGCCCTGATTACTCAACTCTGTTGTGGTAGCATGAAAGCAGCCCAGACAATACATAAATGACTGGGTGTGTGTGTGGTTGTATGCCAATAAAACTTCATGTACAAAAACAAGCAGACCGGATTGGGCCTATAGGCTATAGTTTGCTAGCCCTCTAATCTGTCCTATCATACTAGCCAGAATCCAGAAGCAAACCTTGATATCACCTTCTCTCTTATCCCTGTTGTCCTGTCAAATTCTTTGTCCTGTAGATTTTATCTCCCTGGTCTCTCCAATCCATCCATTCTCTCCAACTCCATCCTTACTCTCCTTCTCCAAGCCATTTGAGCCAGAGCCTCCTCACCTCTCTCCTTGACTCGGTTCCTGCCACCATCAATCCATTCTTAACTCAGAAGCCAGAGTGATCTTTTAAAAACATGGATCTGATCATGTCACTCTCTGCCAAAAACATGTCAGTGGCTTCCTTACCTACTCTTCTTTTTAGCCTTATCTCATGTCTCTCTGACCTTTATTCTCTGACCCTCGTACACACGGGTTCTTTTTCTAGTTTCAGTGACTATCTAATTGTTTTGACCATGTCACATAGTAATAAATATGGTGTTGTTGTGTTATGTGCCATGGAGTCATCTCTGATTCATAGGGATCCCTCCTTGGGTTTCTGAGGCAGTATCTCTACGGAAGTAGATTGCCCAACCTTCCTT
>NW_006921876.1:3275075-3299605 GCF_000298275.1 Orycteropus afer afer
TTCTTCTTTCTTCTTGACGAGGAGAGACCTGTCAGTTACATATTCTTTAGTTCCTTATACCTCCTAGCATTTATGACGATTGTAATTAAACTAATTGTCAAGTTGTTTAACAGCTGCGTTCCCTGATATAATATAAGCTTTAAAGGGCTGGGCTGTATTTGTCTGGTTTATTGTGTGATCAATACCTAAAATTGTTGGGTCAAGTTGGTTCTGACTCATAGTAACCCCATGTGACACAGTAAAATTTGCCCCATAGGATTTTCTAAGCTGTAACATTTGCAGGAGAAGATCGCCAGGTATTTCTTCTACAGAGCTTTGTGTGGGTTTGAACTGTCAACTTTTAGGTTAGTAGTTGAATGCTTAGCCATTGCACCACCAGGTCTCTTTTCACAAATGTTAGGCACTCCATAAATATTTTTGGAATGAAGGAATAAATGAATAATATGGAATGAAAGGACTGACCAACTTATATGATGTCAAGCAGGGAGGTTGGGTGTTTGAGGAAGAGTTCTGAAAATGCAACTCTCATTCCCAACCCAAATATCTTACCATGCTTCCCATTGCATGGAAATAATTCCCACCTCTAGCAATTCATTCCTTTGGTAAGGACAGGGAACCTCTAGGAAACCCCTGTGAAAATGCAAACACTTTGTCATAAGCAACAGCATGACCCCTTGTGCATGGGTCTTAACTCTTATTAAGCTGCAAACAGACACGCCAAAGATAGCCATAATGATAGCTGTACCCCCCAGGGTTGTTGAGTGGATGAAGTAAGTGAGATAATTCATGTACTGTGATCAGAGTAGAGCCTGTCAAATATCAGAAATTAAAAAAATAATAAATAAAAATTCAGAGGTGATAGAAGAGGTGGAAGCAGGCAAGAAGAGGGCTGGCCTTAGGGAGGCTGAGATTGATCTTCCTAGGTGTCTTTGGGCTTCCAGCGTCAAGGTGGGCACTGAACATTGTACTGGATATGAATTTGTACATCACTCATCACTAACGTATCTGTAAAACCAAAACCTACTGCCTTTGAGTTGACTGAGACTCATAGCGACCCTAGGGGATAAAGTAGAATTGCCCGTGGGGTTTCCAAGGCTGTACATCTTCAGGGAAGCAGACTGCCTCATCTTTCTCCCACAGAGTGGTTAGTGGGTTTGAACTGCTGATCTTTTAGTTAGCAGCTAAATGCTTTAACCACTGCACCAGTAGAGCTCCTTAATCATATCTGAAAACCTATGTAATTGCAAGAACAAATGAAAAAAATAGAGCCATTAGTAAAGTCTTAGAATGGCCCAAGCATTGGAAAGGAGGCAGGCTACCTAGCTTTAACAGCTTGAGGAAGGGGGCAGCTGCCCTTCATCAGGGTATGCATTTAAACTTATCAAGGATGTTTCTAGGTAATCACAGGCCACCCTTCTGCTGCTTGGCTTCTTTGAGACTTAATAAAAGCCTGCATTTCATTGTACAGTTCCTTCATGTGCTTTGTGAACTTCTGCTGGGAATGCCAGCATTTCCCAAGAGACAAAATTTGTGTATGGAGTTTGGATTCCACCTGATCCATTCATTCATCCAATATTTATCGAGCACTTTCTTTGACAGTCACTGTGCCAGGTGTTGGGGAATTTTTGAAGCACTTACTGTTTCCCTGAGGGAGTCGAGGTGGTGCAAGAAGTTTGTGATTGGTTGTTAATCTAAAGGTTGGCAATTTGAACCCAGTCAGTGGCTCTGTGGAAGAAAAGCCTTGTGAACATCTTCCATGAAGATGGTACCTAGAATACTCTATGGAGTGGTTCTACTCTATAACACATGGGGTCATCATGAGTTGGGGACTGACTCAACAGCAGCTAACCCTAACAACTATTTCCCAGACCTTGTACAAGTCCGTTATGGACATTAGCTCATTCAGTCTTCATGGCAACACTGTGAGGAAGTACTATGGTCATTCCCATTTTACAGATGCGAAAGCAGAGTCGCAGATAAGGTGCCTTTTAACTCGTATACTCGACCACCTCCAAGCCAGCTACCTGAACCCCTATCTTTAGGGATATTTTTAGTCAAAAGCAGGAATCACTGTATGTATCTGCAGGATTGGGGGAAACAGAACTGAGAACTGAGCTGGAGTGTTCACAATTAGGATGGAGGACAGTGCTCCCGGTGAGATCCAGGCCCTGGGTGCTCTGAGGCTTTTATTGTGCACTGGGGTACTGGGACTTAAGGCATTCACTAAGGCACCTAGTTTTGTCCCTTGTGAAAACCACCTCTGGTCTCTGCTGAGTGGCTGCTGCCTTGGCAGGGACCAGTCTTCCTGTCCCTCACTCATATCCCCTCTCCCCACTTCCCTGGCTCCCTGAGTCTCTAACTTCCTGGCCTGCCATGGGCTGGGTAAAACTGTATCCAGGAGGGGCAGAGGGACACAATGGGTCCTGTGATCAGGACTGGAGGCCCTGTTTCTAGGCCTCAGGATGAGCCCTCTAACAACTGTGTCCTGATTATAGGAAGCCTTAAGTTAAATTTCCCTTCCTTTTGGGAGGTCTAGATCCTCTCCCCTTCCTCTAGGCATGGTTTCCTGGCTCCCACTTTCAACCCTTGGTGGTGCTAAAGGCGCTCACAGCACTGTGTACCTATGAGGAGGTGCAAGGCTTCAGATGTGGGCAGTTCCGATGGGCGGAAGTTAACACCGACGGTTTAGCATGCCAGTGCATGGTGATGATGAAAAGCAGGATGACTTTTAATCAGGGTTATTATTGTTTTAAAATTCCACAGACTATGCACTGCCTTACTGACTGCACCTGGGGCAGATGATTCCTATCATTGCCTCATTACATGCCACTGCCTCATAAGACCTGAGTTTGTTGCGTCACCTCAAGGTCAATATCAGATGAGGACGGAGCATGTTGAAGAATTCCCTGGTTCACGCATTTTCCTGCTTCCAGGGCGCAGTGGGGCTCCCCAGTTAAAGTCTAAAGTGAAGACTCCTGTCTCTAAGGCTTCCTTTGGGAGGGTAGCAGGAGACACTTCCCCCTTGTCCACTGCTGCCTGTGTGGCCTTCTCAAAGTTGGTTGGCCATGAGACCTTATCTCTGACCTGGGTTTTAAAGCCAAAGGATGTGGTGGAGGCTGAAGAATGCAGCTGCCATGCTGACTCTTGGGCAAGGAAAATATGTGGCAAGCTATGCCCTTTCTCTGAAGCACTTCTCAAAGCTCCAAGGTGACCTGTGTTCCCCTAAGGCTGACTAAACTTAGGTAGCCTTTGTGACATGGAGCAGGGTTTGGTTGCTCTGGAAGGATCCATTTGGGTATTCTTCTCATTTTCCAGAGAAGACTGGAAGGGCACAGAATGGCTGCCATGAAGTTCTAACTTTGTCCAGGAAGCAGATCTCTTCTATTCACAAGGGCTCCATTCACTCCCTGGGTTAGAACTGTGGGATTTGCCTGGGTTGCTTGCTGAAGGTGGTCTGACCTCACCAGTCAATGGAACCCCAAGAGGCCTTGGGTCAGCCAGGAGCCTCTGGCCCTTCTCCTAGTCATCACCTGATACCTCACCCAGCCACACCACATCCAAGGCATAAAGATGCCAGGGAAAAGTCAGTCTTTCTCAAAATTTCTTAAGACAGCCCAGGTATTTCCCTTTTCCTATCTGGTTCCCAGTGGCAGTAGAAGGGAGGAAAGTATGAGCAGTTAAGTTTTTCTGAGCATGAAATGGAAAAACAACACACCTCCAGACAGTGGCTATTACAAGGCTGTGCCATGTTTTGATAAGGTTGTGGTCATCTAGGTCCACACCTAGTCTGGGAAGTGGCAGGGTAAGAGAAGAGGTAACTCAATCCAGATGTTAGCAGAAAAAGAAACATGGGGACTTTCCAACTCAAATTCCACACATGTGCTTAGTCCTGCTGCCAAGCCACAGCCAGGACCACTGTTCAGAGGTGAACCAGAGGTCAGCAAGGGTGCTGGAGCCCCTGAGGTAGATTATTCTGCCTAGAAAACCCACGTGCCATTCCTAGAGCCTCCCCACCCTGGCTTCTCACTCCCAGCAATTAAAGAAATGAGGCTTTGTTGCCATTGGATGGACAAACCCATCTAGTTCCAAGTCTGCAGCTTTTATTAGTGGTTTAGACAAGTCAATTTCCTAGTGAACTGGAGATTTGAGGGGAAGTTAGGAACCATCTCTCTTACCTCATTTTCAGAGAAGGAAACTAAAGACTCAGTGAGATTAAGAAACCAGCTTGACAAATGTAAGATTTCTCACTGAGTATATAAGTTTATGGTCATTTATAAGTAAACAGTTATATCAGTGAAAGGTCAGAAATGGCAAAAAAGCATTTACTGTAGAATCAAAAAGCCTGATTTCCCATCACTGAATAAAGATGATTAGGTGAATCTGAGCAAGTTCCTTAATGCCTTCATGTTTCATTATTCTAGGAACCTCAAGTTGAAAAAGAAATCCAAGTTTATCTTGTCAACTATCAACCTTAATGTCTGACCATCAACAAGGAAACAGAGGTTGGAAACTTAAATACCTTCAATGGCAAAGCAAGCAACATAAATGTGTAAAGATTCTGTGAGATAATAAATAAATAAATAAAAGTGATAGAAGCATTGGCTAATTAAAAAAAAAAGAAAAAGAAACCACCTTAAAGTCACACAGCTAGTGAGTGATTCCTGATTCTGCCCAGGGTTGTTGCTAATACCCTTTGGAACTACATGCTATGCCATGCGATAGCTTGCTCCTTTACCAGAGCCACACGATTGTTGCAGCCTATATGGATTTCCTTCATAGGTGACTTTATCTGCTTCCCGTGGGATAAAATCAAGCAGTCCAGAGATAAACTTCTCTTACATCCTATGCTTGCACATAAGGAACACCTCCTTGACTCTGGAGGGCCCTCGTGCAAGAGTAAGAGCTGCTTGTGTTGGGGTGTGGCTTCTCCACTGGCCTGGCTCAGCTCTGCCAAACAGAAAGTATTCTGGAAAATTACTTTTTGTTTGCCTAGCTCTTCCATTTGGTTAGAAAATCCCCATCCTGCCAAACACCAATCTGTCTGAACAGTGCCACAGCCTGTCACATTTCATAGCTTTACTGTGCCTATCTTGGTGTGCTGCTTGGCAATTATAGATTGCAAGTCTACCTTGCAGTGTAGGGTTTGTAGCCCACACTCCTGCTCACCCACAGGCCAACTCTGCCTTAGTTGAGTGCCGTTGGTGTTCACATTTTATGGCCCCACTGAGTGATGAATTGCATGGCCAACCAGTTCAGTAGCATCTTTGGTCTGCTGGGGCCAGGTCAAACAGTGACCTGACTGGGGATTTGCTCATTGTTAAAAACACTTAGGAGGCTTTTCCAACATGTCAGCCCTGCTGGATGATGGGCAGCACCAATCACATTCATAGTAGAGTGAAGATTGTTAGACAGAATGCACTGTGCCTTGCAGCAAAGAGGAATTCATCTCGTGAGGTGCCCCTGTGGGCAAGGTCACACCTAAGCAGAGAAACACAGTGTAGGTTTTTAGAGATCCCATCTCAAGAAGGGAGAATGTGTCTCTGGCTATAATGCCGTTAGTTTCCCTTTTCCTTCCCTCTGATTACAAAATACTGTCCTCCTTCCCCAGTACTATTTGTATTTTGCTTAGGTTTCTGTGTAGTTTGCAGACCTGCTGTTGGGTGTCATTCCTCTGGGTTCTTAGCAAGAGCCCCTGATAAGGGTGTCATAGGTGCTATAGTCCCATGCATAGGTTTGAGTTGCAATCATACCTGTATGTTGAATCCTAGCATAGGGTGTGGCATGCTGTGGATGCCCAATATCTGGCACATGAAGGAAATAAGGAGGATGGTATTTCCACTTACATTTTCTCATTTGGCACATTTATGAATGCAGGTGACAACGTCATTAATGCTGATTACAGGAGAGCCTGAGCACTTTCTGATACTACCCGCTACAAAACTTCAGAGTGAGGCCACTTGGTCTGTACTGTCTGGGACCTTAGTGAGGAAAACCATATGCAGTCCCCTCTAAGCATCCTGTCACCTCACCTTTTTGTGGAAGCCCATGGCAGGGATATTACATCTCACACCAGCATCTTCCTCATGGCTGCAGCCCAGAGACTCGGCATTGAATTTGCAGTTGATGATGGACTTCTCATTCCCTGTGCACTCAATTTCATTCAGGTGGATAGGTCCTATCCCTGATAAGGGAAAATAAATGTGAGCTATGAAAACTTTGAAGAAAATGTTCTGGAATTGACCCAGAAAGTCAAGGACAATGAGAGCTTGCCTCTCCCATCCTTCTAACCTCTTCTCATAATCAGCTCAATGACCTGGGTCTCTTGTCTTTGGGGAAGAGAAGAAAATTTATCCTTGGGATGAGGTTCCTGACACTAAACCATTGCTTTTTGTCTTGGAATTCACTTCTCCCATAAGAACAAATAAAGTTTGTTACTAACTTGCTGTGTGACCTTGGCCAGGTCACAGCTTCTATGACTATTGGTCTTCTCACATAAATGAAAGAGTTAAATTAGAATGTTCTTCCCAGCTTGAATATTCCATGCATCTATGGATTAGAAAGGAATGACTATCACAGTATCTTGTCATTGACCATGCAGGAAACAGATGATATACTATAATTAAATAATTTGAGTAGAGTTAGAGAAAAAAAAAGGGGGGCAGGATACTTTAAAATAGAGGCATGGACAGAATGTAGGGCAATAACAAAGAACAGGAGTACTCAGGGATGAGTGACAGTGCACATAGATACCACTCCTATACCTGTAGGAGTGAAGGGAGGAAGTCAATATCTGAATCAGCAGAGCAGAAACGCTGTGTGGAGGGGTCACCTGATGAAAACTGTTACTGGTCATGGAGGGTGAAGTCTGGGGGGGGGGTCCTGCAGGGAGAGTATGTACCCTGGCCTCTCTCTCTTCTCCTCCTCCAGTTTCCTGCAAGCGCTCTTCATTGGCCAAACCCAACTGTGCCTCCTGGGACACTGGACAATATGGAAAAGAGTGGAGAATAATCCTGAAAAGGAGATAGAAGGCATCCTGGAGGATATCAGGGGCAACATCTATTATAGGCATTGACATAACAAGAGTGAGCCTCACACTGCTTGACAGACAGCATCCTCATTCTGATGAACTTTCAGTTCAAGTCAGGTCATACAAGTAACTTTCCTCTTTCCAGCCCATTAGATGGATGGAAGCCCAGTTCTTTCCAGGTACTCTGGCATGCATCTCTTCCCAACTTCTTGGAACCCTGCTCTGCCAGTGACCTTCTCACTCTCCTAATACTCACCTCTTCCTCTTCTTTGGACCCTGTCTCTCATGCTCTAGAATCTCTCATCTTTACAATAACCTCCATTGACCCCACATCTCCCTTTGCCCTGTCAACGCCTCCCCTCAGGGTGGACTTCGTGGAAGAGTTGTCTGTTCTTGTTCTCTCTACTTGCATGGCAAATGATATAATCTTGTCTCTAATTGGTTTCTCCTCCAGATCTCCCCATCTCAGAAACAGCACTTCCATCCACCTGGTTCTTCCTGCCAGAATCCAGAGATCCGCTCTGGTACTGCCTCTTTCTCCTTTATCTCTGACAACCAACCCATCACCACATTCTGTTCACTGCCCCAAATCTGGATACCTTTTTTTCCCCCTTCCATTCATGTTGCCATAACCTTAGTCCCCAGAAGGCTGGCGGTTCAAACCCACCAGCCACTCCTCGGAAGGAAGATGGGGCAATCTACTTCCGTAGTGATACTGCCTCGGAAACCGAAGGAGGGGTCGCTATGAGTCGGGTCGACTTGACGGCACATAACAACAACAACAACAACACATTAGTCCAACCATTTAATCTTCTATCTTTCTAATACTGGAAACAATAATCTAAATTCTAGTCTCCCTCCCCTCTTGCTTATTTCAATCTATTCTCCAGACAGCAGTCCAAGTGACTTTTTTTAAAAAAATATGTATTGAATCATGACACTCTCTGTCTTAAAACCTTTAGTGACTTCCCAGTACACTTACAGATACAACACTTAATCATCAGCCTAGTCTACAAGAACCTCCATGATCTGACCTCCCACCTCCTGTTCCAGCTTTGCCTGCTCTCCTCCCTCAGCCACAACTATCTCCTTTCAGCTCCTCTATTAAGCAGAGCTCTTGCCTCTGCCTCAATGGTTTTTCTTCCCACTTCTCACATTCTAACTCCTCTTATCTTGCAGGGCTCAGCTTCCACATCACTTCCTTAGAGAAGTCTTTTCTGATTCCTCAGCCTAAAATGGGATCCCCTGTGCAGCCTCCCACTGAGCTCCGCTTTACATTGTTTCTAGGTGGTTATTTGTTTAATGTTTGTAGGTCTTCCCAACTAGGCTGGAGGATCCACTAGGGCAGGGGGCAGGTCGAGTTTCCCTTTTGTATTCCCAACCCCCAAACCCACTGCCATTGAGTTGATTCTGACTGATATCAACCCTATAGCCCTACAGGGTTCTGAGGCTGTAATTGTTCCAGAGGCAGACTACCACATCTTCCTCCCACAAAGCAGCTTGGTGGGTTTGAACAGTCAACCTTTTAGTTAGCAGCCAGATGCTTAACCACTGTATCACCAGGGCTCCTTGTATTCCCAACCAGTGCCAGGTAAACTTTAAAAAAGAAAAAAAAAAATTTGCTGTTGAGTCAATTCCAATTCATGGTGACCGCGTACAACTGCTGCATAGGGTTTTCAATGGCTGAGTTTTTTGGAAGCAAATCACCAGACCTTTCTTTGGAAAAACCTTTAGGTGGGTTCAAATTGCCAACCTTTTGGTTACTAGTCAAGCTCTCAACCTTTTGTGCAATCCAGGGACTACTGCCTGGCCAATAGGAAGTGCTAATAAGTTGTGTCTAAATGTTGAATTCACTGAGTGCTGTTGTATCTCAGCCTCTGTACTAAGTGGTGGAGATTCAAGGATGAATAAGGCAGGTCTCTTCATTGAAGAGCTTTTAGTTCATGGGAGGCAGACATATACACAAAGACTTGTCTGGGGTTTCTGGAGACACCAATAGTTAACTTCAGAAGCAGTTCGTGTTAGTAGGTGAGAGCCAAGTTTCCATTTCTTTGGAAATTCATGAATAATGATGTTTCCAATTCACTGGAATTTTATAAAATAGTATAAATTAATAAAAACACACAGTGACTATGGCTAGAAGCATCCAAAGACTCAGAATAACACTTAAGGAACCCTGATGGGGCACGGTGGTTAAAAAGTGGTCAGCTGCTAACAGAAAGGTTCAAACCTACCAGCCGCTCCACGGGGAAAGATGTGTCAGTCTGCTTCCATAAAGATTTGGAAACCTTATGGGGCAGTTCTACTATGTCCCACAGGGTCATTATGGGTTGCAGCCTACTCAATGGAAATGGGTAAACAGCAATCGAAGCAAGCAAGGATCATAGCTCCTGGCTTAAGATGGACATAAAAGTGAACAGCAACCTTGGACTTGTGTACCACGGGCTTGTTTGAGGATGATCATGATGGTAGCTAATATTTATTGGCCACTTAGTATATGCTGAACTCAGGTCTGAACACATTGGTTATATTAACTTATTTAATTATCACAACAACCTAATAAAATGAGGAAACTGAGGGCCAAGATTACAGTAACTGGACCACTGGTAGAGGTAAGATTCAAACCAGGCAGTGTGACCCCAGAGTCATGATTTGAAGTTTCTGAAGTGCATTCTGGAGAATCAGGAGAGAAAACCCTGTTTTGGAAAGGAGTAGAAGGTTTGTTCTGGGAAAGAGCTGAGCAATCTGGTCCCAGAGAAAACCTACGTTCTCCTGCCTCTAGGGATGTCCCCACTCTCTCCTACCTCCTGGGATGCATTCTCCTTTCTGCCTTTAAAGGACACCTCAAGTCCCTCCTCCTCCATGGCTTAGCTTGAAAAGATCTCACCCTCTTCTAAACTACTTTTGACACCTCTCACACACTCAGCAATGAGCTTTGCAGTCAGTCTGAGATTGAATTCAGCCTGCATCTCCTTGGAGAGTGACTAGTTCTTTCTGAGCTCTACTTTCCTCACCCGTAAAAGGAAACAACAATAATAATATCTATCTTGCTCAGTTAAGATTATGAGGAATGAATGAGGCAAAGTATGTTAGGGACTGGCATTTACGCATTGACAGCTCTGTATCCCAACCACTAGACCACCAGGGAGCACTTACTCAGTGAATAGTAAGTAGCATTATCAGTAGTATTTCTTCTGTATCACAATTTATTTGTTAGCATAATTTATCTTTGATTGGGCTTCTTATTTCTCTCACTTGACTTAAGCTTCTGGAGAGCAGAAACTTTAATTATAAATGTTTGTGGAATAAATAAATTCTCCATTTCAGGATCCAACCCTAACAACACTGAATAAATGTTTGTTGATTGCTAAACTATAGGACACAAGTCATGGGTGGTACAAATGATTAAGCATTCAACTTAATCTGGGTGACCCCACCCAGAGACTCTTAATTAACCCACTTAATCTGGGTGACCCCACCCAGAGACTCTTTGGAAAATAACTTGGTGATTGGCTTCTGAAGGGGCATAGCCATTGAAAACCTTATGGAGCAGTTTTACTCTGCACACATGGGGTCACCATGAATCAGAATTGACTCCATGAAAACAAACAACAACAACAGACTACAGGACAGGAGTTCTGGTACAGAAGTGCCTAAGGCACTTGACTGCTAACCAGAAATCTGGCAGTTCAAACCGTCAGCCACTCCTAGGAAGGAAGACTGGGCAATCTACTTCCGTAGTGTTACCATCTCAGAAACCCAAGGAGGGGTCGCTATGAGTCAGCTCTGACTCAACGGCAAGTAACAACAACAACAACAACAACAGACAGAAGGAGAAAGGTTAACTAAAAAACTTACCATGCTTCAGATTCCATCTAACAATTGATTGGTCGAATTCTGGCCCAACAGTGGCTCTCTCAGAAACCTGGGGGTGAGGCTCCTAAGGGCAGGCCCACTTACCCACAGAGCAGAGAGACAGAAGTGTTTCTCACCCTCTTCCCTCAACCACACAGAGCTGGGTAAGCTAAACAGTGTGGGCAGTGGTGCCAAAGGACACTAGCTGGGTGTTCAGCCTCAGTCTGTCCTGCAATGTCTGTGGGCTCCTGGCCCTACATTGCTGGCCTGTGTTTGACCTTCTGCACTCTTGACCTCTAGCTTTCACCCACTTCTGGGTTCTGGAAGCTTTCTGAATTCCTTCTCCTCATGATGCCTTCCCCACTTCTACCTCTGCTTTGCTCTTCCCTCATGGATGTATAACCACATGGTGGTGATATGACCACAAGGTTTGGAGCAGGAGCAGGGTGATACGGAAGAATCCCCATGCCACACCTTTGAGTGGGCCAGACTCTGTGGACTGAGATCTGTTAATGGGTTAAACAGTCAATTTAGCTGGTTACAATCAGATTTTAAAGACCACAATTGAATGGAACTGGAAATATCCTTGTGTTTTCGACTTGTGTTGTAAAGGAAAGAATTGCTTTATGACATTTTTTTCCCCAGTTTTATTAGCATGGCATATTCATGTATTTCTTACTGTGGATTATAGGAAAAAAGGATTTAATGCCACTGGTCTCCATCTGCTCTGTC
Source organism: Orycteropus afer afer (assembly GCF_000298275.1). NCBI lineage: Eukaryota > Metazoa > Chordata > Mammalia > Tubulidentata > Orycteropodidae > Orycteropus > Orycteropus afer. Next base: position 3,286,690 of record NW_006921876.1, read on the forward strand.
CAATACAGTACTCACCAGCCACATGGACTATTGAGTACTTGAAATGTGGTGAGTCTGACTTGAGACTTGTGGTGAGTGTAAAATACACATTTCATTCTGGAGATGTATTACAAAAAATGTAAACTATCACATTAATATTGTCTATGAATCAGAATTGACTGAATGGAAATGGGTGGTTATATCAATTACATGTTGAATGATATTTGGAATATATTGTATGAAATAAGATATATGACTAAACTTAATTTCATCTATTTCTTTTTACTTTTTTTTGTGGCAACAAGAAAATTTGAAGTTACATATTGGCTTGCATTATTTTTCTGTTAGACAGCACTGCTCTAGAATGTTGAAACTTTTTCGAGTGTTCATACAGCTCACTCACCTTATTCAATTGGGATTCATTCATTCACTACTCATAAAATGTACATCTCTTGTATATGATGCGCTGGGCATAGACCCAGCACAAAGGACAGAGAGACAAAAGACACAGGCCTGCACTCACAGAACTCAGGGGGCAGGAGGAAGTAGATGCATAAATGGGCAGAGGTGTCCATATGTGTGCAGGGAATACAGAAGCATAAAGGAGCAGTGGTTGACTATGACCTGACATTCTTTTTGGTGATAAGAGCAGGTTTCTGAGAGAATCACAGAAGGTTGGGGGCAGATAGAACCTCAGACCATTAATCCAGCTATTTTCTTTGACAGTGAAGACCTGGAGGCCCAAAAGTTTGCTCAAGATCACAGAGCCAGGGCCAGCTAGCAGGGCGAGGACTCAAACTGCTGCCACTCAGTTCTTGCCCTTTCAGTACTCTCTGGTTCTGGGTGTGGCCACCTGGTCCATCAGCCTGTCTGTTCTGCAACTTGACCTTGAATATGTACTTTTCTCTTTCTTCCTACTGGAGCGGAGCCCTCCCAGCATGGCAGAAGATAATAAATCATCCAATGGTTCTTTCAAAGACCATATCGAAAATGCCAAACATCTCTTTCTCCCAGAGTTCTGCTGGGCCTGATGCCTTGGAAAATTTTGGCTGCTCTGGGCAGTGAAATAATTAGGTCAAATAGCACACACCCATAATAAATGGAATATTTATGTCATCCAGTGGCTTGTTTGTTTCTTGGAATGAGTGATCTTTGTCCTGAAGGCCTTAGGAGAGCCCACATCAACATGTCTACCAATGAGTGAAATGGACTGTGGGAATAGTTAAGATCCAACAGCATCCTGGAGAGCTCGTTGTGGCCAAAGGAGGACTGTAGTGTTGCATAATGAAAGCTGCCTGAAAGGAAAATGCTGTGTTCTAGATCCCAAAATTATGGTGTACACCTAGGAAGCCTGCACAGATGGATAGTGGAGGTGGAGAGATGTTCCAAATGGTAATAGGATTGGGCCAAAATGAGTGTAAAGGAAAAAGCCCAAATCTGAGAGCACTTAGGATTCGCTCTTTCTCTGCCACTATCAGGGTGACCTCAGGCAAGTCACTTGTTCTCTAGAGCCAAAAATTTCTCATCTGTTGGGCTAGGTGACCTGACTCCTCACCAGCAGAGACATATATGGTCCCAGGATTCTTCTCACCAGTCCACTAAAAAGCACAGCCTCTTTCTAACCATAGGGGATCCATTTAAGAGTTGACCTATCACAGTCTGGGGCAAGGGCATGTTGTAAAAATAACCAACAACGGCACTAAATGGATGAGCTCTGCTTTCAGCAGCATGCTTGTGTTGGAGGTAAAGTCAAAAGCATGTTTCCAGAGTCTCACACAGGAAACCACTGGATGTGGTTGGTCCAGCCCTGAGAACTGGGGACTATTATCTGTAAAAGCTGTGATCCATGACCTCATCACATTCCTTTCTGCGGAGTGATGGCTGTATGTTTGACAGTATGGAAACATCTTCCCTCCAGAGGATAGGACACCCCCATTCCTTCCTCCCCAACCCCCTGCCAAGCATGAGCAAGCCCCTCCCAGCCATCATAGCCCATAATCCACAGCAATCTCCCTGTTGGTCATCACTGAGAAATTCCAGGCAATGACTGGATTCCCCTTGTTCAAATCACACTGCTCCAGGGGAGGGCTGGGCATTCATTAGGTTGCATGGTCTGTTTTAGAAGCAGCCTTTTCCTTCTGAAGGACCAGGGCTTGGCAAGATGAATAGTCTTCATAGAGCCTTGTGGGGAGGGGGAAACTATTTGTTCTGTTGTAGTCTCCTGTTCACATGTTTCTTTCAATGAGTGACTCACTTGAAAGCCTGGTATACTTTTGTTATTTGCTCAAATGGAAGATTTGTTCAGGAAACTTAATAAAAACCAGGACCCTTTCCATGAGCATCTCAGGAGAAACGCAGTTCGAGGTTCTCATTCGCCCTCTTTGGTGTAAGTGGGAGAATTTTTGTGGTGCTGCACCACAGTAGAAAAGTAAGATGACAGTTGAGATGTTTTTGTCTGCAGAAGTGGTTCACGACCTGTCCAATACTGTAGTTCCATTCTGGAGGAAAAGTCAGAGAACCTCGGCTTTCTCATGTGGGCAGTGGAGAGCCCTGGGCTAGGGGGTGGGAGACCTATGTTAGAGCATTAATTTGACACTTAGATGTTGTTAAGTCCCTGGGTGGCACTGAAGTGTTTACTTACTAATTGAAAGGTTGATAGCTCAAATGTACCTAAAGGTGGCTCAGAAGAAAGGACTGGGAATCTACTTCTGAAAAATCAGTCACTAAAACCCCCCAAAGCACAGTTCTACTTTGACATACATGGGCTTGCCATGAATTGGAATTGAGTTGCTGGCTTTTTTTTTTTTTTTTTAAATACATTGCCTCACTTTGGTTAATTTAAGGAGCTCTGGTGGTGCAGTGGTTAAGGCATTCAGCGGCTAACCAAAAGGCCAGTGGTTCAAACCCACCAGCCTCTCCATGGGAGAAAGAAGAGGCAGTCTGCTTCCCTAAAGATTTACAGCCTTGGGAAATCTATAGGGCAGTCTACTCTGTCCTGTAGGGTCACCATGATCTGAATCAACTCGATGGCAGTGGGTTTGATTTGGTTGGTCAATTTACTTCCTTCTCTGGGTCTCAGCTTCCAAATCCACAAAGTGGGGAGTTTGCACTCAACATTCTCTAAGCCCCTACCAGTCTTACTGTCTGGGCTGTGATTCTCTAATAGAACAGCAGCTGCTGAAGGGATGTCAAAAAGCAGGAGACCCAGAAAAGCCTTAGGCCAGCCAGCCAGGCCCCTGGCAGTAGGCTAGACACCAGGGCTGGGCTCATCAAGCAATACTGACCATGACGAGAGGCCACTCGAACAGCCTCCTGTTTCTTACCTTGGCCCAGCCTGGAGCCAGTGATGGCCTCCTTGGCACTCCCAAAGCCCAGTTCTCGGCAGACCACACTGGCAGACACCAGGTCCCACTTGTCATCACAGATGGTTCCCCATTCTCCGTTCTTCAGCACCTCCACACGGCCCTCTCCAGTGTTGGCACCACCTCTCAACCGCACCAATGGTTGCTGAGGAGACACATAGTCTTGCTGAGCAAAGAAGCTGATGCGTGGTTCGGCTGGCAGCAGCAGAAGGCACACTATTCACCCCTACCTTACCCATCCCCAGCCCACATTTGTTCTGGAGCCAAGTTCACACACAATCCCACAGTCCAGGAGCTGAAGCTGTGCTTAATGTGTGTGTGTGTGTGTGTGTGTGTTGGGGGAGGAGGCTTGTGCTCACTCTGGTGCAAGCTTCCTTTGCAGCCCTTATTATTATTATTTTAAATTGTGATTTGGGTGAAAGTTCACAGAGAAAATTCATTTTCCATACAGTAGTTCACACACACTTTGTTTCATGACATTGACTGCAATTCCCCACTATGTAACAGCTCTCTTCCCACTTCCTCTCTGTAGTTATCTCTTCCCTGTGTCCTTCCCTCCCACGCACTCCTGCCCCTCAAGCTGTCTCCCTGTGCAAATACCTTTGCAGCCCTTTTATGGAGCTTTTGTCCTGGAGCACTGGGGAGCCCATCAAGGACCCTCATTCATTTGTCATCAGCTGTGACACAAGCCGATCCCTTCATTCTCCTTTTCCCTCATCACCCTATCCTATGACTGGTTCAAGGATGTTATCATGAGTACTTCCCTCCACTCTGTCACCCTGGAACCTCAAGCTTTAAAGCTACAGAAAGACGCTCCTTCCCACATGTCCAGATGGCATCATCATGTTGCCTTGCTTATAACAGAGTACAGTGATCTTACCCTGAGGGGGAGCCTTATAGGAAGACTCCTTGCTACTAAAGTTTCTTCAGTGATTCTGCTTTGCACACCAATGAAAGACAGGAGGGTGAAAGGTAATGGAAAGACAGAGCACTAGAAAGTGGAGCCTTTGCTGAGCTAAAAATAAGGCCATGACATAGAGAATGGATTCTGCAAGGGGGCGGGCAGCCTCACACTGGTAAGGACCCACATCCATTCTGGAGATGAGTTCACACACAATCCCATTCCTGCTCTTGCCGTTTCCCAATTTTACTATCTAAACTGCACGTCTTGTCCAAATCTGCCAGTTTCTGCAAAAAGATCCAGCCCTGTGAGATATGCTGAGAAGTATGGGAGTTATAGTTTAAATATTATTTGTTTACTGGCAGCTGGGAAACCTTAATCACCTTATGGGATTGATTGAACTGTACTAGCTTCTTGACCCCAGTGGATCATTTCTTACCAGATGAGAGCTGGGTCACTTAACTCTATCTGCCCACATCCGGTTTGCATAAGTTTCAGTGTATGTGTCTTGGTGGGGAACTCAGAAGGTTCTCAGGCCCTGAGTTATTACTGACACTTATTTGGCTCAACACAGAGGGGGAAGGGTAACTGTACGGCGATTAAGCAAGAGTCACCTTCTGCTCTGGCCTGTGCTGCCCTTAGCCCATCACTACCCTCCCCCACCCCACTGATGGCGTGGATGAGGCTGGCCTGATTGGAGGTAGTATTTTTCAAGCATCCATGTACACCAGCTACCTTGAGGGACAAAGCATTAAATAAGAACCTTGTTGCTCCATCTTCTAGCTGAGGTTCCATCTCAGGCACCTCTCTCTGCCCCACCAACTGTGCCTCATGTCTGGCCAGCTGTCTGGTCATAGCAGGGTGGAACACAAGACATCACCCAGATTCACCAGACCCTAGAGACTGCTCTGACTTGGCATTATGGGGAGAAGAAAAGAGGGACATGGGTGTGTGCAAAGCACTCACTGGCTTCAGGCATCTTTATTTTAGCTTTTTTTTTTTTTTTCTAAAAAAAAAAAACCTGCTGGCTCCAGTGTCTTGTTTTCTGTAGATCCATCACTTTCATTCCCCTTCCACTTTCCTTCAAGCTGACTAGTTGGAGGCCAGGCCCCCTTCCCAGCCAGAGCGTGACCCACACTTAATGGAGGCAGAGTGTCAAATAACCTTGCCCCAGCCCAGCAGTGGCCAGGCAGAGTGTCAGCTGGCCCTAGAGAAGAGAAAGAAAGAAACCAAGGGAAACTGTGATGTAAGGCGCGCTCTCTCTCTTGCTTTTCTTTTTCTTTTTTTTTAAATTGGTTTGGTGTGAACTTGATTCCTTTGCTTTAAACCACACAGTAGAAGAATTCCAAAACAGTAGGACCTGGTATTCTGGATGACAAATGAGAAGAGCTCAGGGTTCAGCTGAGGCTGTGGAAAGGATGTATGCCTTCAAATCATGGAGAGGGTGGGGTGGGTGGGGTAAATGGGATGGGGCAACAGGGTGGCTCATTTGGAGATGGCCCCAAAATAATGTTATCCACGTATGCTTGTGCTGATTGGTTGCAAACATGTGATGGTGTGACCATGTCTATGCACTTTAGTCACCTGAGTGAGGGAACTGAGGAGGCAGGGCCAACCCATTCACAGGTGCTGCCTCCCAGAAGTACCAGGCAGGCACTCCAGAGAGTTCCCACATCCTCTGTTTGATGGATGGAATCACATCATTCATTTCACTTCTTTCATTTAAGACTCTGTCTTTTTTCAAAATATACCACCCCAGCCCAGGAGAGAGCAACCAGTATGGTACATCAGACCTTTGCCCTGGTTTCTCCTTTCCATTTGAGAAGTGCTATTACAACCTTTCCAAGGTCCTCAGGTATAGATGGAGGAAGAGAGATGAGAAAGGGCAGAGGGGAAAGATGGAAGGGGAGGCAGGGACAGGTGAGAGAAAACATAGGTGGTACTGCCTCTGCTAACAAAACAAAACAAAATCCACCAGGTTTGGAAGCTATGGTCTTGGGTGGAAATTCTGCTGGCCTACTCATCTTCTGCTATTCCCACCTCACTCTTAGACCTGACTGATACCCCAGCTACTCCCACCAGGGACTTTCTTCCTCCTTTGGTCCTTGTCACCCCTGACTTGGACTCTCATCCTCCTCAGAGCTCACTTTGAAGTCACCCTGCCATGGAGATTACTGTGTACCAAGGTTTTATCCAGCATGGGAAAGCATCCCCCCATGAATGACCAAATGTCTTTCCCACCCCTCCTTTTCCTCCTCCTGTGCACTATCCCCACTCACCAGCCTCACATGAGCAGTTTCTAAAACATACAAAGCACAGCAACTCTTTGGTGGATAGATGGGGGAATAAAGAATAGGAGAAAGAAAAGCTAACTGCTCCTAAATGGCTATGGAGGGAAGACATAATAGTGTACTTTGTATTTTGTAGAGGATGGGTCAAGCCTATGCGTGGTGGGGAAAATTCACTCTTCTTGTGAAGTCAGTTGAAATGGGGGTGTTAATTTATATGAGCTAATGTACATCTACAGTGAATACATTCACACACACACACACACACACACACACACAAACATGCTGGTTCATTTAACTGTAAGTAGATTTTCATTTTGTAGCTTGCTGAAAGATTTTAAAACTTTTTATCCTTTCTGTTGCAGAATAAACTGAAACATGTTTCCAAACACTAGCTTTCATGTGGTTTTGAGAATTGTATCACATGGTCAACAGTTCCAAAACTATTCTTTTCCTTTGGGAAGTTTGTATTAGCGTAAGGTCCATGTCCAACAATCTCCCCACCCCCATCCTCTATTTATTCTGGGTCTGCAGATAGTGCACCAAGAACCAGTGATGGTTGATCATGAACCATTCTTCTTCTCCTGGCTCTTTATCCTCCACAGAAGGAATTCCAGTCCCAGAGAATGAAGAAATAATAGTAGAAGGACAGGTGGTGGTGATGCTAATTTGGGGCCAGGGTCCAGCTTCTGATCACACCCTGGAGGTAGCATCTACCAGTGAGCCTGGCCCGACCTGGTACCTGGGAAGACTAGAAATAGCCTTTCTGCCTTCCTGCCCTCTAGGGCACTGGTCTCAGATGGGGCTAGCTCTCCTCATTCTCTCCTGAGGGTCCCTGTAGCCTTCCCCCAGGTGCCAAGTGGCCACACCACCTGCCCCTTCCTCACCTCTGGCTTGTAGGCTTTCCGGAATCTTGATGGTCCATCGAGGCTGAAGGCTGGGCCAGGCACACAACTCACCACAGCGGGCAGCCCATTCTCACAGGTGATGTTTTTCACGGGGTCCTTTGACACCTGAGTACCCAACTTGCAGCTGGAAATGTGAGCCTCCGTGCCTGTGCAGTCCATGGAGAATGGCCAGTAGCGCTGCTTTCTCCTGGAGGCAAACATTCTGCAGGAGGAGGGAGGAAGGGAGGGAGGGAAGAAGTGGGTGACCGAGGCATCAGGGCACCCACTCTTCATGTTTTCCACAAATATGCACTGGGCTAGTCAATTCATGCTGGAGCTAGGCCTGCTTCACAGATCTCTGCCATTGTCTATTCTATAAGCACATACTGATGACCAAGTCTGTGCTGGCAGGATTTACAGGGGGTAGAATCCAGAGGAGGTAGATAGGATTTCCCGCCCTCCAGCAGCTCCCAGTCTAAGCAAGAAAGGACTAACAAAGTAAAGTAATAATAATAAGGTTGTTGTTGTTGTTATGTGCCGTAGAGGCAGACCCGACTCATAGCGACCCCTCCCTGGGCTTCCAAGGCAGTAATAATAACCTATAAATGTAAACTCAAAAAAGTATCAGTTCTAAATGAGATGAGAGAAGGATGGGAGCCCTGTGGTTGGTATGATGAGATGAGTGACTGGAAAAGGAGGACTTGAGCTGGGCCTTGGATGACAGGGAGGATTTGGAAGGGAGGAGGGCAGGGAGGATACCCATCCTCTCATGCTATCACAGCTCTTTAGGGACCATGTACATGTCCTTGCTTGAAGAACCCAGTGAGATGTCAGGGAGAATGCAGACAGCACCACTGCCAGCTGCCCAGAGGTGAATCCTCTCAGGCAGGCTGACTTCTAGATGGGACAAAAGCAAAGTTTCATCCCTGTTGGTCAGGCAGGCTTGGAAATAGCTGCTTTGTCACAGAGTGTATGGGATGTGCACCCAAAGGAGAGACAAATCCTACAGACATTAGCATCTCTTTCCTTAAGCAAAAATTGATACTTGTAACAATTGTAGTATACCTGCAGGCACATTGACAAAGACTATTACAAATAAGGACTAGCCTAGAAAATTCAGGATGTATGCTCATGAAGGAGTCCCTGGGTGGTGTGAACAACTAACACATTCAGCTGCTAACCAAAAGGTTGGAGGTTCAAGTTCACCCAGGGGTACCTCGGAAGAAAGGCCTAGACATCTACTTCTGAGAAACTGACTACTGCAAACCCTATGGAGCCCAGTTCTCCTCTGGTATACATGGGGTGGCCATGAGTCAGAACCAACTCCACAGCAACTGGTTTATATGCTCACCATAGCTATGGCATAGAGCACAAAACTACACAAGAGAACTATTAATAACCCAAGAACCCCACTTCCGGTAAGGGCTGTGCACTTGGAAATGAAACCTACAGCTTGTTCCCCATGACATCCCCACATCTGGGCTAGAGAACACTCTGGAGTTATCAGCTGGGAAAGCACTGGTGAAATCTCACCAGTCTGCACTTGGCTCAGGAAAATTCTTTTGCTTCCAGGTTGCAATTAACACCACCCTCTCTCAGGGAACAGATGTACTGAGCTCTTACTACAGAGCAAAGCATCCACAGCAAGCGCAGAGCTACCCAAAGATGGCGCGCCTTCCTTCCTGAGGCAGCTCTGCCTCCCTCTTACATCAGCTCACAAGAATGCACTGTGAGCCACCACAGGCCTCCATCAGAGAGCGCACACCCTTCCCCCATCCCAGCGGCCTGATTCACTCAGGAAGCCCTAGGCCCTGGGGTCCAGAAGGAGATGGGGAGGATGGGTGGACAGCCCACTCCAGGTCTGGTGACTGAGGGGTGACTAGAGATGGGAGCAGCCTTTGGCCAACCAGGAAATCTGCTTGTGAAAGGGGTGTCTAGGCCTACAGCTGGGTAGCAGGAAGAACAGTGAGATGAACTGAGTCAATTCAAAATGAAAAGTCCTAATGGTTTTCCCCCAGCCAAGGGTGAAGCCAGGATATGAGGGATCTTGAAGCTTAGATGGGAGCCCTGGTGGCACAGTGGTTAGGCAGTTGGCTGCTAACTAAAAGGTTGGCAGTTCAAACCCACCAGCTACTCCATGGGAGAAAAATATGGCAGTCTGTGTCCGTAAAGATTTACAGCCCTGGAAACTCTGTGGGGCAGTTCTACTGTGTCCTATGTTGTTATGTGCCATCGAGTAGGACCTGACTCATAGCGACCCCTCCTTGGGTTTCCAAGGCAGTATCACTACCAACCTCCCTTCTGAGGAGTGGCTGGTGGGTTTGAACTGCCAGCCTTTTGGTTAGCAGTCAAGTGCCTTAGGCACTATGCTACCAGAGCTTCTAGGGTCGCTAAGAATCAGATTTGACTCAATAACAATAGGTCTAGTCTGGAAGTTTAGACAAGGAATGCTGGTGGTGAAATGGTTAAGCACATGGTTGCTAATCAAAAGGTAAGCAGTTTGAACCCACCAACGACTCTGTGAGGGGAAAGACCCAGTGATCTGCTCCCATAAAGATTATAGCCTAGGAAACCCTATGGGGCAGTTTTTCTCTGTCATATAGAAGAGACTCTGTGAGTCAGAATCAACTGGACAGCACACAACAAGTAATAACAACAATGAAGTTTAGATAATATTGGAATCTTGCTTTAAGTAAATATAAATGAATACAAATATTCCTTTGCCCCAAGGAATGGGGGCCTGAAGCTTAAACTCCATTAGTGTCAAGGTACACCCACAGCTCTCTAGCTCAGAGCAAAGTCAACCACCAGAGCAAAGCCAAGGGCATGAGCAACAGGAGTCCTCAGTGAGGAGCCCCTGACTCCATTCCTGGGACAATCTGTGGATGCAGAGGCCTCCATGGTACATGCAAATAAACCAGTTCTTCCCCATTCAGTCATGGCCAATGAATCTAAACCAGAACAGACTAAAACTGGCAAAATGTGAGTGAACCGGGATGATAACCACATTGGGAAAAATTACAGGTAAAAGTCCTGCTAGAAACTTAATCTCCCTGTTAAACAACAAAGGCAGTGTGTGCGTTGCATAGCAACCAAATCTCTTGAACAGTAGAGTCAGAAACAGTGGTGCCCGGCTCAAATATGGTGGCCTATCCTGCTGCTTTGAATGTGCATTGCTCTCCACAGTCTTGGCAATAATCCAACCTCTCACACATCAGGCTCCTGAAAGGGCTCAGTACACCTCTTCTGAGTTTCCTATTCCAGGGCTTTCACTCATAATCCTTCCTTGTTCTGGTTTTGTTCTGCTTCACCCAAATTTAAAAAATGCAGATCTGTTCCAATTTCACTTTTTGGGCCATGACTGAATTCGTTTGAACTGGTACAAAGCCCTGGAATAAACCTCCTGTATCCTCTGACCAGGGGGAGCAGAGGCCCTGAGGAAATGTTGGGTCACCAGCCTTAGAGGGTAATTCTGAGGACAATGAGAAGCAGGTTAGCAGAAAGACCCAACACCAGAAGGGCCATGAGGAGGTTCCAAGGCTAGAGGGGACTCAGTTACTGTCCAAATGAGTTTCTAAGTCTGTGAAGTCCAGTAGGGTCCTCAGTGGATACATGGAGATTACTAACCCCTATTCCAGGTGGAGAATGACTTTTAAAACTGTTTCCTCCCTAGAGTGGGCAATGCTTTGCGGGGAGGCCGTTTCTCATGTCTTGGGGATGTGATATTAGCAACAATAGGGATAGACTGTAGGAAGTGCAAAAGGGAAATGGGAAAAGATGCAACCAGAAACCAGGAGTAAAGAGGCATTAATTCAGGGACCATGCTGGCTTCCAGGCCCCCATTGTCCTCAAATTCCTGAGCAGGCCCCACTTATAACCCCCTCTATGGGCACTGCCTTAGTTCTCAGACTTGACAGCAAACCCTGAGTGGCATGTGAAGGCATGAGTTTCTTCTTCTTCTTTTTTTTTAAATGCATTTTATTGAAATATAATTTATGTACAGTGAAATACACAAAACTAAAGTGACATGGGTCAATGCATTTTTTTTTTTTTTTGCAGTGTTCCCTCCCCTTCTCTCCCACCCCTGGCAACCAACAAAGAAAGTTTCCCTCCATATAAACCTTTCCTTGACCCTCCACAACAACAAACTAATACTATATTTGTCCTTCTGTAACTGACTTATTTCACTCAGCATAATGTCCTCCAAGTTCATCCATATACTGCGGTGTTTTGCAGACTCTACATTATTCTTTAGTGCTGCCTAGCATTCCATTATGTGTATGTACCATAGTTTGATCATCCACTCTTCTGCTATAAATCTTAGCGATAAGTCCCTTGCCAGATATGTAATTATTGGCAAGTATGAATGTGCTGCTGTCATTTGTTATGTGTTTTGTGGTGTTGATTTCTTTGTTTCATATAATTTTCTATGCTGAGCTCATTTTGTTTATGAATAGTGTTACCACTTCCTTCATTGCTATTGTTTTAGTATTTGCTGAATATTTATGATGGTCCTCTATTTTGATGTGAAGGTTTATCATTTTTCGTTGAGGTTACCCTGTGATTTATAGTTTTCTTCCCAAGTTTAGAACAGTCTGTTCTATCTTGTAGTTGTCTTGACTTCCCTACCATCTAGAAGTTCTGTAATGACACAGTTTTTTCCCCTCTTTTTGGTTTGTACTTGTCTTCATTTGTCAATTGATGTCTCTGGTTCCCTGTTTACAGTCCCATAGGCTCATTTACTTTGGATACTTCCATAGCTGGGTTGGCTTCTGGGTTATATCATCATGTGTGCTAATGGTCAGTTGTTGGCTGTTGTTGCTTCTCTGTCCAAAGGACTCCCTTTAGCATCTCTTGTCAGGTTGGTCTGGTTTTAACAAATACCCTTCATTTCTGCTTATCTGGAAATGTCCTAATTTCACCATCATATTTGAAGGACAATTTTTCTGGGTACCTAATTCTTGGTTGGAAATTTTTCTCTTTCAGTGTTTTATATATACCATCCCATTGTCTTCTTGCTTGCATGGTTTCTGTTGAGAAATCTGAGCTTAGTCTTGTTGGTTGCCCCTTGTAGGTAACTTTTCATTTTTCCTATGCTGCTCTCATGATTCTTTCTTTGTCTTTGGTTTTGGTAAGTTTGATAATGACATGTCTGGGTGATTTTCTTTTGGAGTCTATCCTGTTTGGGGTTCGTTGGACACTCTGAATGGATATATTTTCATCTTTCATCATACCAGGAAAATTCTCTTCCAACAAATCTTCATTAATTTTCTCAGTGGTTTTATTTGTCACTTCCTGTTATGGAATTCCAATTACACGTAGTTTATTCCTTTTGATGGTATATATACCACATGAACCTTAGGCTTTCTTCATTTTGTTTTGATCTTTTTTCTGATTTATCTCTTTCCAAAGAAGAGTTCAGGTATTTGCCTTCAATCTCCCTAATTCTGTCTTCCATTGATTCAATTCTGCTCCTTTGCCCATTCAATGTCTTATCTA
>NW_006921876.1:3300210-3309274 GCF_000298275.1 Orycteropus afer afer
TACTCACTGTTTTTGCTCAGATTTTTCCACTAGTTGTTGCCTAATCCACTTCTGTATAGCTCATTTCAAAGCTCAGGACTCCAGAATTATCTTCTGTATCTCTGTCAATTGGTTTTTCTTTTCTTTGTTGAAGAGGGTCTGTGTCACTTGTCTGCCTATTCCTCCATCTTACTGGAAGTTTCCAGGCATGAGCTTCTTAAGTAGGCCCTGCTTTCAGTGAGAATCAGAGAGAATCAGAGATGGAACAGGGTTTGAAGGTGGAGGCAGCAGACAGAGCCTGGACTCTCACCAGAGTGCTACCAAAAGACAGCAGTGGGACCCCTGAGTCTGCTGCCGTTAGGTCTTGGCCTCCTTCCGTGAAGACTGAGGGGCTTGGACTGGGTGATCTCTGAAGCCTCAGTCTGCTGAGTCTTTGCTCTTCGATAATGATTTCTTCCACCCACTGCAATTTCAGCCCCTAAAGCACAACCAAGGCACAGAAAACTCTTTCTAGCATACCTTTCTCTTTTGGAGCACGTGCAGGCCCAACTATCAGCTGAGTCCCTGATAGAGCGATGAAATGTCACAGTAAAGCTGAAAGTTTTCCCACCCATCCTCCTGCCCCTGCTGTCTCTCTCCAGCTAGGTTGGGAGGAGGAGCTGGTTTCCAGCAGCATCTGTTAATCATCTCAACAGAGAACCCCAGGCCTTGGAGGACTCCCAGCTTCGAAGCCTTTTCCTGCCCTGATTGGAAAAGGCAAAGCCACAGACGCGGGGGTGGGAGGAGCAGGGAAAGGGGGTTTCAAAGCCAGCACGTGAGAGGATTACATGGGCCTAGCTGCAGATACTGGCTCTAAGATCAGATCTGCCTCCTGAAATTCAGGAAAAGAACTCTGTTTGTTCACAATGGGGAACCCACTGCCATCTGAACAAGCCGTGTGCCGCCCCGCTCAGACAGTTTAATTTGTCCATGCAGGGCTAGGGGCAGCCTTCCTGGTCCCAGGAAGCCTTCCTAAGCCTAGCCGTGGACTGAGCTCAGACCATCGGCCAGACTGGAGGGGTCTGGTTTGGCCAGGCATGTAGGAAGCTTATTAGGAAAGGGTGTTTGCTTTTCTTGGCTGCCAAAGGGTAGGAAAAGCTGAGCAGATGTCACAAGGGAAAGAATTAACCAGCTGTTGGGAGGTTCTCCAAACTGTTCAGAGGATGGGACCCCTGCTGCAAACAGGAAGGTCTGGTCCATGTCTGGGGCAGCATAGGGGTGGGAGCCACCACCACAGTTATCCCCGGGGTCTAGTGGAGCCTGCCTGGCTGGGAGAGGGCAGCTTTCCTGGCAGTAATCCTATATGGTGAACTGGGGTTAGTGATCAAAGCCTGATGGAGCTTAGCTGCATCAGGCCAAGACCCAGGCAGGGCCTGCATCCCCAGGAGCTGGAGGGAGAGCTGGGGCTTGAACCCAGGTTCTCTGACTTGGAAGCCATCTCTCTTTTCACATGTTCCTCTGACTTAAAAGTAAAAGAAGGTGGGGTTGTGAGGCTACACTTTTTAGGAGTGTAGCTAAATCATCTGTGTGTGAGTTCTAGATCTGTCACATACTAGTTGCATAACCTCTCTCTGTCTGTATTCCTCAACATTAAACTAGAACCTTATTTCATAGTGTTGTGAAGATTAAATGACTAAAACCAGTCTGGCACATGGTAAACCCTGTTGATGTTGTTAGATGTTGTCAATTCATCTCTGACTCACAGAGACCTCATATATCACAGACAAAACACTGCCTGGTCCTGCACCATTCTCACAATTATTGCTGTGTTTGAGCATTGTTGAGCCACAGTAAACATTAGCTATTATTACTGTCATTATTGAGGGGAGGCAGAAGGGCTTACTACCAAACCAGTAAACTCCCACTGGTCCCTGTCACTGTGTCTGAAATTCCTTCACTGGATGCCCCTTGGGTCAAATTACCCTAAGAACTATGCCTAAGTCCCATTACTATCTGCCCACCTCATCCCCAGTGATATTACCCTTGGGAGCTGTGGTAGTTATGTTTGTGTGTCAACTTGGCTGGGCCTGGTTGAGTGGCTGGGCAGCTGGTGGTAGTTATTCACCATGATGAGACTGGCAATCAACTCCATGGTGGGACCTACCATAAGCAGCTGAGTAGCTGCCTTTGGGATGTGGTCTGCTTCCTGTATATAAGGAGAAGCCTTGGGAATGGTCTCTAGCCTATGGCATGCTTGGACCCTGCATGTAGCCATGTCGTGTTGTTGCTCAGGAGCCTGCTATGCTCTGCCGACCTTGGGACTTACAATGGCCTGCCATGTGGTTTGGTAACATCGGGATTGTGCCTTTTTACTTGTCAACCTTGGGGCTTCTCAGCCTCAGCAGCCAGCAGCTGTCTGAGTGAAGAAACACCTTTAACTCTAGTGGGCCGGGAGCTGGACCCCAAGGTTGAGGGACTTTCACCCAGCCCCTAGAGCTTGGCACTTTGAACTTGGACTTAAAGCCTCCA
Organism: Orycteropus afer afer; assembly: GCF_000298275.1. Taxonomy (NCBI): domain Eukaryota; kingdom Metazoa; phylum Chordata; class Mammalia; order Tubulidentata; family Orycteropodidae; genus Orycteropus; species Orycteropus afer. The sequence goes on from NW_006921876.1 coordinate 3,302,698, forward strand.
AATTGTAAGAATAAACTCCTATTTGTTAAGGCTATCCCATTTGTAGTATATTTCTGTCAGAACAAGAGCCATACCATTATTGTAAAATTTCATTGGAATTTGTTAAGACTAAATTGAATTTATCACTCTCTCAATTACCTAACAATTGCTAAAATTTCCTGATTTCTCAGAATAATAGTTTACTGAGGGCAAGTAGGCTTAGTGCCTAAGACATTTGACTGCTAACAGGAAGGTTGGTGGTTCAAACCCACCAGCCACTCCTCAGAAGGAATGTTGGACAATCTACTTCCATAGTGATACCACCTCGGAAACCGAAGGAGTGGTAGCTATGAGTCAGATCCGACTCGACGGTAGTGTGTTGCATTGCGTTGAGGGCGAGTAAATGTTTCTTTTGAAGTTGGGAATAGCCTGCCAGCCTTGGTATTGTCCTTTTCTAGCCTACATGGCCACTGAGCTATCTTTGAGTCCTGAGTGTTGAGCTTTTCTGGTTAGGTAGCATTCTGCATTTCACACCTGCCGTAACCCTGACCTCATCCTACTCTAACCACTTGCTTAAGGTCTATCTCTCCAACAAAAGTGTGAGTTCCCCAAAGATAAAGATTGCATCTTGATGGTCATTGAACGTGGAGCCTGGCTTACCATAGATGCCTATGTAGTCTGCTGAATGAATGCCAGCTGGCCTGTCTGTCCACACCACACTCTTTTAACCAGGCAGGGTGTGATGGTTAATTTTATGTGTCAACTTGACTAGGCTATGGTTCCCAGTGGTTTGGCCAGCAGCAGACTAATTACTGTTCCATAATGTAATCTAATGCAACATAGTCAATCAATCAGTTAAAAGGAGAGTTCCTTTTATGTTCTGCCTCCAGGCTAAAAACAGATGTTTTGGCAGAAATCTTTCCACTCTGCACTCTTCCTGTCACCTGACCTATGGAGTTGGGACTTGAAGCCCCTCATAATTCCTTGAGCCAACAGGAGCTCTAGCCTATTGCCTGATCCTGGATTTCAGATTTGCCAGCCCTCCACAACCCTGTGAGCCAATCCCTTGGAGTAAATCTCTCTCTCTCTAAATATATATATACATACATATGTTGTAATTAAGGAGCACTGGTAGTGCAGTGCCTAAGACATTTGACTGCTAACCAGAAGGCTGGTGGTTGAAACTCACAAGAGACTCTGCAGAAGGAAAATGGGGCAATCTTCTTCCATAAAGATTTACTGCCTTGGAAACCCAACAGGGCTCACCATGAGTTGGAATCAACTTGATGGCAGTGGGTTTGGTTTGGTTTTGGTTTATGTTGTTGTTAGGTGCTGTTCAGTTGATTCCAACTCATAGCGACCCTACAGGACAGAGTAGAACTGCCCCATAAGGTTTTATAGGCTGTAATAATTATGGAAGCAGATCGTTAGGTCTTTTTTCTAATGGAGTGACTGGTGGGTTCAAATCACTGACATTTCAGTTAGCAGCTGAATGTTTAACCATTGTGTCACTAGGCCTCCATATATCTCTATCTCTGTCTCTATCTCATCTTATCTCTAGCCCTATCTCTATGTTATCACTGGTTCTGTTTCTCTGACTAAGACAGCAGGGCAAGAGCCCTCTTACTTGTACACTTTGGTGTTGTATGACTTTTCCCCGGGGAAGCCAAACATGCCGCAGACCACGTGGGAGTTCTTGGCTGTCCAATGCTTGTCACAGATCTGCTTCCAGGTCTTGCCATCCTTCACCTCTACATAGCCCTCTGTCACTGGGGTACGCTTGCGGTAGGCAGAGAGGATGGCTCGGATCCGGATGTCCTCCACCTGGATATTCAAGTTCTGGGAAGAGGGAGGCATGGGAAGAGAGGGGTTACATTCTTGGTCTGGCCATGGAGAGGCACACATCCCTCTTCCATGGTGACAGGCTTGTGCTCCACTCTCCCACCTCTGCTCCATGGTCCTGACAAGTACACCAGAGCAGACAGCAATGAAGGCCACACTCACAGTGCTGCATTGTGGGAAGCACACAGGTAGTGTGGTTGTTGGGACTGATGGAGGAGAGTTGGTGTTCCCCCAGAGCAGTCAGAGAAGATAGAGAGGTTTCCTGGCCCTTTTCCTACACTGGAGAGGCTAGAACCTCTTTCTCTCACATCTTACCAAAGAACCTATAAAGCAGAGGACCAGCAGCCTCCTGCTGCAGGGGTCTCAAAATAAGAGAACAAGAGAAAAAGAGTGCTCTTTGAATTTTCATTTTTTATATTAAAAAGAATTCACCTTTTGTGTTTTACTCCAAAGCATGTGAGTGTATTCTTGTATGGGGTGTGTGGGTGTCCCACTAATCTTTGAGTAAGACTGAAGTTTCAGGCAGACTGAAGTTCACATTGGTAGTGCCATATTGCATATTACCTCAAACACCTAGGGGCAGGTATTCTATATTTGAAAATCCCAGAGAAGTAGGACTTAGAGAGGAAGTGGGAGGAAGACGCAGCACAGGCTGTGTGTGCAGAATGTTGTGTGCAGGACCCAGGCCCACCTAGAATTGAGGAGCATCCTGGGGACCCCAGTGGGAAGTGAGGTTGGATACTGCCTTAGTTCTCGAGTGCTGCTATAACAGAATACCACAAGTGGATGGCTTTAACAAACAGAAATTTATGCTCTTGCAGTTTAAGAGGTTAGAAGGCAGAGTTCAGAGTGCTGGCTCTAGAGGAAGACTAGAATAGAAATTCAGGTTCAGAGTACTAGCTCTAGAGGAAGACTTTCTTTCTGCAGATTCTGGGTGGAGGCCCCTCAACCTTGGGCTTCAGCTCTGCCTTCCAAATCCACTGGAGCAAGCTGGAGGCTTTGCCTGACTCATGCAACTGCAGGGGCTGACAAACTCAAGATTGACAAGCAGTGTAGCAAGCTGCTGGCTACTAAGGCTAACAAATCCAAGATCAGCAAGTAAAATGGCAGTTTGTTGGATCACAGGCTGCAAAAGTAATAATCCCAAGACTGGCACACAACATGGCAGGCCACTGGTCCAAGTTCAAGAACTGGAGATGATGATGGGCCAAACGCTGGATCCTTTCCACATATACCAGAAGTAACCCACACCCCAAAGCCCCTTCAACTGATTGACTGCTTACAGCAGATTTCACCATGAAGGTGATTACACCACCTCCAACCTCATCATGAGGAATAACTACATCATAGCTGCCGAGCCACTCAAAATCATGGCCCAGTTGACACACAACCTCAACTACCACAGGTACCATCACTTGGCCATGCTAGGAAAAAGAAGGATTCTGAATAACTTGAGCCCCTTGTAAACTCATCTTTCTGTGGCAGTGAATGTAAGAGAGGCTGGCATAGTTGGTACAGGGAGGGGAAGGAAGGATTAATTGGTAGGAACCTGAGGAGGAAGAAGTGGGAGAGACTGAAGAGGGTGGGAGGAGGAAGGTGCCTGTTTCACTGCCATGTGGGCTCTCTCTTCTCCTCAGACAGTGAGCTAGAATGTTTCAGCACCACACCCAGGCCTTAGCGTCCCAGGGATTGTGCAAAAGGAGAGGGGGCCTCAATGGCCAAACTTGAAGAGAGTATGTGGTACCCTGAAGGTATGATGATACTTTTTATACTTTCCAAGGCACCCCAATGAGCTTTCAGATACTATTGAACTTCCTTCTTGGCTCCTTTGCTTGAGCCCCTCCTTTTTCTCACCCTGCCTGCCCTAATGGGGCCATCAGCAGTTCCTTCAATGGTCTTTCACCAAGTCCTTGACTCCTCTCTCACCCTTTATCCATCTTACACAGGGCCAGCCATCAATGAGCTCTTTGTAAAACACAAACCTAGCATTGTCCCTTGACTGGCACTCTGCCTATATCACCAAACCAGGTGCCATCAAGTTGGTTCTGACTCATGGCAACCCTGTGTGCAGAGTAGAACCATACTCCCTAGGGTTTTCATGGCTATGACCTTCGGAAGCAGACTGCCTTTCTTCCAAGGAGTCTCTGCGTGGTTTCAAACTACCAACCTTTTGGTTGGTAGCCAAGTGCTTAACCATTTGCACCACCACTCAGGGACTCCTTTTCCTATATAGAAATGTCCAAATTACTTAGCAAGTTGCTCAAGGCCCTTTATGACTCTACTACCTATCCCCTCCAGGACCACCAAGAGGCAGTGTAGCACCTGAGACTCTGTGTGAGAAACACTCTGAGGCTCACAGAGAGAAAGATATGAACTATGCCAGAGAGGGTAGGTGGGGCTGCTCTAAGTGGATCTGGCAGGGAGGAATTCAGAGACCCAAGGGCTCCAAGCCCTTGTCCAGCCAGGATGCAAATGAACCACAAGGTTGAACAGAATCATTATCTGGGTGCCCAGGGATTCATGTCTCCTTGCCACTGGCTTCAGCATCCAAAGCCAGGCTCAGCTTCACAAGTCCTGCAAGGTGGTGGAAAATACGTGGGCCCAGAGTAATGGTATTTGGCCCTGGTGCCTTTCCACAAAGAGCAGAAGGAAAGTAGTCAGTGGCAGGGTTATGTTTTCCAGCCTGGGTCCTGGATCCTGACAGCCCCCATTCAGGCCACAGGACCCATGCCACCAAGACACGTGGACAGGGGGGAGACAAGAAAGGGCCTGAGGTCTAACCCTGCCCTGGGTCAGCCCCCTTCTGCTTCTTCCCACAGCAGGAGGCAGGACTGGAATTCCAGTGTGTAATTCCTAATGTGCAGGAAAATTACCGCTCTGTAACATCAGCCCTGTGGCTTCACAGGGCAGGGGCAGGCGGGTTGGATCAACTTTATTAATTCACAGAGCCTTTCCCTAACAGAGTCTCCCCCAGTGTGGGGCAGCAGTGCAGCCTCGCTGGAGGGGAGCCATGAACCTCAGCATCCCCAGCTGAAAGAGAAGGAGGAAAGGCCTTGCTAGAGGAGCTCAATAGACCCTGCCAGGAAGGGCTGTGCTGGTCACAGAGCCTGAAACCAGCATACACCTAGCCCAATAACTGAAGCATCCTGCTCCCACCCCTGTCTTCTTGCAAGTCAGGGTTACCTCAGCAGAAATATGAATGGAAGGTGGAGTCAAGTGAGCTCCAGGATGCAGAAAATGAGGTCTGGGGAAGAGAAAGGGCTAGAGCCCAGGTGTACACTGTCTTTGTTTTTCCATCAACTTACTGTGTGTGGGGGTATGCATATCCCTGTGTCTGTGTGTTTGTATTTGTGCATATTGTGGTGTGTGTGTGTGTCTATATACGTGTCTCTGTGCATGCATCCGAGTGTCATGTCTGTGTCTATATATCTCTCTGTGGGTCTGAGTGTTTGTGTGTGTCTCTGTGTGGAGTGTATCCATGCGTATGATGATATACACATCAAAGTGACAGAGTTGTGTATGTGTCACGTGTGTCTGTGTTTCTGTGTCTGTCATAGAGGAAAGGTTGAGAGGTATCTGTCCCCTTCAAAACCTTAGGGAAACTGTTGGGAATGTCTTCTCTTCTACTTCCATGGAACCAGATCCTTCCCATTCTGTGAAGTACAAATTCTACCTCATTCATTCACAGAACAAATATTCACTGAACATAAGACAGTTATGATCTCTTCCCTCCAAGAGCTTCCCTCTAAACTCCAACCACAGTGCTTGTCTCTTCCCTGAATAATAATGACGATGAAGGCCAACATTTACCCATTTATCAATTACCAACTAATTACAAACCAGGCTCTGTACTGAGAACTCTACATCCATTATCTCACTCGAGTCCCATGACAACACAGGAGATATCTAATGTTACCCATTTTACAGGTGGGGGGAAAAAAGACACTTGGCAAGATTTTGCAACTTATCCAAGTTTACACAGCCAGTAAATAGATAAACAAGAATAAAAATCTCATTGTATCTCCAGCTTGTAACCATGTTGCTGAAAAGTCTTCACCCTCACTGACCATGTCTGCTTCTATCTCTCAGTAACTCCATGAACCCAGAGGGGAGGGAAACTGGGAATTAAGTTTTCTAGGTGGTCCCTTCAGAGTCTGCTGGGTGCTGTACACATTGATGTCCACTCTGGGCCCCACCCAGAGAAGTATGAGTCAGAACAGAGGGTGGCCAGCCAGTACATGAGGGGAGAGCTGTGCTCCCAGCTGCTCTTGTACTCATGCCAGGGAAGGCAGCCGGGAAATCCTCTGTGGCACACAGTCCGTGTTCACTGCTCACTTGCTAGCTTATATAGGCTGCACGGAGACTTCTTTGTGAGCAAACACACTCACATGGACATAACTTCCCTCCTTACTTCACTGCTGTGGAATCCCTTCCATAACCACAAGTTCTGGGATTGTCTTCTTCAGAAGTTCATTCCCAAAAGAGAAGAGAAACATTAAAATACATGCACATCTATTTATCTATCTATCAATCTATCCATACATATATTTTTAAGGGGCTCTGATGATGTAGTGGTTAAAGCATTTTGGAGCTAATCAAAAGGTTAGCAGCCTGAACCCGCCAGCTGCTCTGTGGGAGAAAGATGAGGCAGTCTGTGTTCATTAAGATTTAAAGCCTTAGAAATCCTATGAGGCAGTTCTAGTCTGTCCTATAGGGTCGCTATGAGTCAGAATTGCTTCAACGGCAATGGGTTTAT
>NW_006921876.1:3309694-3311550 GCF_000298275.1 Orycteropus afer afer
CTTGCTAGTTTAAAATTAAGCCTGATAGCCTGATAGCCCAGGAGCTGATAAAACATCTGGCACATTTCTACATTCACATTAAAGTCTGGATGCTATCTCTCTTGCCAGATACAAACAGTGCACTCAGGCTTCCAAAAGGCTTCCCTCTGAAAAATTCACAGAACCTTCTGGACTTATCCTACTGGTCTTCATCATATCCCCAAGGAGGGCCTAAGGTCATGGGAGTGATTGTCATCTGCTTCCCAAAGGGAAAACCAAGGCACAGCAAGGCAAGGATTGCCTGCTCCATGTAGTGGGCTGGGGAACAGAAAGTTTGGGGAGGAACACTAGGGCTCACATTCCCAGGCTTATGTCTGAATGACTTTTAAAATTTGCAGCATCTGTGAATGACTTGCAAAGTCCAGAATGTGACAGGCTGGGGCTGTCGTCAATGAGGAATAAAAAATCACAAATTTTGAAAGTCTAGCTGAATATTACATCAGGAAAGGACACAGGGAAAAGCAAGGCAAGAAACAAACAAGCCTATAAGAATTTACTTCACAATGCTCAGTGCTAGGCAAGGTTGCAAGAGCCAGAATTTAGCTCACATAATCCCTCTCTTTCCCTGCATTCTGGAGTTTGTCATTTAATACCAGGCCAGGACTTCCCATCTGAGAAATCACACTTGAAGTGGTGTTGGGATGGGAGGACCATATTGGCATAACACTATGCCAACATCCCAACTAGAATGTGCAGACTGGTGAGTTCTCCGAACTTTTCTCTCCTTCTGTTGCAAATACATTCCTGTATCTTGCTCTCAAAGCCCTCGGCTTTCTTTATTGCAGCTATGGAAAAACTGGTCTTCCAGATACAGCCATATTTTTCTAGCTGGCAGCGTGGCACCTTTCTCAGAACCTCAAACAGAACACATCGAAAATGTCCTCAATTTTTCCGCATTTCTCATAGTGAGGCTCCTGCCATTCCAGCTTTGCAGACTAAAAACCTCACAGGCTCTTTAACCCTCTTTCTTCCTCATTCTCACAGTATCTGGCCCCAGCAATACCTTTCTCATCCTTCCATCACCTTTCCAGTCCCATTTCTATTTTCCAGTCTGGTATGAATGTAAAAGAAAGGCATTATCATTCTGACATCTCATTTAGGCCCTGTGCTTGCTCCTTATTGCTGGTCTGATCACTGATCCAGCCCACCTCACGTACTGCCTCACATCCATCCATGCACTTTGACTCTTATTTCTTCATGTGTCTTGCTCGAAACCTTCTTGGGGCTCCTCAGTGCCAAGTGCAAATTCAGACTACTTAGGCTCCTATTCAAGAGAACCTCTGATCTGGCCAGACCTGCCTTTCCAATCTCTTGCCTCACTTTCCTTTTTCTAGCCAGGAAGCTCCTCTCGCTGCCATCCAAACATCACTATTTTAACCTCATCATCAAACCACTCCCTGAAATTATCTCTTCTGCTAATCAGAAGATTGGCAGTTCAAACCCACCAGCCACTCCTCAGGAGGAAGATTGTGTAATCTACTTCTGTAGACATAAAGCCTCAGAAAACCCAAGGAGGGGTCGCTATGAGTCGGATCTGACTGGATGGCGGTGAGTTTGGTTTTTGGTTTGGTCCTCCCTGACAGAATATTACTGTATCAGAATCTAACAGAATCCTGCCCTCAAGGGCAATTTCTTTTATTTTTAAAGGATTTTTTAAATGCATTTTATTGAAATATAATTTATGTACAGTGAAATACACAAAACTAACGTGACATGGGTCAATGCATTTTTTTTTTTTTTGCAGTGTTCCCTCCCCTCCCCTCCCACCCCTGGCAACCAACAGAGAAAGTTTCCCTCCATATATAAACCTTTCCTTG
>NW_006921876.1:3312530-3316668 GCF_000298275.1 Orycteropus afer afer
GGGGTCTATCATGTTTGGGGTTTGTTGGACTCTCTTAATGGATATATTTTCATCTTTTATCATACCAGGAAAATTCTCTTCCAACAAATCTTCAACAATGTTTTCTGTGGTTTTATTTGTGTTTTCCTGTAATGGAATTCCAATTACACATAGTTTATTCCTTTTGATGGTATCCCACATGAACCTTAAACTTTCTTCATTTTGTTTTGATCTTTTTTCTAATTTATCTCCTTCCAAAGAAGAGTTCAGGTATTTGCCTTCAATCTCCCTAATTCTGTCTTCCATTGATTCAATTCTGCTCCTTTGCCCATTCAATGTCTTATCTATTTCTGAAAATTTAGTATTAGTCTTCTGGATTTCTATCTGTAGATTTTGTATCATTTCTAATTTTTCATTTATTTTGTCATTTTGTTCTTGTATTGTCTTTCAAATTGTTCTAGGGTTTTCTCTGTGTTTTCCTTGATCTGTGTCTCAATTCACTGAAGATACCTAAATATAATTCTTTTGAATTCCTTATCAGGGAGTTCCAATGCTGCATCTTTCTCAAGGATATGTTTTGGGTCTGTATCCTGGTCCCTTGTTTCTCTTGCTTTACCTCGCTTCTTTGTGTGGACTGTGATGCTCTGTTGTCTCCGAGGCATTATGACATTTCTGTGTTTATATTTAATTGGTGATTGTATGTTGGAATGACTTGCCCACGATTTTCATTTTCTTGGTTTTGTTTGTATGTTATCTATGCAAGCAGGGTACTGTGCTGTGCTCCTCTATTTGCTAGTGGGCAGTACTTACACACTTATCACCTGTCTCCTTTCCTGTTGTCAGCATCTGTATGTCCCTGCCAACCTTGGCAAATAGAGCCTATTCTTAGGTCCCTGGAACCCAAATAAGAATGCTATCACTTTATAATCTAAAATGGTTGCCACTTGTAAAAATTCAAAATGGCTGCACGCTGGGTCACTTTAAATATCCAAAATGGCTGCCATGTGTAAACAATCAAAATGGCTGCACCCTCTGGACAGTGGAAAGTCAACAGCTCAGGTTGTCTCCCACCTTGCTGTTTCCCTTCCTATTCATAGGCCATCAGTGCAGTTGTCCCTGCAGCCCTTGGGTGACCAGGACTGATCTTTAGGTCAATTCTCAGATCCCAACACCACTTGGAAATATTCAGGCTGTTGGTCCCATTGGAGTAGCTGACAGTCCGCAGCTCTGCCCATCTCTGGACTCACTGTTTTTGTTCAAGGTTTTCCACTAGTTGGTGCCTAATCCAGTTCTGTGTAGTTCCTTTCAAAGCTCAGGGCTCCAGGATTATCTTCTGTATCTCTGTCAATTGGTTTTTCTTTTCTTTGTTGACAAGGATCTGTCTCCTCAAGGGCAATTTCTATCATTCATTCATCCAAAGAGATTTGTTGAGTATCTTCCAGGTACTAGCACGAGTGGAAGAAGCTTTGGTGGCACAGTGGTTAAAGCATTTAGCTGCTAACCAAAATGCTGGCAGTTTGAACCCACTACCTGCTCCATGGGAGAAAGATGAAGCTGTCTCCTTCTGTAAAGATGTACAGCCTTGGAAACCCTATGGGGCAGTTCTATTCTGTCCTTTAGGGTTGGAATGAACTCATCGACAGTGAATTTGGTATTTTTGGTAGCACAGGTGTTCAGTGGTAGAACTGTAACCTTCCATACATGAGACTTAGGTTTGATTCCTGGCCAGTTCCCTTCATGCACAGTCATGACCTGTCTATCAGTGGAGGCCTGCATGCTGCTGTGATGCTGAACAGGTTTCAGCAGAGCATTCAGACTGACATACTAAGAAGAAAGGCCTGGTCATTTGAAATCCAGCCAAATGAAAGCCCTATTGATCACAATGGTCTGATCCACAAATGATCATAGGGACGATGCAGGACCAGGTCATATTTTGTTGCATTGTTCATGGGGTCACCATGAGTCAGGGCTGACTCAATGGCAGCTAGCAACAATAGCACAGGCTATGAGACAAAAAGAGAACCAGATATGTCATGAGGCACCACCTCCTCCTCAAATCCTCTCTTTTCCCTGCCAAATATCTTATCCACTAAGATTTAGGTTTTCTTTCTTTTTTATTTCACTGGCATCTGCTTTCTGAGTCACTCATTTAGTCCTTGGCTTAAACTACCTTCAAAACCAAACAAACTCACTACCATTGAGTTGATTCTGACTCATAGCAACCACCGCAGGGTTTCTGAGGCTGTAAATCTATATGGAAGCAGACTACCTCATCTTTCTTCCATGGAGCAGCGAGTGAGTTTGAACCACCAACTTTCCGGTTAACAGCCAAATGCCTTAATCATTACACTACTAGAGTGTCTTACCACCTCTTCTATTTTTTATCTTTCTACATATTTTTGTCACCCAATTGCACTGTGAGTTGCCCAAGGGCAAAAGTGTTCCTTATTCATTTTTATATTACCCCCACTTCCTGATGCCAGACACATAAAGGGTCCTCAAACACATGTTTTTTTAATTTGTTGTTGTTAAGAATATACACAGCAGAACATACACTGATTCAATAGTTTCTATATGTACAATTCAGTGACACTGATTACATTCTTGGAGTCATGCAACCATTCTCACCCTCCTTTTCTGAGTGTTTAGCCCCCATTAACATAAACTCACCATGCTTAATTTACCTAGCTAATCTTTTGAGTTGCTGTTGTCCCTTTGATCTCCTATATATGGTTCTTAAAAGAGTATAATGCTCAAAGCAGACATTTTTTCACTAGTCTAGCTAAATTGTTGTTTGGTATTTTACAAAGATTTCAAAGGATAATTTTGGTTTAAGTTTTAAAGATTATCTCAGGACAATAGTTTCAGGAGCTCATCCAACCTCCATGGCTCCAGAAAGTCTGGAGTCCATGAGAATTTGAAATTCTGTTCTGTATTTCCCACCTTTCGATCAGGATTCATCTGTTGAATATTTAATCAAAATTTTCAGTAATGTTAGCCAGGTACCATCCCGATCTGGTCTCATGGCAAAGGAGTCAATTGTTCATGGAAGCAATTAGTCACATATTGCATATTCTCCTATTCCTGACTTTCCTTCCTCTGTCGCTCCAGGTGAATAGAGCCAGTTCCAGTCATGCATTGGGTGACCTATTGCAAGCTTTTAATACCCCAGGCACTATGAAGCAAACTAAGAGATAGAATAGAAGCATTAAATATGTTATTAGGACAATTAACTGCTGTTGTTGTTGTTATGTGCCACTGAATCAGCCCAAACTAATAGTGACCCTTCCTTGGGTTTCTGAAGCAGTATCACTATGGAAGTGTTATGGTTTGTGAAACCATGGCCCTAAACCTCCAAACCAAGGAATTAAATCCCCTCGAATATTTTTAAATAAACCAATACTAGTCTTAACCTTATTTATTTATTTGTGATTTGGGTGTAGTCTTAACTTTCTAAAAATTAAATTTTTATGTGCATCAAAAGATTTCTCCCAAAGAGCAAAATGACAACCCACAGAACGGGAAAAAATATTTGGCAATGTATATTGGATAAAAGACTTATCTCTGATTCCGGGCAAGATGGCAGACTAGGCAGAAAGACTGCACAGACCTTCCTCAACAAAGAAAAGGGAAACCAATTAACACAGACACAGAAGATAATCCTGGACCCCTAAGCCTTGAAGGGAAGGATATAGAAGTGGACCAAAACCCAACTAGCAGAAGTATCTGCATGAAAATACCAAAAAAAGAGACAGATGGAGCTGCGGTCTGGCAGTGATCCTGTGCGATCCTGACAGCATGGCACCGACAGCTTGGAAATTCCCGAGTGGTGGTAGGACCTAAGAATTAACCTCAAAATCACCCTGCTAGCCAGGGACTGCACGGCGGACTGTGCATAGTGGCTGGGGAACAAACGGAGAATGTGAAGAGAAAGGTGGGCTAAGCTGTGTGGACTTTTGCTGATCTGGAGGGTGCCGCCATTTTGAAGGTTTAAAAAGCGGCTTGACTATTTTGGATATTTAAAGAGACAGTGCTCTCACATATCCTGGGGCTTAAGAACATGTTCTGCTTTCCAGCAACCCCAAGGGCACTTGAGACCTGCAAGACTGACAAGGTATGACATTCCTCTTGTTACTCTTGGTGAACAGAGGTGCAGCCA
>NW_006921876.1:3319888-3327482 GCF_000298275.1 Orycteropus afer afer
GAGGGGAGCTGTTGCATTGTGGTAAACTGTGGTCAATGACATGAGACGAAGTGTATGTGAACTGCTGTATGGAAAGTGAATTTGCTCTGTAAATCCCAAATCACACACACAAAAAAAGACTTATGTCTAAAATTTATAAAAAAAAATCCAATATGTCAACATCAAAAAGACAAACAATCCAATTAAAAAATGGGCAGAAAATACAGACACTTCACCAAAGAAGACATTGAAGCAGCCAACAAATGTGCACAACTATTAGCCCTTAGAGAGATTCAGATCAAAGCAGCCATGAGATACCATCTCACTCTAGCACTAGTAGCAAAGTTCAACAAGAGAGAAAATAAAAAATGCTAGAGAGGACATGGAGAGATTGGGACTCTCATATACTGCTGGTGGGACTGTAAAATGATACAACCACTGTGGAAATCCGTATGGCAATTCCTTAAAAAGTTGGAGATAGAAATACCACTTGATCCAGCAATCCATTACTAGATATATATCCTAAAGAAGAGAGAGGCAGGACATGAATAGGTGTATGCACACCCATGTTCATTGCAGCACTATTCACAATAGCAAAGAGATGGAAACAACCCTAAGTGCCCATTAACCAAGGAATGGATAAACAAACTGTGGTACATACACACAACAGAATACTATGCAGCCCTAAAGAATAATGCAGAATCTACAAAACACTGCATAACATGGATGAACTTGGAGGACATTATGCTGAGTGAGATAAGTCAATCACAGAGGGACAAATATTGTGTAAGTTCACTATTGTAAAAAGTCAAGGAAAAGTTTATACATGGAAGGAAACTTTCTTTGTTGGTTACTAGGGATGGGAGGGAGAGATGGGAAGGGAAAATTTCTAGGTCCTACATAGGTTAAAAAAAAAACAAACCAAAAAAACATATATATATACACACACACACAAACACACACACAAACCAAAGATTATTAGTGGTTACCAGGGGTAGGAGGGAGGGGGAAAGGGGAAGCTTTTGTTTGTAGGACATTGAGTTTATGCTAATGGTGGTAGAATATTTAGGAAAAGGATAGCAATAATTGTGGCACAACATGAAAAAGATCATCAATGTCCCTGAGCTATAAATGTGGAAGTTGTTATGCTGGCAAATGTCTTATTGTGTATATTTTCACAATAAAAGTAAAAATAGAATAGTAACAATCTTAAAAATCCAGCAACAGAAGCTCAGCTTAAATAGAAATCTTGGTCTCCCAAGCCAAAAATTTAATAATGACCCTTTATTCTTTGTTTAATGAAAACAAACAGCTAGTTAGTCCCGACCTCTCTTCATAATATGAGTACTACTTGAGTGATTTACAGATGGTAGAATTTCTGTACTTTGCACACAAATTCTCTTGTCCCCTGAACTATTTAATACTTCTGTCCTCTCTTGAAAACTCAAGCCAGTAAGCAGCTGCTGAATTGAATGAAAAGCTGATCTGATCCTCAGCACACATTTAGATTGTTTAGCCCAGTGGGTATTATCTGCAAACAGTATGAGTCATGTTGTATTAGAAGAGTCTGGCAGCACTGTAATTAGCCCCTTTTGATTCAGAAAACTGGGAATTCATAGTTTAAGAGGCTGCCTGTAACATTCTCTAACCTATGACTTCCAACTGGGTAATATGGATGAAAGAGAGAGAGACAAGGAATTCCAGCAATTTCTGTTCTTCAGATCTAAGTGATGCAGACCATTTGGGGCAAGAGGTCTGGGGTGACAGTGGGAGTGAAGAGCTGAGGTCATGCTGAACCCACGACAGGAAAATGCTGCAGTCTGTCTGGGCCCTCATCTTATAAATCAAGAGCTTTACACTTCTGCTGGAAAACTGAATGCTCTCTGTGTCCTTTTCCAACCTGAAGGCACTTGGGTAGGTAACAGAGGCTTCTTTTTTTGAGAAGAGGCAAGCCCTGCTGTGCACAGGAAGCTGGCAGGACACCTGCTTCAGCAAGCATCCCTCTGACCCAGCAGCTCCATCCAGCCGTGCCAGGGGTGCTGAAGCCACAGACCAGGGAAGTCCTGGGCCAGACCAGGTCATCTATCAAATACCGCAGTGGTGTACCTGTTGCTTCTCCTTCAGAGCAATCTTCATAATGAAAATGAAGTCATTATTTGAGACACTGTGTTTCTCTACTACTAGAAGGTAAGCTCTAGGAGGCCAGGACTGTGCATTTAATAAATCCTTATTTCTCCAGTGCCTAACATAGTGTTTGGTGCTCAATTAATATGTATTGAATGAATGAACAAACTAACAGATGAATCACCCAGCTGGTCTTAGCAGTAGTCTCACAGGGATGGGTTTCAGGGATGCCTCAGCTTTGACCACCTAGCAAAGCTGAAGTGACTCAAAAGCACTTGGAACCATTGGAGATCTAGACTGGATACCACCAGCCCCAAAGTAGCCATGTCACAGGTCGCCCTACAGAACCAATTGGCTCAACCAAGGCAGAGAGATGCTCTTTCCAGCCCAGCTCAAGCCTCCCCACTTCCACCATAGGGTATCCCTCTCAGTGGCCTCTCCCCATTATTCTCTTCTTTCTCTGAACAGTCGTACAATTATCTGCCCGAACTATATAGTGTTTGATTAAATACTCTTCATTTACTCATTTCATCTAAAAAATAATTGTAATGCTATATATTCATTCATTTAACAAATCAGTATAATGTTACTTAATTATTTATTTAATCTCACAAATAATTACATTGGTATCTAACTTTTTAAAGAGTTTCATGTACAACAACTTGGTTAGAAACCAGGTTTCCTAGATTTTTCCAGGATGTGCCCAATTTAAAAAGTTTTGTTCTATTATTCCCATAAATAGCCTTTGCTTTTCAGACTCTGTGACTCATTTTCAGTTTGGAAAATAGGTCACCTTAAAACCACTTCTCCTATGTCCCTTGTGGTGGTGGCAGGCAAGCCTGAACAACCCACAGGCTCTCAATACACAGAACCATGGAATGCCAGAGCCAGATAGGGTCTAATACACTCTTGTGTCAAAGTTCACTGTGGTCTGGAAGAGCTACATTTAACTATCCAGCCTGACAGTGAAGCAAGTCTGGGAATTTGGAGCCTGTGGGCTTTAATCTTAGCTCTTTACTTCCTTGCTGAAGATAGGTAGGTAGGTAGACAGACAGACAGACAGATAGCTGCAGTCAACTCCAACTCATGGTGACTTTATGTCCAACAGAATGAAACATTGTCCAGTCCTGCATCGTCCTCATGTTCAAGTCCATTGTTGTGGCTACTGTACCAATCCATCTCACCAAGGGTTTCCCTTACCCTCACTGGTCCTCTACTTCACCAGTGACTGATCCCTTCTGATGATGTTCAAATCAAGCAAGTCAAACAAAGTTCTCTTGTGATCCATAAGGTTTTCAATGACTAGTTTTTGGAATTGAATTGTCAGGCATTTCTCCCTGGTCTTAGTTTAGAACCTGTGCTGAAACCTGTCCACCATGGGTGACCCTGACATTTTTCAAATACTGGTATCCTAAACCACCCTAGTGCAACCTGTTGCAATTATACTTTGGTGGGAGACCAAACTCCTAGCAGGGAAATGTTCAAACCTTTCTGGAGTTAATTATTTCTACAAAACCTCCAGGTCTCCACCCTCAGCAGCCCCCAGATGCTGACAGATAAGGCTGCTGCTGGGAGGGCAACCTTAAAGCATTTGGCAGCTGAATGTAACTAATAAAGTCGTGGACTCCTGGAATCTAAAAAATGCATGGCAGCCACAGGCCCTGTTGTTGACAGGAGAAGAAAGGACTTTTTCAGGTCTCAGTATCTTCCCTGAAGGATGTGAGAGTAGAGGGTAGGAGGGACCAGATTCTCCACTCTGATGAAAATGAATGGATTTCATTTTCATTGCTCCTTTATCCTTACTGCCCTTCATGACTTCTTGGGCTGTCTGCCTACGGTCACAAAGGAGAAACTGAGGCTCAGAGGCCACTCAGTACATACATAACACCTAAATCTCACAGCCTGGAAATTTCCGATTGGTTCGGGTAACCTAATTGTTTTTATGCAAAATAGTGTCAAAAATGGGTAGAAAAGAAAGTGGGGCCGGGCAGAGGGTGGGAGTAAAGAAAAGAAAGGCCTATATGCTTCCTGATCTAACAACACATGAATCCAGCCGTGAGCATTTCTATGAGCACATTACATAGCAATGTGCAAAACCTCAGTGCCCAGAGGTTTGCTCAGAAGGGCATCTGTTTTTGTAATCACTCCTTATCTAATGCTTTTTCCAACTTGTCCACTCACCACAGACAGGAAACAAAGCCTCTCCATTTGAGTCTCTGAAATCCTGGGAGGTTTGGTTGGGGCTCTGTTTTCTGAGTTTAAAAAGTCCATTCACTTAGAACAAACTGTATTTCACATTTTATTATTTGCTCCTGCTTACCCCAATTTAAGAAGGTCTTAACAATTAACCTAAGATTCATTTTCCTTATATCCAGTCAAATCCTTGTTTTAGAATGCGAAGGTGTCCAGAGACCTAATAAGGGGATATACAGCAGCAAACTCAAGTCTCCACTGGGACTAGAACCCAGGGCTCTTGCCTCCAACTCTGGGGTCTAAAACTTAGAATGCTCAGTGAGGTGTGACAGTACAGCATGGGGGAAAAGGTGAGGGCTGAGATCCTCCTGATTAATTTCCTGGATAAAATGAATGAGCAGTGGTGAATCAGGGATAGTGATAGTGCTAACATATCGCAGCACTTTTAGTCTGCAAAGCACTATTACAGAAATCATCTGATTCCCCTACAGAATAATTCCAACTGCCGTCTAAATAATGAGTGCAAGCTGTGCCATTCTGATGGAGAAACCATTGCACCTCTGGATTATGGCCTGTCCTGCTCATCTGAAAGCAGAGAGTGGACTTGCCTAATGTTCTAGCTTCTGGGTAACAGGTAGCCAGCGTCAAAACATGTGAAATCTCCTTTGGTGGGATCATTCACATGAAGGAGGTAGACTTTTTCTTTCCTTTAAAAGGGAATTTATGAAGTGTCAAGGAATCCCCCACGGATGTCCCAAGCAGACATAGGAGTGCACTGAAACAGTTAGCTCATCAAGTGAAATTCCATCAGCCAGTCTTCAGAGCTTGGTGACTCATGCCTCTGGCATCTCAGAGTGGGATGAATTTGGTCAAAACTGATGCAGTTTTCTTCCATTCTCAGCTTGGGGAATTCTAGTGCATTCTAAAGAAAGTGATACAAGTCATCTCTAACGGCCCATGTCTGTCTCCAGTGTCCAGAAGTCAACAAGGGTGAACGTTACAGAGCTGGGCCCACACGCCTGCAGAACAGGGGTGGGAAGACATAGGATTATCTTCATCCTTTCATTAACCCAGTCCTTTCCGTTTGGAGTCACAAGATATGGAGAATGCACTAACTTTTAGAAATGTGTTAAAAGTACACTGACATTTCACTCTTGGCTGCTTTTGGATTTACAGGTATAAATTCTGGCCCAACTAGGGGAAGTCAGAGAGGGTGCTGGCTCTCACATTTTGATGTGGAAGAGTGAGGACACAGTCTGCAGGTGGTTTCAGGGCCATGGCCCTCAAGGAGCCAGAGAAAAAGCTGGGAGTGAGCCCTAGCAGACAACTAGTTGGCATCCCTTCACCATGAGATCTGTGCCCCAGAGTCACACAATGCTGTTAACATACAATAACTAGCAGTGAGCACCCCTCGCACTGGGTAGTTGCACTTAGACCAAGCAAAAGGGGAATCTTAAACCTTGGCAATCAACTAATTCTGATTCCTTCCCCACTTAGCAATCTGGCCGAAATGTTCCTGGCAGGAGGTCATCCAGTTCCTGCTTAAACTTGTCCAGAGGCAAAGAGCTCACCACTAACTGGGGTACCCAATCCACTGTGGGGTAGCTCTGAGTGTTATAATGTTTTCACAGTGAGCTAAACTCTACCTCCCATTTACCTTCTCATAAGTCTTAGTTTTTGGAGTTAGAATAAATTACAAACATTCATCGCCATGATAGCACTTTAAGTGTTTGAAGAGAACCAACATCTCTCCCCCTATATCTGTTTTCTTGACAAAATATCTTCAGTTCTTCGTTTGATATGGTTTCCAGACCTGTCTCTATCTTGGTGGCCTCTCCTCTGCATGACCTGGTGAAGAGATGGCCCCCGCATTCTGTTCTTGGTCCAAAAAGTACAGTTTAGAGAAATATTCTTCTATTAATAAAGCAGTCTGTATTTACTTTTTAGCAGCTATATCATATGGTTAGATCATATTGAGCTTTTACTCAACCAACTCCCCTCAAAAATTTTTTATAATCACTGCTTTTCACTCACTCTGCCTAAACCACACTTTTATGGTTGATCCCCCCCCCCCCGAACCTTAATATATGACTTTATATTTATCCCTAATATGTTATGGTTTGATTCCACAATTTTATATTCCAACTATCTCTCCTAATTTTTTATTTCCTAAGCATTTTATCAGCACACATTTCAATCTCCATCCAAATTTCTGATGTATGATGGGCAGGCAGCAGCAGTGCCCTAGAATGCATCATTAGAGACCAGCCATGAGGTTCACACTAATTAATAAAGCATCCTCTCTGGGTATCATTAGTCAGTAAGATGACTCCACCTAACTGTCTACAGCCTACGTTTCTTCCTCTTGTTCATGAAAATTTAATAGGGGTCATTTCTTCAGCCAAGAGGAATGATTCTATGACTTCAGCTACTGACACAGGCTATGACATGAGGTATTTAGGAGAAACTTCTTGGCATCCCACAAATCACCACCTGTAGGTGGTCTGGGCAGCTCTCTTCCCAGAAGGCCAGCTCTGTCAGTAAGCATAAGCTTTAGCCACAAAGGCCTGGATGGAAGAATCTTCTGACAACTCACAAGAATTCTCCTCAGATATCCTGACACCTAGACCCTTCATGACCTACTTTCAGCAGATACCAAAAGGAAGAGATCAGAAGGGACTGCTCTTCCACTGAAAGTTCCCTCAGTGTCTGTAGCTGAACAAGAACACTCAGGCCTGACTCACAGTAGCCAGTGTGATTTGCTATGACAGTGAGAGGGAGACCTCTCAGGAAACTCTGAAACATGGAAAGCTGTGGAAGTCATCCTGCCATTCAAACCAGATGGTTCCCCCAGGCAGTCTTCCCCAGATTACTATAAATTCATTTGGGGCCTGAGCTCCTTGACTTAGAATGATCCTCCAGTTCTCCATGACACATATCTTGTCTTCTCAGCTTCTAAGGTTCAGAAGGACAAGGGCTAAGTTTTCTTTCCCTAGGTGCCTCAAGCCATGATGTGAGGACAGCAAGCACCTGCCAAGTATCTAGTATAAAGGTAGGAACTATGCTTTCCTATCATCGCATCTTGCCCTTCCAAAAAAGAGAGTTATTTTTGTTGTTAGGTGTCATCAAGTTGGCTCTGACTCATAGCAACCCTATGTACAACAGAACAAAACACTGCCCAGGCTTGCGCCAGCCTCATAATACTTGCTATACCCGAGCCTATTGTTGCAACCACTGTGTCAATCCATCTTGTTGAGGGCCTTCCCCTTTTTCGCTGACCCTCTACTTTACCATGCAT
>NW_006921876.1:3333277-3350269 GCF_000298275.1 Orycteropus afer afer
TGTGGTCAATGTCATGAGACAAAGTGTATGTGAAGTGCTGTATGGAAAGTGAATTTGCTCTGTAAATTTTCACCCAAATCACAATAATAATAATAATAATAATAAAAGAGCTTCCAATCTTACTGGAGAGATGAGATATATAAAAGTGAGTGCTAAGGTGCAAATGGTTAATGTGCTTAGCTCTTAATCCAAACAGTGGAAGTTTATGTCTACCCCGAGGAGCCTCAGAAGAATGTCCTGGTGACCTAATTCCAAAAAATCAGCTATTAAAAGCCCTATGGAGGGAACACAGTTCTACTCTGACACATGTGCCATTAGTCAGAGTCAACATCAGCAGCTGGTTAATTATACCACACCAGATTATAAAGGGTGGGGGTGGAAAGTGCTGTGAAAGTGGGTTGGAAAAGCCCACTGTCTAAATCATAGTAAGCACAATTGTCATCAGTAAGTGGAAAACTAAATATGTACATAAACTCTATAACGATCTCTTCTGTTGATGTTGTTATTATGTTCTATTGAGTCAGCCCTGACTTATAGTGACCCCTCCTTGAGTGACCTCTTCTCGCCATCCCAAATAAATAGCAGCATCTGAAGTAACTCTACTAGAAGAAGTCTTAACCTTATTGCTGAGAGAAGGCAGGTCTGGGGCTAAAGCCTTTCCCATGCTGTAATGTGGGCTTGGACATGTGCTCCACATACTTGGTATATTCTAGGAACACATGATAAAAAAGCAGGGCAGTATGAGTCATGAGAGGAAAATGTGAATTCCACAGTCTGGGTCAAATAATAGGGCATCTACTGAGGAGGGCAATAAATATTTGCTAATCTAGTTGTTTGGATGAAGTACTCATTGAAAAGCTAAATCCAAAATTTAGCCATTTTATGCTTGTCTAAAGACTTTATTGAAAGAATAGTAAAGGAATATATCGACTGCGAAAAAAAACCTTTGGGAATAACATATCTGATAAGGGTCTAATCTCTAAAGCATATAGAAAACTTCAACTCAACAGCAAAAAGACAAACAATCCAATTGAAAAATGGGCAAAGGACATGAACAGACACTTTTCCAAAGAGGACACTCAAGCAGCCAACAAACTCATGAAAAGATGCTCGTGATTATTAGCCATTCGCAAATGCAAAACACAACCATTGCTGTGGAGTCGGATCCAACTCATAGCGGCCCCTCCTATGAGGGTTTCCGAGGCGGTATCACTACGGAAGTAGATTGCCCAAACTTCCTTCTGAGGAGTGACTGGTGGGTTTGAACTGCCAGCCTTCTGGTTAGCAGTCAAATGCCTATTAGCCATTAGAGAAATGCGAATCTAAAGTTAATGAGATACCAGCTCACCCCTGCAAAAATGGCACAATAATAATAACAATAAAAACAGAAAACAAATGCTAGCAAGATTGTGGGGAGATTAGAACCCTTATTCACTGGTAGTAGGATTGTAAAATGTCACAACCACTTCGGAAAACTGTGTGATATTTCCTCAAAAAGCTAGATATAGAAATACATTGTGATCTAGCAATCCCACTCCTAGGTATATACCCAAAAGACCTAACAAGTGACACAAACAGACATACGTATACCTGTGTCCATTGCAACATTATTCACAATAGCAAAAAAGATGGAAACAATCCAAGTGCCTATCAACAAATGAATGGCTAAACAAAATGTAGTATATCCACTGAATGAAATACTATGTACCTATAAAGAACAATGAATTTGTGAAATATAACATGGATGAATTTGGAGGACATTATGCTGAGTCAAATAAGCCAATCAAAAACAGAGCAAATATGATACAATTCCACTTTTATAAAAAGACAAAAATAGGTATACATACAGAAATCAATGTTCTTTAATGGTTATTAGGGGTAGGAGTGGGAAGGAGGGGGAAATCACTCTCTAGACAGTAAAAAAATAAAAAAAACCAAACTCACTGTCATCGAGTTGGATCTGACTCATAGCGACCCCTCCTTGGGTTGCCAAGGCAGTATCACTATGGAAGTAGATTGCCCAATCTTTCTTCTGAGGAGTGCATGGTGGGTTTGAACCACCAGCCTTCTAGGTAGTAGTCAAGTGCCTTAGGCACTATGCCACCAGAGCTCCCAGTAGACACTTCGTTATTTTTAGTGATGGAAATAATGAGAATGTTGATACATTGTGAAAAAAAATGTAATTAATGTTATTGAACAATTTGTATAGAAATTTTCAAAAGGGAACCTAGCTTACTGTGTTAACTTTCACCAAAAACACAAACAAAATATTATTTAAAAAAAAAAATCTGGTCCTATAGCATGAGATTCTGATTCAGTAGGTATTGGATGAGGACACAACATCTGCATTTTTAAAGTAATTTTGATCTTCAGCTAAACTGGGGAGCAACTACCCAGTGTTAGCCACCCTCCAAGATACATCTCCAAAGAGCTTCATTTTCTGTATTCATACCATGTATAGCCACCTCCCACACTGTACCAGTTAGAAAACCAAAAGGGAAGAACATGCTCAGTATTTCTCAAGCTGAAAGAACTAAATAAAAAATTTAAGCCTTGAATTGCAATATTGAAAGATTCTGTGGGCAAAATATTGAATGATGCAAGAAAGATCAAAAGAAGATGGAAGGAATACAGAGTCACTGTACCAACCAGAATTGGTCAATGTTCATCCATTTTAGGAGGTGGCATATGATCAAGAACCAATGATACTGAAGGAAGAAGTCAAAGCTGCACTGAAGGAAGTGGCAAAAAACAAGGCTCCAGGAATTGATGGGATACCCATTAAGATGTTTCAATAAATGGATGCTGCACTGGAGGCACTCACTTGGCAATGTCAGGAAATTTAGAAGACAGCTACCTGCCCAACTCACTAGAAGAGATCCATATTTGTATCAAAGGAGCTCTGGTAGCACAGTGCCTAAGGCATTTGACTACTAACCAGAAGGCTAGTGGTTCAATCCCACCAGCCTCTCCTCAGAAGGAAGATTGGGCAATTTACCTCCACAGTGATACTGCCTTGGAAACCCAAGGAGGGGTCACTATGAGTCGGATCTGACTCGACAGCAGTGCGTTTGGGATTTTTTTTTGGTACCCATTTCAAAGAAAGGTGCTCCCACAGAATGTGGAAATTATTGAACAATATCATTAATATCACACACAAAATCTTACTGAAGGTAATTCAAAAATGGTTGCAGCAGTATATTGACAGAAAACTTCCAGAAATGCTAGCTGGATTCAGAAGAGGACATAGAACCAGGGATATCATTGCTGATGATATCATTTGCTCAAAGCAAAGAATACCAGAAAGATTACTTCTGTTTTACTGACTACACAAAAGCATTTGATTGTGTGGATCATAACAAATTGTGGATAATATTGAGAAGAATGGAAATTCCAGAACACATAATTGTACTCAGAGGAACCTGTACATAGACCAGGAGGCTGTTGTTTAAACAGAACAAGGGGACAGTGCAGTTTAAAATCAAGAAGGGAATGTGTCAGGGTTGTATCCTTTCACCATACTTATTCAATCTGTATGCTGAGCAAATAGTCCAAGAAGCTGGTCTACATGAAGAAGAACGTGGCATCAGGATTGGAGGAAGACTCATTAACAACCTGCGATACACTCACGATACAACTTTGCTTGCTGAGAGTGATAATGACTTGAAGCACTTACTGATGAAGATTGAAGACTACAGTCTGCAGTATAGATTACACTTTCAATATAAAGAAAACAAAATCTTCACAACTGGACCAATAACCAGGATCACGATAAATGGTGAAAAGACTGTCAAAGACTTTACATTACTTGGTTCTATAATCAATACCAGTGGAAGCAGCAGTCAAGATATCAGATGAAGTATCACACTGGGCAAATCAGCTGCAAAAGACCTCTTTCAAGAGCTGAATAGCAAAGATGTCCCCTTGAGGACTACATTGCACCTGACACAAGCCATGGTATTTTCAATCACCTCATATACATGTGAGAGCTGGGCAGTGAATAAGGAAGTCTGAAGAAGAGTCGATGCTTTTGAGTTGTGGTGCTGGCAAAGAATGCTGAAAGTACCATGGACTACTAAAAGAACTCAAATCTGTCATTGAAGAAGTGCAGCCAGAATGCTTCTTGGAAGTGAGAATGGCCAGACTTTGTCTTACCTACTTTGGTCATGTTTAAGAAGAGACCATTCCCTGGAGAAGGATATCATGTTTGGTAAAGTGGAAGGTCAACAAAAGACCTCAACAAGATGGAGTGACACAGTGGCTACAATGTTAGGCTTAGGTATAGAAGGGATCATGGAGCTGACAGAAGACTGGGCAGTGTTTCGTTCTGCAGTACATAGGGTCGCTATGAGTCAGAGATGACTTGATGGCACCTAACAACAACAACTCTTTGCCTCTCTTCAGTCACTCTGGAGGACAAGAACTGCCATGTCTTGAGGACACTCAGGTAGTCAATGGAGAGACCCATGTGGAGAGGAAGTGAGGGCTCCAGCCAACAGCCCACAAGGAGGTAAAGCCTGCCAACAACCACATGAGTGAGCTTGGAAGAGGACCCCCCCAGCAGCAGTTCAGTATGACTGCAATCTCAGGGGAGACTATGAGCAGAATCACCCAGCTAAGCTGCTTCTGGATTTCTGGCCCTCGGGAACTTTGTGAGGTAAAAATGTTTGTTGGTGTCAGCTGCAAAATTTGGGAGTAATTTGTTATGCAACACTTGATAACTAATACATTTTCGCAGGCCAAAGGGCAAGTTGCTGAATATGGAAGAGAAGGTCTTTCTGCCCTCTCTAGCATCATTTCGCACCATTCACAGATCCACACCTTATTCATGAGCAGTACTGACCTGCTTATCCTCGATTCATCTCTCTTTACCTACGTGCCTTCGACAAAGCATTCTCTGTGTCTGAAAATGCCCTTTCCCCACTGATACATCTCAGGTATTCCCTTCTCCAGAAATCCTTCCCTAAACTGCATTTACACCAAATGAAGTTACGTTAGGTCCCTCTACTTCATGCTCCAAAGGCACTTCTTGAAAGTTACACGGAAGAAGAAAAAATGTTCACATGATAGAGTCATCAAGAACATATCACTTGCCTCTATGTGGTTGATCAATGAATTGTCAAATTTGAACCCAGGAATCCTTTTGTCACTGCACACCACACCCACGTCTTCTGTGTGCTTGCAGTCAGTGACACCCCAGCCATTGGAAGGACAGGCTGCCAGGGTCGCCTCTTTGCCAGTGCAGTGGAGATTGTCCAACCAGATGGGCCCTGAGGAAGCAGAAAAGAAAACAAGTGCCATGTCAAAGTAAGTTTGACTCTCTGGGAGCACCAATGTTTTACATGGACAGATTTGCTCACCTCCTATTCCTGTATTTGACTTGCCTTTGCCTTTACCTCACCTTTTTTCCGCAATTTTGATAGCTGCGCATGGCCATCAATCAACTTTTATTATGTTAAAATGCATATATAGGGAGCTCTGGTGGTGTAGTACCTAAAGCGTTTGACTGCTAACCAGAAGATTGGTGGTTCAAACCCTGCCAGCCACTCCTTGGAAGGAAGGTTGGGCAATCTACTTCCGTAGTGATACTGCCTCAGAAACCCAAGGAGGGGTCGCTATGAGTCAGATCCAACTCAATGGCAGTGAGTTTATTTTGCTTTTTCTAGGCCATTGGGATTCCCTTGCCAGGGTAAGCAGCTGATGTGATTTGGGAATGTGACAAATTGAACATGATAAAAGATGGAAATCAGATCTAAACTCCAGAAGCCACGTGGTATAGTAGAAGGAGCATGGGCTTTGAATAGTAAGCTGGGTTTGAATTCTGACCTAGCCACTTAGCTGTAGACCTTGGTCTAAATTCTTTCTTTCTCATCAGTGAAGTGGGGATAACAATAAACCTTGAACAGCAGGGTTGTGGGTTAGAACTGATACATATCATGTGCCTAGTTTATTGTTTGGCTCACAGTGGGCACTCAAAAATGTTAACTATGATGATGATAATTATTTTAATTATATTGATTGTGGCACAAGGCTGAGTCCCCTTCCATCTGCAGCAGAGACTGAACTCTGACCCTTTCTGGAAAAACTAAGTCTTCCACTTTATCACCTCTCCTGCAATAGAAGGCTTAAAGTTCTTAAGGCATTTCCAAGTATATCACCTCCCTTGGTCTTCCCATTACATCAGGGAAGAGGATGGGCAGCTATTACTATTCCTATTTCACAGATGCAGAGCTCTGGCTCAGGGAGGACAACTGACAGTACAAGAGCAGACAACTGAGACCAGAACCCTGGACCGTAACTCCTGGGTTGGTGCTACTCTCACTTCCTGATGCTTCCCTTCCTCTGACTCAACTTAGACTAACCCACACAGCCACCTCCTCATGTTCAAGGAAAGCAGGTGACAGCAGAGCTGTCGAGCAGCCGAGTGATCTGCTCACCTCCTGCTCTTTACCTGTCTTGCACTAAGTAGAGAATCCAGGGTGCAGAATGCTAGAGGGTTTTCAAAAAGTGATTTTTACAAATGGTACTAAAAACAAGACAGAAACATCACACTTTTCTTACCATGACTTTTAGGTGTCTACAGTACAGTGGAGTCAAATAAACTTGGGTTTAGTTTCCACCTGACATGGACTTAGGCATTGTGCAACTCAGTCAACAACCAACCAAAGCTTGTTTTCCACGTTTAAAGTAAAGGTAACGATACTCAATAAACAGGTTGCCATAGATAATTCGATGAGATAACGTACATGCCCAGTACTGTTCAGATGGCAAAAAGAAGTGGTACCCTTATTTCATCTGCAGTGATAGAAAGGAGACAGGCAACAGGCCAGCACAACAGAGATTCTGTACAACCTGCTTTATTTATTGATAAAGAGTACTAGGAATTAGCACCCAAAAGAGCTGCTCGCTTATGTAGTTTCAATGGACCCACAACAATCTTACTCCTTATGCTTGGGAGTCCTTGGGTGGCACAACCAAAAGGTTGGAGGTTCAAGTCTACCCAGAGGCACCTCAGAAGAAAGACCTGGTGATCTACTTTCAAAAAATCAGCCATTGAAAACCCTACAGAGCACAGTTGTACTCTGATACACATGGAATCACCATGAGTCAGAAATGACTCGACAGCAGCTGGCTACTGGGTACATATACTCAGCCAGTTACTTTTTCTTAGATGGTAGAAATATAAATTTCTCCTTAGCCCAAGAAAGCATCATCAGGCATGGTACATTATTTGGCCTGATTAAATGAGAATTAGTTTTCTGTATGCTCAGGGCCCATTAACTAGACTGGCCTGGATACAAAAGCAACCAGCTTCTAATTGCCTGCTGGAGTGGAAGGTAGTTTTAGGCACAGTTCAATAGAGGCCGTCATCTAGCTGCAAGGAAAGTGGTACTTGGGGCACAGAGAAAGCTCAAACTTTGGACACAAAGAGCTACTCAATCAGAAGCAAAACTTGATTCTACTCTTTCCATCCATTTACTCTATGAAATGCCTTTCCTGATGAAAGAGGAAGAGATGTATAAACAAATTAACGAACCATTCAGAAAACAAAGTACAGAATTGAAATTCCATTTGAACACCAGTGTCTTCCCCTGGGCTCTGTCAGTACAAGGGAAATTATTCAATTTAGAAACTGTGAGGCCCACTGTAGTTGTCTGGGGGCTTTGTCACTCCAAACTGAAGAATGGGGGTGGGGTTGGGAATGAGCTCAGCCTGGCAGGCAAAGATGAGCAACTCAATTCTTCTCACCAATTGGTTCATCTTGTTTAAGACCCACCCAGACTGGAAGAAATGGGACAGCTGACTCCCCTAGAACTCTCTAGGCAGACTCATGCTTTACCTGAGCTCAAAGGTGCTTGGGAAGAAGAGATCTGTTGGCAAGCCAGACTGGAAAACTCGGGAAAGCCTCCGGGAGGTGCTCCCTGGCTTCATTACCAATCTGACCACTGCTGCACAGAGACAGAAGGTAAATCTCAGAGGCGGTCATGAACATGAGGACCCCTGAAGGGACAACCTCTTATGGGATCCACTGCAGCATCCTCGTTCCTCTTTAAGAGGCCGGCTTGCAAGTTAAATCCCCTCATGGCACACTCCAGGGTGGCAGTCACTCTGTAGTCACTATATCATGTACTTGCTATTTTTTCATATTCTCTCAAATCAAAATTCTAATGAATTAACCAGCTAATATTGACTGAGTGCCCACCATGTACTCAGTACTAGAAACCTTAAGACTGATGCTAACAAAATTCAAATATGTATTTTTTAAAGTCTCTCACTACTTAAGCCAGCTTAAAAAAACCAGTTACCATGGAGTCAATTCTGACTCATAGCAATCCCATGTGTGTCAGAATAGAAGTGTGTTCTATAGAGTTTTCAATGGCTGACTGTTCAGAAGTAGGTCACCTGGCCTCTCTTCTGAGGTCCCTATTAGGGGCTTCAAACTTCTAACCTTTCAGTTAGCAGTTGACCACATTAACCATTTGTACTACCCAGGGGCTCCAACCAAGTACAATTTTATATAGGTAGCATCACTCTTAAAGTCCTGGAGAGGGACAGTTTTTAATTTTTTTTTTTTTTTTTAGCCCCAGTTTCTCTCTGTTCTCTGATATTCCTCCTCTTGTAGTTCTTAATGATTTCAATACACATAGATGGCCCTTCCAGGACTGTCACTTGTTTCCTTTACTTTCTTTCTCCAGTGACTTTTCTCCACCCAACCTCAGCCAATCTCTCATGTTCATAACTTAGACCTTGTCATTACCAATAACTGCACCCCTTCTTCAATCTCCACTTCAACCAGCCTGCTCTCTACCATGCCCCCAGCTTTCTAGCATGTGTCTTCTAGAATCCCAATCCTAACAGAGATCCACAACCATTGATTCTGGCAGCTTTCCATAGTCCTTCATCTTCTTCGTGTTATTACTTTCCTCTTTACCCAGTGTGATGGTTAGTTTTCTGTGTCAATTTGACTAGGCTACTTTTTCTGAAACTGCAGCTGGAATGCTCCTTGGAAGAAAGAATGTCCAGATTTTGTCTCACCTACTTTGGTCATGATGTCAGAAGGGACCATTCTCTGGAGAAGGGTATCATGCTTGGTAAAGTGGAGGGTCAGTGAAAACGGGAAAGATCCTCAATAAGATGGATTCACACAGTGGCTGCAACAATGGCCTCAGGTACAGCACGGATTGTGAGGGTAGTGCAGGACCAGGTAGTGTGTCATCCTGTTGTACACAGCGTCGCTAGGAGGTGGAGCTGACTCTATGGCACCTAACAACAACAACAATTTGGTTGCTATTATGGATTAGTTATGTGTGATTAAATCAGTTGGCTATGGGTAGAGCAGATTACCTTCCATAATCTAATCAATCAGTTGAGGACCTTAGGAGCAAAAAAGGGAATTTCTTTGAGATGTGTTCTGCTTCCACACTATATATAGATATTTTGGTAGAACTTAACCTCTTCCTGCCTGACTTACGGCTCTTGTGATGCAAGACTGCAGGAGTTTCTAGACTGTTGCTTGACTTATGAATTTTGAACTTGCCAGCCCTCCACAATAGTGTGAGGCAATTCTTTGAAGTAAATATATATCTATCTCCAGATATTTCTCTCTCTCTATCTTTCTCTCTCTCACTGGTTCTGTTTCTCCAGAGAACTCTGAGACACCCAGCTTAGATTCCATGCACCATGATTTTAATTGCTCTGTTGCACATGCCCTCTGCTCCCTTGAACTTTTCTCCCTTCATCATCATTGGCTGGCAAAATCCAAAGCAGGTAACCCCGCCTCTCCCTCACCCATGCCCATTTCTGGGCAGGTTAACATGGATAAAGAAGAAACACAACCTTACTGTCTGATGACAGGTAGATTTTAAGTCTGGGTAGAAATAAAATAAATTTCTTCCTGGAAAAACCCAGTCATTGGAAAGTGCTTGTTATAAAATAATTAGGCTTAGAGAACCAAAATAGAAGACATGAATCTGAAGTTACTTTCGGATTACTCAGCTAGCAGAATAAACATAGATGTGGGATTATGTAGAAGTGTCATAAGTTTTTGTAAATAAGACAGGAAATGGGTTTTAAAAGCTAGCATTTGCTAACTTGTGTTTGCTGGTTTTTCTCTCATCACTGCTAAGTAACTCAGAATCAACTTCAGATAATAATTTTACTTTAAGTGCAGTCTCTACTCTTCATTATGGATTACATCTCAACATAAAGAAAACAAAAATCTTCACAACTAGACCAGTAAGCAACATCACAATAAATGGAAAGAAGATTTAAATTGTCAAGGATTTCATTTTCCTTGGATGCACAATCAACACCCATGGAAGCAGTAGTCAGGAAATGAGATGATAGATTGCACTGGGCAAATCTGCTGCAAAAGATCTCTTTGAAGTATTAAAGAGCAAGGACATCATTTTGAAGACTAAGGTGTGCCTGACCCAAGCCACAGTAATTTTAATAGCCTCACATGCATGTGAAAGCTGGGCAATGAATAAGGAAGACCAAAGAAGAATTGATGCCTTTGAATTGCGGTGTTGGCAAAAAAAATACTGAAAATACCATGGACTGCCAGAGATCGAACAAATCTGTCTTGGAAGAAGTACAGCCAGAATTTTCCTTAGAAGTGAGAATAGCCAGATGTCATTTCACATACTTTGGCCATGTTGTCAGAAGAGACCAGTCCCTGGAAAAGGGTATCATGCTTGGTAAAGTCAGCAAAAAAGGGGAAGACCCTCAATGAGAGGGACTGACACAGTGGCTGCAATGATGGGCTCAAGCATACAAGGATTGTGAGGATGGTGAAGGACCGGTCAGTGTTTTGTTCTGTTGTACATCTGAATTGGAGCCTACTTGATGGCACCTAACAAGAACAACAATACTTTATAGAATAACAGAAAACAGGATTGGAAGGGACCATAAAAATGACCTATTTCAATGTCTCTTAAACTGATGCATCATAAACACTTGCAGGGTTTCAAAAAACTGTAACATCCCAGGCTCCAGGCCAGACCTATTAAACCAGAATATCATGGGTTGAGGTTGGAGATATCTGCATTCTAAGCCACCAGGTGATTCTAATGCAGTTAGTATGATGTTGATTTGTTTGTCCAGGGCAGGAGTTTGGACCTGCTGTTTTCATCCAGCAGCCAGACCCCTGCCTGGTAGAGAAGCTGCCCTTGGTAACCATGAGAAACCCATAGCACTTGGATTTCTTCCTCTTCTTCTTCTTCTTCTTCTTTAAATCGTGCCCTTCACCATCATCTACTTTCCCACTAAGGACCATAGACTGTCAGAATTTCAAGAATTCTTAGAGAGTTCAACTTCCAGATGGGGAAACTGAGGCCAAAGAGAATAAGCACCTTCCTCAAAATCATACTATTAGTTAGGTCAGCACCAGGACTGAGTGCTGGGTGCCAAGAACTTTCCCTCTTTCAAAGCTAGATATTTTTTAAAAATTGATTTGAAACTAATAAAGAAGGGAAGAATAAGCCCACAGGAGAAGAATCCAAAGCAACTCTGTTCCCCTCATGCTAGGGTTAGGACTGTGAACTGGACTTGGGCAGAAAGGTGGGTAGGGTCAGGGACACTAACATACGGGGAGCCTTCTACCCTTTGTGAGAAAGAACAAAGTCAGTCCTGTGAGGGCCAACTTAGAGAAAGACACCACTTTCCCTGGGCACATGTAGCCTCAGATAGGTCATATGGCTTGGAGAGATGAGACAGGTGGATTTCAGGCCCCTAAGCAGGAGGATCACAATGTCCTCATTTACTCGAGACTAAGGGGTTTCCCAGGATATGGGACTTTCAGTGCTAAACTCAGGAACCAAAACTAAAAAGCAAACTCACTGCCGTGGAGTCAATTGAGACTCATAGAAGGGTTCCTTGGGCTTCTGATTCTGAGGTGGTATCTCTCCGGAAGTAGATTGCCTGACCTTCCTTACAAGGAGTGCTGGTGGGTTTGAACCATCAGCCTTCTGGTTAGCAGTCAAATGCCTTAGGCACTATGCCAGGGCAATAGTCACTCTATCATTACTTCCCATCTCCCCTGTCTACAAGTGCATCCTCCCTAACCCTTCCCCTAGCCATCTTCTCACACACCCTTTTCTGCAGGGCACAACCTGCACAGCCACAGAAGTGTGCCCTGGATGGAGTATTATCAGGAATTCCTACTTGCTAGAAATTACAGCTTCCTTTATCAAGTTAACCTCCTGGAAGAATTATCCCACTTCCAAAGCCCAGAACATTTTACCTTCCCCCTTGCCGTAGGAGGAGCTGGCAGTCCAGGACTTGGCCTCTACATATCCCAGCTCCCGGCAGACCACGTGGGCTGCATGGATGGAGAAGTCATCATCACACACGGTGCCCCACTCCCCGTTGTAGTACACCTCCACCCGCCCCTCACTGTGCTTCCTTTTCTGCCCGGCCAGGCGTAGCTGGATCTTGACTACGTCGGAGGGCACCTGCGGCCGGTGGTACTCTGGAGCTGGCTGCTGGAAGTACTCAGGGTAGGAGGGCCAGCTCTCATATTGGGCCAGGCTCAAGGAGGGGAGGAGGGAGAGCACAGCCAAACAGCAGCTGAAGCAGGAGCCTAGAGTTGGCGCCATATTTGTCCTCTAGCTGGAGGATCTGATGGAAGAAGTACCCTGAGGCACTTGGCTGAAACAGGCAGGACACAGTGGAAGCAGCAAATGTTTCCTGGAAGAGAGATGAGATGCATTAGAATAGGGGGTATAGGGTTACAAATAGCTATAGAACATTCAGTGATTGCATACACCTTTGTTTAACATCCAAGACTCTTCACATTCTAGACTCGAAACCACCTTCTTCTCCTACTTTAGGTTTTTAGCCAGTAAAGCCTATGAATTCCCAACTTTTTTGTCTACCTACCTTCCAATATTTCTGAAATGCTTTTGTATGAGTAGGGTTTCTGGCAGGAAACAGAAAGTATACTCCAACTTAATTTATACATATATACATATATATACACATATGCATATATGAGCTCTGGTTGTGTAGTGCCTCAGGCATTTGACTGCTAATCAGAAGGCTGATGGTTCAAACCCACCAGCCACTCCTTGGAAGGCAGATTGGGCAATCTACTTCCATAGAGATACTGCCTCAGAAACCCAAGGGGGTTCACTATGAGTCAAACTGACTCAATGGCAGTGAGTGGCAGTTTTATACATATATACACACACATCCAAAAAAATACCAAACTCACTGCCATTGAGTTGGATCCAACTCATAGTTACCCCTCCTTGGGTTTCTGAGGCAGTATCATTATGGAAGTAGACTGCCCCATCTTCCTTCCAAGGAGTGGTGGCTTTGAACCATCAGCCTTCTGGTTAGCAGTCAAATGCCTTAGGCACTACGCCACCAGAGCTCCCATATACACACACATATATCTACATATATACATACGTATGTGTGTGTGTGTGTGTGTATGTTTGTACGTATGTATATACCAGTTTCCAAAGATGTGGGCAGAGTTCAGAGAAACTAATCAAAGATAGTGGCAAGAGAGGGGAGCTGATAGTATACCTAGACTTGAACTTGAAGGGCAAGGGAAAGGGGCTAAATGGAGAAGGGTTGCTTATTAGGAGCTGTGTGCTTCAGTACAGGGTCTCAGAGCCAACCCACAGCAACTCATTAGGAAAGACCAAAGACCAAAACCAAACTCACAGCCATCGAGTCAATTACAACTTATAGCAATCCTCACTGGGTTTCCAAGGCTGTAAATCATTCCAAGATAGAATGCCTCATCTTTCTTTTGCAGAGCAGCTGGTGGGTTTGAACCACTGACATTCTGGTTATTAGCCAAGTGCCTTAACCACAACACCACCACAACTCCTTCCAAGGCAGTAGCCAAGAGGCTGAGAAGCTAAACTGAGCTCTAAGAGCCTCTGGGACCAAGGAGATAAAAATTTGAGTGCAGAATCTGCCAAGGAGGGAGGATCCTATTAAGCAGCTATATAGGCTTTTAGATTGGATATTTGAAGGGCTACACTCTAGAAGTTAGCATAAAGACTTATATGGTACAGGTTAGAAAAGACTAATTTCTACATAATTAGAATATCAATGGTGAGAAGGAAAAGAATGAGCAGAAGAAATACTGAAGGAGATGACAGCCAAAATTTTCCCAAACTGATGAAAGATAGCAAGTCTAAGCAATAAAGTTGACAAAAAAAAAAAACCATACCTATGAACATGAGCTGCAGAAAATCCAAGATACAGCAAAATCTTAAAAAATAATGATAATATAAAAGGCACATCGCCGTCAATGGAACAACAATAAGGCTTTAGCTGACCTCTGAACAAAAATAAGGAAATAAGAACATAATGGAAAGGCATTTTCAAAGAACTATAAAAGTGCCAACTTAGAACCATATCCACTGAACAGTGAGGAAGTGGAAGACATAGAGAGGTACATGGGAGGTACAGACAACAAAGATGAACCCTTTTGCACATATAGTACTGCATTGTCAGTGAAGGCAAACATGGGTCTACAGGTGGATAGATGGGTGGACAAGCTGAACTATTAGGTATGTCTATGAAGTGGGGAGTGTACCCAAGACCATGTATAGGGTTGGTAGTCAATAGTCCTATAAGTGTATTTGTATGATCTGCATTCCCAGGTATATAGTAGAGCTGACAAGGGACAAGGTTGCAGTCACTTCTTGGTCACAGCCAGCTACCCAGAAAGATCGAGTAGTTGAACCTGTGGGCTTGGACCATAGTCACAGAGGACATCAAGCTCAACTGGCATAACATACTACACAAAACATTGTTCCACCTCCTACTTTAGTGAGTAGCAATTGGGATCTTAAAAGCCTGCGAACAGCCATCTAGATGAAACAATGGGTCTCTCCTCGTCCAGTGCAAAGAAGAATGAAGAAAACCAAAGATTCATGGAAAGAATTAGTCCTAGCAACTGGGACACCATGTGATCCTCAGCCTATATGACTATGAGACCAAAAGAACTAGATGATGCCTGGCTACCAATGTCAACCACTCGGAGGGGGATCAGTGTAGGAGACTCTGGATAGAGAGGGAGAACAATGTGGAACAAAACTCAAAAGCATTTGAAAAAAAAAAAGGAGGGCACCAGGTTTGCTGGTCTGATAGAGCCTGGTGGAACCACAGAGACTATGGTGCCTAATTGCCCTTCAGGTCTAGAACTGAACCCACACCTGTGACTTCCAGCCAAGGAAAAGACAGGCATAGGAGTTGAACATTTACCTTAGTTAAATACACTCCTTGGAGAGAACAATCATGGGAGAAAGAAGGGCTGTATATGCACAGGAAGACAGCTTGGGGGGCAGGGGTGCATGGAGGGATGGAAAAAAGGAAGAGGTGACTGTTGGGAAGAAGTGGGAGGGGAACTGTTGCATTGTGGTGAATTGTGGTCAATGTCATGAGACAAAGTGTATGTGAACTGCTGTATGGAAAGTGAATTCGCTCTGTAAATTTTCACCCAAATCACAATTAAAAAAAAAAAAAGAACTATATCCACTGAAGAGAATGAAGGTGAAATAAGGACATTTTAAAACAAATAAAAAGTACAGAGAATTTGTCACCAGAAGACTCAGAAGAAAGAAATACTAAAGGGAGTTCTTTAGGCCAAATGAAAAATAATTCCAGATGGAAATATGAAGATGTAAGAAGAAATGAAAAGTTAAGAAAGGGGAAAGGTATATAGGTCAATCTAAATGAATAGCAAACAATAATAATGTGTTGTGGAGTTTAAAACATATGCATTATTAAAACACATGGCAAAAATACCCAATAGGGATTAAATGAAGTTGAAGTGTTTTTAAGTTTCTTACCTTGACTAGGAAGTAGCCATACTACAATTTTCTACTAGACTTTAATAAGTTTAACAGATGTATGTTGGAATTTTTATTGTATTCACTATAGTTGCTATCGAGTCAATTCTGCTTTATGAGGACTCCATGAGTATCAGAGTATAACTGTGATCCATAGGGTTTTCAATGTCTCATTGAAGTAGATTGCTAGGACTATCTTCCAGATAACCACTAGAAGAGGAAGAATAATCAAAAGAAAGCAATAAAACAAGACTAAAAAGTAAATAAAGAAGGGAAATGATGGAAATATAAAAAAATATTTGATTAAGTTGAACTGTCATAACATACTACACAAAAACATAGTTCCACATCCTACTTCAGCGAGTAGCGACTGGGATCTTAAAAGCTTGCAAGCAGCCATCTAGATGCAATGGTGGGTCTCTCCTTGTCCAGAGCAAAGAAGAGTGAAGAGAACCAAAGATACATGGAAACAATTAGTCCAAGGGACTGGTAAACCATGTGATCCTCAGCCTATACGACTATGAGAACAGAAGAAATAGATGGTGCCCAGCTACCACTGTCAACCACTCAGAGAGGGATCCATGTAGGAGATCCTGAATAGAGTTGGAGGACAATGTGGAACAAAACTCAAAATCATTAAAAAAAAAAAAAAAAGAGGGACCAGGTTTGCTGGTCTGATAGAGCCTGAGGGTACCCCTGAGACTATGGCTCCTGGCTGCCCTTCAGGTCTGGAATTGAACCCACTCCTGTGGCTTCCAGCCTAACAAAAGACAGGCATATGAGCTGAACATTTACATTAGGTAGATACACTCCTTGGAGAGATCAATCATGGGACAATAGAAGGGCTGTGTATGCACAGGGAGACAGCTTAGGGGACAGGAGTGCATGGGAGAGAAGGACACAGGGAGGAGGTAACTATGGGGAGGAAGTGGGAAGAGAGTTGTTGCATTGTGGGAAATTTCAATAAATGTCATGAGACAAAGTGTATGTGAATGGCTGTAGGGAAAATGAACTTACTCTGTAAAGTTTCTCCCAAATCACAATAAAATTTTTTTAAAAAATACTTGATTAATCCTTACTTTGGCTAGTAGTGACTGGGATCTTAAAAGCTAGCAAGCTGCCATCTAGATGCAACAACGGGTCTCTCCTCGTCAAGAAGAAAGAAGAAAAC
>NW_006921876.1:3350856-3351487 GCF_000298275.1 Orycteropus afer afer
ATTAATCCAAAATTAAAACAATAAAGCAGATAAAAAGGAACATAGAATAAGTGTCACAAATAGAAAAAAATAGTAAGCTAGTAGATTTAAGCGCAAATACATCAATAATTATTAGATTATAATATAATTGTGGTGGTTATGTTTTTGTGTCAACTTGGCTGGGCCTGGTTGAGTGGCTGGGCAGCTGGTAGTAGTTATTCCCCATGATGAAACTGGCAATCAACTCCATGGGGGGATCTACCACAAGCAGCTAAGTAGCTGCTTTGGGTATGTGGTCTGCTTCCCATATATAAGACACCGCTTTGGGAATGTTTTCTAGTTTATGGCACGTTTGGACCTTGCATGTAGCTGTGTCATTGTTCAGCAGCCTGCCATGCTCTGCTGACCTTGGAACTTACAATGGACTTAAATTAATGGTCTTCTATGTGGTTTGGTAACATCAGGACTGTGCCTTTTGACCTGTCAACCTTGGGCTTCTCAGCCTCAGCAGCCAGCAGCTGTCTGAGTGAAGAAACGCCTCTAGCTTCATTCGGGCAGGAGCTGGAGGCAGAGCTGAAGCCCAAGGCTGAGGGGCTTTCACTCAGCCCCTAGAGCCTGGCACTTTGAACTTGGACTTCTAGCCTCCTGAACT
>NW_006921876.1:3351727-3366938 GCF_000298275.1 Orycteropus afer afer
TATATTATAACCAAAACCAAACTCACTGCCATTGAATTGATTCCAACTCACAGAGACCCCTCCTTGGGTTTCTGAGGCGTTATCTCTATGAAAGTAGATTGCCCAGACTTCCTTCCAAGGCGTGGCTGGTAGGTTTGAACTGTCAGCCTTCTGATTAGCAGTCAAATGCCTTAGCCGCTATAATCAATAATTAAATTAAATAAATGCTAATTAAAAGACAAAGATTGTCAGAATGGATTTTTTTTAAAAAATCCAACTTTATATTTCTTACAAAAGACACACACTATGTTTCCAACTCATAGTGATCCTGTGTACAACAGAATGAAACACTGCTTAGTTCTGCACCATCCTTACAACTGTTGCTATGCCTGAGGCCATCGTCACAGCCACTGTGTAAATCTATCTCATTGAGAGTCTTCCCCTTTTTCGCTAGCCCTCTACTTTACCAAGCATGATATCCTTCTCCAGGGACTGACTGGTCCCTTCTGTCAATATGACCAAAGTATGAGAGACAAAGTCTGGCCATCTCGCTTCTAAGAAGCAATCTGGCTGTACTTCTTCCAAGACAGATTTGTTCATTCTTCTAGCAGTCCATGTACATTTAATATTCTTAGCCAACACTACAATTCAAATGCATCAACTCTTCTTCAGTCTTCCTTATTCATTATCCAGCTCTCACATGCCTATGAGGCTACTGAAAATACCATGGCTTGAGTCAGGCACATCTTAATCTTCAAAGTGACATCTTTGCTCTTTAACACTCTGAAGAGGTCTTTTGCAGATTTGCCCAGTGCAATATATGTGGTTTGATTTCTTGACTGTTACTCCATGTGTGAGATAGGCACCATTATTATCCCCAGAAGGAAATTAAGGCACAGAGAAATTGAGTAAGTTGCCTAAGGTACCTAAAGTGATGGTGACAAGCTAAGGTCTGAAGGTAGGTAACAGGCTATCCTGGACTATATCCTTCACCAATATACTTTATTGCCCCAGAAGTTTTGTCAGAGGCCTGGTCCCTTCTCTCTCCAGCCCTCCTCAGGGATTTAGAGGTCTTTTCTAACTCCTCTAATCTTGTCTTAGGGGGGAAAAAAAAACAGGGGAAAAAAAATGTTGTCTTGCAATTTTTAAAAAGAAATGTTAATCTGGATTTACATAACTATAAACTGCTCCACCCATCTTTCTGGCTTCTCCAACCTGTGGGAATGCCCAAGGTTCAATTACTGAAGTTTTCCAAGAAAAATGCTCCTGTTTTTGCTTCTTTAGTGGGGCCTTCCCCTTATTCCCTTCTCTGGGGGGAACTGTAACATATTAGACCCAGCTGCTTCTCTCTCCTTTTAAAAATAACTTCTATAGTTTTTCATCCCCCGCCCCCCCTTATTCCAAAAGTTTTATAAGCTGGTTATAAAAATTTTGTAAACTACCAAAACCAAACTCACTGCCATCAGGTCAGATCCGACTCATAGCGACCCCTCCTTGGGTTTCCGAGGCGAAGCGCTATCACTACGGAGTAGATTGCCCAACCAGCCTTCCAAGCAGTGGCTGGTGGGTTTGAACCGCTCAGTCTTCAGGTTAGCAGTCAAATGCCCTAGGCATTAAGCCACCAGAGCTCCTTTGGAAAATACAGGAAGAAAATAATTTGCAGTATCTCTGTCATAAGGAACCATTATTAACATTGTGGTGTATATCCTCCCATATATATTCAGCACATATTTCCTTTAAAAAATTTGAATCGCTTACTACATAGTCCTTAGAAAGAAGGTTGGGCAATGTACTTCCGTAGTGATACCGCTCAAGGAGGGGTGGTTATGAGTCGGATCCGACTCCACGGCAGTGAGTTACTACTACATAGTGCTTTGTGCGATTCCACTGTTCATAGTAAGTGCTGTTCATAAGGCCTGAGCCGCCTTACTACCATGAAGATCCCATTTAGATCAGAGACACATCCGGCGCAACAGGCAGGGGTCAGGTGAGAAGTTTTATCTGCCAGGAGAGGAAGGTGCAGGAGCCGCAAATAAAATCTCGAGGCAGGCGCTCCCCTCCCTTCCCTGGTCTGGCCCCTTGCTGGAGATTGCAGAGAGGGCCAGGGTGGGCTCAAGTCGTAGGGAGCAAGGCAGGAAGTCTCTTTGGCTACTCTTTCAACCAACAAAGGACCCCAGACCAGGAAATCCTCGGGCTTTCGCACCGACAGTGGAACAGGGTGTCGTATTCTCAGTAAATGAGGGTCGGTGGAGGAGGAAGGTGCGACCCAGGGGCCTAGTGGCGCCTGAAGCTCCGCAGCCTCACGCAAGAAGCTGTGGTCCGGAGGGGGACGTCTGAGCCCCGTGGGAATGGTCATGCCCCCTCTGTTCACATTACTCATGCAGGGCGAGGCACTGTTGGTGAATAGAGACCTCTCTGGCCCCCTGGCCAGAGCTTTCCTTTGCGTCTTCGCTGGGTGGATTCTAAAGACCAACCTTAAAATTATTGTTGTTGTTTTTGTTATGTGCCGTCAAGTCGGACCCAACTCATAGTGACCCCTCCTTGGGTTTCCCAGGCAGTATCATTATGGAAGTAGATTGCCCCATCGTCCTTCTGAGGAGTGGCTGGTGGATTTGAACCGCCAGCCTTGTGGTTAGCAGTCAAGTGCCTTTAGGCACTACACTACCAGAGCTCCTTGCAAACCGTTTGTGCCATCCAAGGATCTGGCCATTAAAGTTGAAGTGGTTAGAGGCTGTATTTAGTTCTTTGCCTTCTACCGTGTGGGTGACCCTTCCCTCTGCATCTTGCGTCTTGGTGACCCTTCCTTCTGGTACCTGGTGGCACCTTCGTTTCTCTAGAGACATAGGTCTGAATTCTGCCTTTACCACTTCTTAGCTCTATTGATTTGAGGGCAATTTACTCTTAAGAGTTTCCATTTCCTCTTCTTAATATAGAAACAAACTTCCTTATGTATGTATATCTTCATGATGATTAAATGAGATAATGTGTGAAAATCCCTAGCACAGAGCATAGACATATTCATACTAGTTTTCTTCTTTCCTTCTTGTCAGCCCAGAACATCTGACTGTGGGGCTTTGTGCCTTGCACTCAGTAGGTATTAGATGCTGTTGATTGGCTCCAACTCATGGTGACCTTATATACAAGAGAATGAAACACTGCCCAGTCCTGCACCATCTTCGTGATCTGTATGTTTGGGTCCATTGTTGTGATTATTGTGTCAATCTAGCTCATTGAGGGTTCCCTCATTTTCATTGCCCCTCTACTTTATCCAGCAGGATATCTTTTCTAGTGATTGGTCTTTTCCAATGTGTCCAAAATATGTAAGTCAAAGTCTTCTAAGGAACATTCTGGTTGTATTTCTTCTAAGATGGATTTGTTTGGTTTTAATAGCAGTCCACACTATATTCAATGTTCTTAACCAATACCACAGTTTGAATGCATCAGTTCTTCTGTCCTCCTTTCTTATCATCCAACTTTGATGACCATGGTTTAGTCATCAAAGTAATTCAGTAAGTACTCTGTAAATATTTACTGAGTGAAAAAAAACAGAAATTCCAATTCAAATATTTATACCCTATGAAAACTTCCTTTTTTCCTCTGACCTCGTGGTATTAGAAAGGAAGTTGATAATCACGCCTGATTAATTTACTGCATTGAGGAATGTAAGGCATTAAGGGAAAAATTAGTTACTTTTCTAGGGATTTGAGCCCTGGTGGCACAGTGATTAAGTGCTTGGCTGCTAAACAAAAGGTCAGCAGTTTGAACCCACCAGCCGCTCCATGGAAGAAAGATGTGGCAGTCTGATTCCATAAAGATTTATGGCCTTGGAAACACTACTGGAGCCTTTCTAGTCTGTCCTATAGGGCCACTATGAATAGGAGTTGATCTATGGCAGTGAGTTTTGTTTTGGTGTTCTAGGAACACTTTTATATTTTAACAATTACTCCTATATATGAATTTTGGAGTGACTAATTTTCCAAATTGTTGGTGTTTTACGTATTGTGCAATGTTGGAAGGAAGGGCAATTAGGTTTTTGAAGAGTAGGTGGACCTTCCGCATGCCCTTCAGTCACCCGACACAGGTGCCTGCTTACCTCTGAAATTCACTCTGCATAATAAAGGTGATAGGCAGATGTTGCGGGAATTTATGGGAAATGAAGATTCTCTGAGATCATAAAAATCTCATCCCAGCAGATAATCAACATTTTTGTCTAGAAAGGACTCACAGTTTGTAAAGCTAGATGTAGGAGAATAGGAGAGGCAGAATGAGGCACAATCCCAACCCAACAAAGATGATTTCCCAGGCAATGTGCCAACTTGGCTGCACCCTCCTGTCTGCTCTCAAGGAAATGATTCTCTGGAACACTGACACCTAAAAGGGCCTG
Source organism: Orycteropus afer afer (assembly GCF_000298275.1). NCBI lineage: Eukaryota > Metazoa > Chordata > Mammalia > Tubulidentata > Orycteropodidae > Orycteropus > Orycteropus afer. The sequence goes on from NW_006921876.1 coordinate 3,356,091, forward strand.
TCAAGCCTGAGGCAGGAAGTGCTCCTGACACTCCAAGTCAGAAGAGGGGGCCCATAGTTGCGTCTGCAGGGCCTGCTGAACAGACCTACAGGGAATGGTGATTCTTCAAGTCCCCCCTTCTCTGACATGCCCCTCTCTGTTTACCTCCTATACCTGTGAGCTGGGTTCATGAAGATACAGATGGTTGGGCATTGTATCTTATTTACATCAGTTGTACCAAACACTCCAAGTATACTCTACTCCCTCTCTGAGGCCGTTTCCAAAGAGATGACAGCCAAATGGAAAGCAGGAGGAAAGATGGTGGGGGTAATTTAAGAGGCTCCTGTTTTCAACATGAACAGTAGAAGGTGCTGAAGGGCAACATGCTTGCCTTTTTTGGTAATTTTATTATGCCAGGAAGGATTTGGTTGTTTTTAGTTGCCATCAAGTCTGCCCCAACTCATGGTGACGCCATGTATGAGACAAAAGAACATTTCCTAGTCTTGTGCCACTGTCACAATCCTTGATATTCTCAAGCCATTGTTGTAGCCACTATGTATGTGGAGTGCTTTCCAACATAGCGGCCCATCTTCCAGCACTGCAGCAGACAACATTCTATTGTGATCCACAGAGTTTCCATTGGCTCATTTCCAGAATGACATCACCAAGCCTTTCTTCTTACTCCGTCTTAGTCCAGAAGCTCTGCTGAAGCCTGTTTAACACGGGTGACTCTGCTGGTATTTGAAATACCAGTGGTAGAGCTTCCAGCATCGTAGTAACACTCAAGCCCCACAGTACAAAAACTGACAGATGGGTGGTGGGTGCAGCGATTAGGATGAGAAATTCCAAGTAGTTTCCCCCACCTATGAGCATACAGACTTTCTTATTCTCTATCTGTTCTATGTATTTGTTTATATTCCCACATTGTGTTCTAAAAGGTTGACCTCTACTTTTATACAGCAACCTGAATACCACATGGGCTTGTTTTGAAGATGAGGTTCTATTAAAGAGAAAACTGAATTTAAAAAAATCCTGTATTTATTGACAAATCTGTCCTGGAAGAAGTGTAGCCTGAAAGTGAATTTGCTCTGTAAATCTTCACCCAAATCACAATAAAAAAAAAAAAAAAAAAAAAGAACTGTAGCCTGAATGCTCCTTAAAACCAAGAATTGGCAGACTTCATCTCACCTGCTCTGCTCTTATGGTCAGAAGGAACTACTCCTTGGATAAGGATATCATGCTTGGTAAAGTGGAGTGTCAGCAAAAAAGGGGAAGACCCTCAAAGAGATGGATTGACACAGTGGGTGCAACAATGGGCTCAAGCATAGCAAAGATTGTGAGAATGTCACAGGACCAGGCAGTCTTTCATTCTGTTGTACATAAGGTCACTATGAGTTAGATGACACAACAGCATCTAACAATAATGACATATTTATTGATTATACACTGTAAAAAGTACCTTACAGGTATTAACTCATTTAATACTCTAGTCTAGGCCAGCATTGTCCAATAGAAACATAATGTGAGCCACATGTGTAATTTAAAATTTTCTAGTAGCCTCATTAAACAAAAAGAAACAAGTGATATTATTTCAATAATTATTTAAGCCATTGGTGGTTGTTAGGTGCCATTGAGTCAATTCCAACTCATAGCAACCCTATGTACAACAGAACAAAACACTGCCTGGTCCTGCATCATCCTCACAATCCTTGTTATACCTGAGCCCATTGTTGCAGCCACTATGTCAATCCATCTCATTGAAGGTTGTGGTGTAGTAAATTACTTAGTGTGGCTTTTCTACCCATAAGTCTTTGTAAACTCCAAGGTGGGATTTTCTATGGGCAACTGAGGAGCTCCTGATTGCTGAAGTTGTCCACCTGGAGTATTTCTGTTGGGAGTGGCACAAAACAATGTTCTGGGAGGTGCCCACTCTCTCTCAAGTGCTTAGAGTTCTGATGCTATGATTGGCTAGTTTGACCACCCTGCCGGGCTCAAAAGGAGGCCTCCTAGAGACAGAACTCTCTCTGACTGCTGGTTGAGGAAGACATGCTGCTGAAAGGGGCACACGGTACTGAAAGAGACACGTGCTGCTGGGAAAGAGACGCAAGAGACACGCATTGCTGAGACACCAAGGGACATGCACTGCTGAAGGAGAGACTGTGAGAGACTTGGCTGAGAGACGGTGGGCTGGGAGAGAGACTGAGCATTTTTCCTGAACTTGAATTGTAGCCTGGTGCTTCCCTAATAAACCCCATAATCTGTGAGTTCTGTGTGGCCACTGCAGCGAATTATCAAACCCAGGAGAGAGGTGGTGGGTGCTTTGGGAGGAACAGTGGGAGAAAGGGCTGGAGGGAGGCAGCATGTCTGGTCTGGCAGGAATAGGCCTTGGACTATTGATGGTGATTCTGTCTTCCTCTTGTGGGATTACAGGAGGTCAGAACATGTGGCCTCCTTGCCCTTTTTGCAAAGGTCTTCCCCTTTCTCGCAGACCCTCCACTTTACCAAGCATGATATCCTTCTCCAGGGAATGGTCCCTTCTGACAACATGACCAAAATAGGTGAGATGATGTCTGGCCATTCTCGCTTCCAAGAAGCATTCTGGCTGCACTTCTTCCAGAACAGCTTTGTTAGTTCTTCTGGCAGTCCATGGTACTTTAAGTATTCTTCACCAACACCACAACTCAAAAGCATCAACTCTTCTTCAGTCTTCCTTATTCATTGTCCAGTTTTCACATGCATATGAGGCTACTGAAAATACCATGGCTTAGTTTTTTTTTGGGGGGGTGGTTTGGGTTAGGTGCACCTTAGTCTTCAAACAGATATCTTTGCTCTTCAGCAGTTTAAAGGGGTCAAACCCACCAGCCACTCTCAGAAGGAGGACTGAGCAATCTACTTCCATAGAGTTATCACCTTGGAAACCCAATGAGGGGTTGCTATGAGTCAGGATTGACTGCACGGCAGTGAGTTTGGTTTCTTTCTTTGTTTTTGTTTGTTTGTTTGTTTGTTTTTGGACTTGTTTTAATTGTCTTGAGCTTCAGCTTGAACTTTAATATGATCAACTGATGGTCTGCTCCACAGTCAGCTCCTGATCTTGTTCTGGCTGAAGATATTGAGCTTCTGCATCACCTTTTTCCACAGATGTAGTCGATCTGATTCCTATGTATTTCATCTGGCATGATCCACATGTATGGCTGCTGTTTATGTTGTTGAAAAAAAGGTATGTGTAATGAAGAAGTTGCTGGTCTTGCAAAATTCTATCATGTGATCTCCAGCATTATTTCTATCACCAAGGCCATATATTCCAACTCCCAGTGATTGTCTGATTCCAACTTTTACACTGCAATTAACAATAATAATCAGCACTTCTTGATTGCATGTCTGCAGAAGATGGTTAAAATCTTAAATTTCCTCATCTTTGGCTTTGGTGGTTGTTGCATAAATATGAATAATAGTAGTATTAATTGGTCTTCCTTGTAGGCATATGGATATTATCCTACCACCGACAGCATTGTACTTCAGGATAGACCTTGAAACATTCTTTGTAACAGTGAATGCCATGCCACTCCTTTTCAATTTGTCATTCCTGGCATAGTAGATCACATGATTGTCTGATTCAAAATGGCCAAAACTAGTCCATTTCAGCTTACTAAGGCCTAGGATTTCAATCTTTATGCAGTCCATTTCATTTTTGACAACTTCCAATTATCCTAGAATCATACTTCATACATTCCACGTTCTGATTATTACTGGATGGTTGCAGATATTCTCATTTTGAGTTGTGCCACATCAGCAAATGGAGGTCCCGAAAGCTTTACTCCATGCATGTCATTAAGGTTGACTCTACTTTGAGGAGGATGCTCTTTCCCATTCGTACTTTGAGTGCCTTCTGACCTGAGGGGCTCATCTTCCAACACTATATCAGACAATGTTTCAGGGCTATTCATATAGTTTTCCAGTAATATATCAAACAGTGTTTCACTATTATTCTTAAGGTTTTCACTGGCCAATTCCTTGAGAAATGGGTGTCCCTTTCCTTCTTCCAAGTCTGTGTTAGTCTGGAAGCTCTGCTGAAATCTCTCCACTATGGGTAACCCTGCTGGTACTTGAAATACTGGTGGCATAGCTTCCAGCTTTACAGCAATATGCAAGCCACCACCATACAACAAACTGATAGATGAGTGGTCATCCATAGAGAATGTATACTTAAAATATTATATCTTTATATCTAAAATAGTATCAGTTTAATATGTAATCAATATAAAAATTATTAATGAAATATTTTATATATTTTTTATACCAGGTATTCAATAGCATATATGTAGACCTACAGTGCATCTCAATTTGGCATAGCACATTTCAAGTGCTTAGTGGTTCCATGTAGATTTTGAACAGTATGGACCCAGACAATCTTCATAGCTAGATATTATCAGCATCTCTATTTCCTAGAAGAGAAACTGGGGGACAGGAATGTTATGTGATTTTTCTAAATTCACATCACTAAAAAGTGACCAAGCTGGGATATACACACAGGCAGCCAGATACCAGAGCTGATACCCTTATCTTCTAATCATAATCATTATGATCACCATTACTGAAACAAGCACATTGTGGCATATACCCAGCATTGGCCAGGAACCATCTGTGATGGTTAATGTTATATGTCAGCTTAGGTTGGCTATGATTCTTAGTGATTTGATAGACACTGGATGGGTTGATCTTCCATAATGTAATCATCTTCCATCCTGTGATCTGATGTTACATTGTTGTTGTTAGGTGCTGTTGAGTCATCTCCAACTCATAGTGATCCTATGCACAGAAGAACAAAACGTTGCCTGGTCCTGTGCCAGCCCCACAATCCTTGCTATACCTGAGCCCATCGTTGCAGCCACTGCGTCAATCCATTTAGTTGAGGGCTTTCCCCTTCTTCGTTGACCCTCCATTTTATCAAGCATGATATCCTTCTCCAGGGAATGGTTCCTTCTGACAACATGACCAAAGTAGCTGAGGTTCCAGCTGCACTTCTTCCAGGACAGATTTGTTAGTCCTTTGTGACAATGAATGCCATATATATATATGCCATATATATATGTGTGTGTATATATATATATATACATATATGTATATATATGCCATATATATATATATATATACACACATACATATAGTTATGCACTGCATAATGTTTGTTCAGGTAACATTTGAGTGCATATACATCCATGGTCCCATAGGGTTATAACAGAATTCAGAAATCCTGATTGGAGAATAGGATGTAGCAAACACAACAGCTTCCCTCACACAATATATGTATCTCATATCTTTTGTATACAAAGCAACTGCCAGGCATATAGCAGTATAGTATGTATAAGATAAACCTCTAATACATATACCTTGATAGTCATAATAAATGCTGTGTTACTGGAGTACTGTTCTGTACTTTAAATCTAAAAAGTGTACCACATAACAGTATATACTTCAATTTGTAGGTAGAAGTATCCGATCTCATGTATTGGAAGTCTCTTGAGTATTATAGCATTATCTTTCTTTAATTTTCTTTAAAAAATAACACCATGAAGTGTGTCTTGACTCCCAAATGCAGCAAAACCAGTGCTAGTGACAGCAGTAGCCAGAGACAAAGGAAAAGTATTGATTTGGAAGTGAAACAAAAGGTTACTGGAAACCTATACCTGAGGCCATGAAGGTGGAAAATTGTTCACAACTTAGGCATGTCACACTGGACAATCACGACAATTCTCAAAAACAAAGAAAGAATTCTCCAAGCTGTCAAATGATTTGCTCCACTAAAGCTATGGTCCTATTGAAAACGCAAGACCTATATCAAGTATGGAGAAATTGCTAGTGACATGGCTTAAGGACCAAATGCAAAAGTGAATCCCTCTCAGCCAAAGAGGATCACTGCTAAAGCACAAAGCGTCTTTGAGTTGCTTAAAGGAAAAGCAGAACCAGACTACAATATGGTGTTCGAACAACATCCAAATCACATAACATCTGTATTGTGGATGTTAAGCGACACACACACACACACACCTCTGATGAGATTTGCATCTCTAGAAGAACCAGACTAAGACATCAACCCAAAAGCCCATTTGCTCGAAAAGACTGCTTTGGATTAAAGGATTTGAGCTTCACTAAGAAATTTACTAGGATCCAAAATGATTTAAAACAAAAGCACACCCAAAAGAATCTTGAATTTTAATTTGGATAAAACAAAAGAAATAAAACCAAACAGAACCATGCTATGTTTCTTACCTTTTCTGGTGCCTAAACACAAACAAATATAAGTTCTTCCTCTACCCTACTGAACAATGGGTAATATTTAGATTGAAGACAACTTTCTTCACACCTGCTTTATCAGTCCTCATTCAGAGATTTTTGTTTCACACAATAAATCAAAAAGCCAAGTGGAGACCTCTATCTAATACCACAGTTGGGAGAGTTTTTAGAAACAGAAAATGTGTTTCAGCATTCTGCACTGAAGACCTTTAAGGGTGTTGTCTTTGGACATCGACAGTATGAGAAGAAGCCAAGCCAGCAAAGTTGCATCACCACGTATCATGGAAATTCCAGGAGCATCTGCTACTCTACAGGCAAGCAGAGAGCCTGACCATTCGGTCAGCAGAACACAGAAAATGTGCACCGAGAATTTCTGCAGCTTAGTTCAGACATACCAAACCAGGTGCAGGTGTCACCATTCTCTCCAGGCATGTGGAGGGTAAATTCCACATGGTCCACCTTGGAGAGCATTCTCTTAAAACCGCATCTGAGTGAAATCTAGGAACTGGTGGAACAGATGGTCTTAATTATCCATGCAGTTTATCCCAGGAATGGGTCATAACCAGAGGGCTCAAGGCAAGATACCCAAGGACTGCAGTGTGTGAGTAACACTAATAGAAGGCAGTGAGTGCCAGAGGAAAGTTGGCTATGACTGTGGCTTATCAGAGAGTGGTAAATTATCTCTCCCGATATTTTCTCAGGAGCTCTGGTGGTGTAGTGCCTAAAGTATCTGACTGCTAACTAAAAGGCTGGTGGTTCAAACCCACCAGCCACTTCTTGGAAAGAAGACTGGGCAATCTACTTCTGTAGAGATATAGCCTCAGAAACCCAAGGAGGGGTTGCTATGGGTCAGATTCAACTCGACGGCAGTGAGTTTGGGTTTTTTTTGGGGGGGATATTTTCTCACTAGGTTCTTAGCTCAACTGTTGAGGACATTCTTCCATTCAATTCAATCCAATCAAGGAGGCAACACTGATACTAGTATCTACCTCTGAAAAGAGGCACTGTGCTCCAAGGGAGGCCCTGAGAGAGATGGGGAAAGGATTCCTTCACAGCACATGGATGAGCATGAAGTACTTGTGACAAACACCAGCTGTAACCAGGTCAGCTTGTCCAGTCGTCCTCCATGAAGAATAGGCTGGATGCGATGACAACTCTTTATTGCCAGGAAGCAGCTTGGGCTAGTGACTTAGAGTCGCACAGAACTGTGTTCTGATCCCATTTCTACCATTTATTAGCTCTGTGACCTCAGGCATACTTAGATTCTCTAAGTCTCAGTATTTCATCTATAAAATAGGAATGTACTTAATGTACATTCTACCACTGAACCACCCTAGTCCATTGTTGTTGTTGTTGTTATGTGCCGTCAAGTCGTACCCGACTCATAGCGACCCCTCCTTGGGTTTCCGAGGCAGTATCACTACAGAAGTACATTGCCTAGTCTTCCTTCCAAGGAGTGGCTGGTGGGTTTGAACCACCAGCCTTCTGGTTAGCAGTCAAGTGCCCTAGTCCATTATGTACTTAAAAACAACTTAAAAAACAAAAAAAATCCTCAAGGCTCTTGTAAAAAGCCGAGTTCTTGTATCTTAAGTTCCTGTCACTTAGTAGGTGGTCAAAAAATAATAGCCGATATATCTTGGTTCAAACATGCCTTATCTGCTAGATTTGGGCCAGACTATTCAAGTACCAGGAGTCCCTGGATGGTGCAAACCATTAACTCATTCTGTTTTGCTAATGAGTCCACCCAGAGTCATCTCAGAAGAAAGGCGTGGTGATTTACTTCTGAAAATTCAGCCACTGAAAACCCTATGGAGCACAGTTCTACTTACTCTTAACACATATGGCATCATCATGAATCAGAATCAACTCAATGGCAACTGACTTGGTTATTGGTTTTATTCAAGAACCAACTATAGTTTTGTTAATGCTAAACTACACGAATGCAAATGGTTGCATTTAATTTTGACCTTATGATTTCCCCAGGTGCTATCTGCATCTAGGTAAGGGGGGAGAGGACCCAGGCCCCACCCCCACCAGCCAAGAAAGCAGGGGAAAGAGAAGCCAGAGGCAATGACAGAGCAGAGCAGTGCCAGGGATACAGGTAAGGGGAGGGCGGAGAGGTTTTGAACAGCTAAGTGAGACAAACTCGTTTGTCCCACTATTGTGGCTTGCCTGTTGCTGTGAGGCTTGAGGCTGTGCCACTGGTGTTTCAAGTGCCGGCAGGGTTGCACAATATGCACAGGTTTCAGGGCAGCTTACAGACTGAGACAGACTATGAAGAAGGAAGAGGCCATCCACTTCTCAAAGAACTGGCCAGGGAAAACCTTAGGAATAGCAGAGAAACACAGTCTGATACATTACTACACAACTTTGGTGAACAGCCCAGAAACGTTATCTGATACACTGCAGATGAGCCCCTAAGGTCAGAAAGCTGTCAAAATGTGAGTAGAAAAGAGCTACATCATCAGAGTAGGACCAACCTTACTGATATGCATAGAGTAAAGCTTTCGAGACCTCCATTTGCTGATGTGGCACAACTCAAACTGAGGAGAAACAGCTGCAAACATCCATTAAAAATAGGAACATGGAATGTATGAAGTATGAATTTAGGAAAACTGGAAGTTGTCAAAAATGAGATGGAATGCATAAAGATGGATATCCTAGGCATTAGTGAACTTAAATGGACTGTTGTTGTTGTTGTTGTTATGTGCCGTTGAGTCATCCCTGACTCATAGTGACCCCTCCTTGGGTTTCCGAGGCAGTATCACTACGGAAGTAGGATTGCCCAACCTTCCTTCCGAGGAGCGGCTGGTAGGTTTGAACCGCCAGCCTTCTGGTTAGCAGTCAAGTGCCTTAGCCACTATGCTACCAGAGCTCCCTTAAATGGACTAGTTTTGGCCATTTTGAATCAGACAACCATATGATCTACTATGGTGGGAATGACAATTTAAAGAGGAATGCCATGGTATTCATCATCACAAAGGATGTTTTGAGACCTGTTCTGAAGTACAATGCTGTCAGTGATAGGATAATATCCATACGCCTACAAGGAAGACCAGTTAATATGACTATTGTTAAAATTTATGCACCAACCACGAAAGCCAAAGATGAGGAAATTAAAGATTTTTATCAACTTCTGCAGTCTGAAATAGACCAAATTGCAATAAAAATCTATTAATTATCACTAGTGACTGGAATGCAAAAGTTGGAAACAAAGAAGAATCACCAGTAGTTGGAAAATTTGGCCTTGGTGACAGAAATAACGCTGGATATTGCATGATAGAATTTTGCAAGACCAACGACTTGTTCATGGCAAACACCTTTTTTCAACAACACAAACGGTGGCTATACACATGGACTTCACTAGATGGAGTACACAGGAATCAGATTGACTACATCTGTGGCAAGAGGCAATGGAAAAGCTCAATATCTTCAGCCAAAACAAGGCCAGGAGCTGATTGTGGAACAGACCATCAACTGTTCATATGCAAGTTCAAGTTCAAGTTGAAGACAATTAAAACAAGTCCATGAGAGCCAAAATATGATCTTGAATATACCCCTCCTGAATTTAGAGACCATGTAAAGAATAGATTTGATGCATTGAACATGAATGACTGAAAACCAGAAGAATTGTGGGATGACATCAAGAACATCATCCATGAAGAAAGCAAGAGGTCATTAAAAAGACGAGAAAAGAAGAGAAGACCAAAATAGATGTCAGAAGAGACTCTGAAACTTGCTCTTGAATGAAGAGTAGCTAAAGCAAATGGAAGAAATGACAAGATAAAAGAGATGAACAGAACATTTCAAAGAGCAGCTGCAGCAGACAAAGCCAATTACTATAATGAAATGTGCAAAGACTGGAGTTAGAAAACCAAAAGGGAAGAACATGCTCAGCATTTCTCAAGCTGAAAGAGCTGAGGAAAAAAATTAAGCATGGAGTTGCAATATTGAAAGATTCTATGGGCAAAATATTGAATGATGCAGGAAGCATCAAAAGAAGATGGAAGGAATATGCAGCATCACTGTACCAAAAAGAACTGGTAAATGTTCATCCATTTCAGTAGGTGGCATATGATCAAGAACCAATGGTATTGAAGGAAGAAGTTGAAGTTGCACTGAGGGAATTGGTGAAAGACTAGGCTCCAGGAATTGATGGAATACCCACTGAAATGTTTCAACAAATGGATGACCCACTGGAGGCACTCACTTGGTTATGCTAAGAGATTTGGAAGACAGCTACCTGGCCAACTGACTGGAAGAGATCCATATTTGTACCCATTCCAAAGAAAGGTGATCTCACTGACTGTGGGAATTATTGATATCATTAATATCCCACGCAAGTAAAATCTTACTGAAAATAATTTAAAAACAGTTGCAGCACTATATTGACAGAGAACTTCCAGAGATGCAGGCTGTGTTCAAAAGAGGACATGGAACAAGGGATATTATTGCTGATGTCAGATGGATCTTGGGTCAAAGCAAAGAATACCAAAAAGATGTTTACTTGTGTTTTATTGACTACGCAAAAGCATTTGATTGTGTGGATCATAACAAATTGTGGATAACATTGAGAAG
>NW_006921876.1:3367593-3369271 GCF_000298275.1 Orycteropus afer afer
GAAGAAGAGTTGATGCTTTTGAGTTGTGGTGCTGGTGAAGAATGCTGAGAGTACCATGGACTGCTAAAAGAACTAACAGATCTGTCCTGGAGGAAGAGCAGCCAGAATGCTCCTTGGAAGTGAGAATGGCCAGACTTCATCTCACCTACTTTGGTCATGTTGTCTGAAGGGACCATTTCCTGGAGAAGGATGTCATGCTTGGTAAGGTAGAGGAGGGTCAATGAAGGAGGGAAAAGCCCTCAATGAGATGGATTGACACAGTGGCTGTGGCTATGGGGTCAAGTATAGCAGAGATCATGGAGCTGGCACGGGACTGGCCAGTGTTTCATTCTGCTGTGCATAGGGTCACTATGAGTCAGAGGCAACTCAACAGCACATAACAACAAACAACATCTGCTTAGATAGTTCCTTCTGGATTCAGCTCTTGCAACAATTCACTTGAAACCGAAAAATGTACATTTTCTCCCCAAAATACATACTTTTGAAGAGTTTAATAGTCTAAATAAGAAGGTGTATTCAAATGTACTATATAAACTGGGTAGGTGGCCCCAAGTTGTGCCATGTCTAATAGGAGGAGTCTGCAGTGTCTGTAAATACAGCTTTTAGTATGGGCTTAAGGCACCCAGTGCTTGCTGGTCTTGCTGGGTATTGGGGATAAGAGTAGGGTTTGAGAGGGAGAAAATGGTTATAACTCTGACCTTGCTCAAGTTTCTCAGTTGATCATAAACAATTATACTTCAGTAGTCTCACAAACATTCATTGGAGGGTATTTTCAGCCTTGAAACATCTGTCTTCCCAGGGATTTTCCAACATATTCCAAAAACTCTAATTTCTATGATTCCAGAAGTAGCACTATACTGATAATGGATGAATATTTGAAAATCTTTTTTGAAGCCATATTTAATTTTCACCCATTTGGGTTCCAAAAGAAAGAGAAGAAAATGTTAAACTGGAATTTCCAGTGTCCTTTCCTTAAGCTACTATCTTAACAGCTGAATCACCCTGCTTAGGAAGGAATGTGAAAGACCTATTCAAACACCCTCTGAGTGTCAAGATTTCCTCGGGGCCACTCAAATGTGTTCCTCCCCCCAAAAGCAATCAAATTTTGAATCATTTCACTGTCTGCCTGAACAAGGCACTCTGTATTTTAGAATTCACCTGCCTAACAATAACTTCTGAAAAGCTAGTGCTTTTCAACGACAAATTCTGCTGTTGTTGCTGCTGTCAATTTGGCCCCCAACTCACGGGTGACTCTTTGGATGATGCAATTAGACTATTGTGCTCCATGTTGTGGTTGCTGTTAGGTGCTGTTGAGTCGTTTCCAACTCATAGCAACCCCATGCACAGCAGAGCGAAACACCGCCTGATCCCGCACCAGCTCCATGATCTTTGCTATACTTCAGTCCATTGTCGCAGCCACCATGTCAATCCATCTTGTTGAAGGCCTTCCCCTCTTTCATCGACCCTCCACCTTACCAAGCATGACATCCTTCTCCAGGGAATGACCCCTTCTGACAACATGACCAAAGTAGGTGAGATGAAGTCTGGCCATTCTTGCTTCCAAGGAGCATTTCAGGTATACTTCCTCCAGGACAGATCTGTTAGTTCTTTTAGCAGTCCATGGTACCTTCAGCATTCTTCGCCAGCACCACAACTCAAAAGCATCAACTCTTCTTCA
>NW_006921876.1:3370272-3385073 GCF_000298275.1 Orycteropus afer afer
TGCGGCATCCATTAGTTGAAACATGTCAATGGGTATTATGCCGTAGGGTTTTCATTGATTGCTGTTTTTGGAAGTAGATGACAAGGCCTTTCTTCTAACCCATGTCTGAAAGCTCTGCTGAAAACTGCTCAGCCTCATAGCTATACACAAGCCTCCACTTACAGACATGTGGCAGATGCACTGGAAGTGCATTGATCTGGAATCAAACCTGGGTCTCCCACGTGGAAGGCAAAAATTTTACCACTGAACCACGCTAATCCGTAATTAAACAATACAACAAACCATGACCTCTTACCACTGACAACTTACTTTGTAGCACCCAGTCAAAATCCATCAGACTAGACCAACTAATTCCTAGTCAATAACAAAGGCATGTACAGATAAGGAACTAAAAACACATTGTAAAAACTATGCATTGTATTTGCACATAGTGCTTTTAGTTTATCTAACTACTGTTACACAAACAGAACCTCATCTGAACCTCCTAACTGCCCCTCAACATGAATAACTGGGGCACATCTTTGTTGTGTGCTGTCAAGTCAAATTTGACTCATAGTGACCCTATAGGACAGAGCAGAATTGCACCATAGGGTAAGTGTAATCTTTATGGAAGCAGACTGCCTCCTCTTTCTTCTACAGAGCAGCTGGTGGGTTTGAATCACTGATCTTTTGATTAGCACTTGAATACTTAACCATTGCACCATCGGGGCTCCTAACTCGGACATATGACCCTCCTAAACCAGGCCTCCTGACCCTCTAGCTTTGTGTGACTGGCCTCGCTACTTCTGAGGCCCTTTGTACGTAGGGGTATGACTCATTTCTCCAGCATTTGCTCCACATCTTGTGCTCTGGAGCTTCCAGTAATGGTCCTGCCTGCCCTAAATAGGAAGCTTCACATACACAATCATGCCACCCTCCAACCAGGACCAATGGCCCTTGATGCACAAGGACATCCTTTTAATGTTGTTCCACAGAGGAGGGCAGAGCTCAGCTGCATTCTTTCATCCAGACAAAATGTTCCACTTGACTTCTCTGCCAGATATTGGCATGCAGATCGGGGATTAAGGGATGGGGTGGGGGTGTGGGGAGGATGTGTCTTCCATCTGACCCTCCCACCTGGGATTCCTGCAGGGCCAACTGGGGTGATGAATGGTCCTCATTCATGGCCCAGAGTGCACCATGGAACGGGTGCCCCAGCTGTGGTTTGAGTGCCACTTCTGGCCCCACATGAACACATTCCTCCATGGAAGAAAGCTGTCTTGGGTGAATGGGGTGTGCTGGGAGAATGAGGGAAGTGACTGGGGGAAGAGGGGCCCTCCGACAAGAATGGAGACTTTGACATCAGGCTTGGCCAGGCCTGCCATTTGGCCCCTGGCCAAAGATTCCACCTCAATCCCGTCTATTTGTGGCCATAGAGCAGCAATGTTCAGGGCACAGTGAGATGGTGAAAAGGTAGGCATACAAAGCTATTTATTTTTCCCCCAGGTTCTAGAAAGGGGCCTTTGTTGGCATAATTTGTTGTGACCAATTGGGGTTCCCCACAGTCCACCTCCAGCTCTGGGTGGAATCTCATTTTGACCAGGCTATTTCCTGGGGAGGCTGAAGGTACAATTTCAAACACTTTTAAATGTGCCTACTGGAGGCTCTCAGACTGGATCAGAAAGCAAAAGCCAAATATCTGGAGTCTGTAAGAGGCACATCTTATCTCTATCTGATATTATATTATTATGTGCTTACTAACCTGTTTATTATTTCTCTTTTCTGCTAGAAAATAAGTTCCATGAGGGAAAGAAAACAGTTTTGTCATCATTGGTATCTCCTATGCCCAGAAATATGCCTGGAGCATGGTTAGCATTCGGTTAACACTGGTTAGATCGATTCATGAATGGAAGGAAGGAAGGATGGGAAAGAGGGAGAGAAGGAGGGAGGAAAGAATGACAGCCTCAGCCTATACAAAGCATCTTCTGATTCAAGATATATAGCTGAGACTAAGAGTTTACTTTTACCTTCATTCAAATTTCCATCAAAATCTTCAGAGGAATATGAAAATATGTACTGTCACTGAAAATTAGAAAAGATGCAATATGCAGACTAGAAGCTTTGAGAAAACTGGGCAAGGTAATGTTTAAAGCAAGAAGGATGAGAGAGGTCTGGGCACCACAGTACCATAGGTGAGGGAAAAACCTGCCTGGAGAGTAAAAAGGGAGGCACTTAAATAAGATCATCAGTTGTGTGCACAGCCTGGGGAGCTGGATAAGAGGCAGTTGCAAGGCATCCAGTGGGCACTGCATTCTAGAACCAGAGATGTCAGGACATTTTACTCTCGTGAAACCCAGAGGGAAGGGAAGCGAAAGACTGCCTTGGCTTCCCAATGAGGGCAGCCATGCTGAGCGGAAAGAGAAAGGACATAATGCCTAACTTGAGGCCCTCACAACCTGGAAAATAAACCCTTTGGCACAGCTGTGGACCAGAACCCTCATTAACACCCATGGCTGGGCAAAAGTAGACCATACTCTTTGTTAATATGAAAAGATGTTAGTATCTACCTAGCCAGAGGATAATGGGCACCTTTTAGTTTTCCATATAATAAGGGGTTCTGGAAGCACAGTGCTTAAGGCATTTGACTGCTAACCAGAAGGTTGGTGGTTCAAACCCACTAGTTGCTCTGCAGAAGGAAGATGGGGCAATCTACTTCCATAAAGATATACCAGCTTGGAAACCCAATGGGGGTTGCTATGAGTCAGAATTGACTCAGTAGCAGGGGGTTTGGTTGGGTGTTTTGGTTTTTTTTTGGTCTTGGTATATAGTAAAAAGTTTAACTTTGTTCATCTCCAGTGTCCTTTCCAGCTTGAACATATTCCAGCTTAAACTTTTTAATCTGAAAAGACACATGGACCTTTCACAAGTCTCTGCTGAGGTTCAGTGAGGTAAAGCCACAGTCTCCTGAACCTGATAGTCCTTAAAGAAGGGAAAATCCCAAACTGGTGCTGCCATTAGCTTGCAAAACCATTATAGTGATAGAGGAAACAGATGTGAGGCAAAGATGCTCAGTGGATTCAAATTATCCACCCTAACCCTCCATCCCTCCCAAAAAGAAATGATACATAGCAAACAGCAGGATAACACTGAATAATGGTAAGAACATGGAACTGGTATCTCAGAGTGCTCCAGGGTTCAACTCTGACCTCTGTAAATGGAACTAAAAATACTTATATCTCTTAAAAGACAAGACAATCTACTTCTGTAAAGATTTACAGCCTGGGAAACCCTATGGGGGGTTGCTGTGAGCTGGAATCGACTTGAAGACAGTGGGGATACCTCTTAAGGTCTTTGTGGGTTAATCAGGAAGCATAAAGTGCCCAAGAGCATGTATGCAAAACCAGACCAGTTGCCATGGAGTTGACTCCAATTTATGGTGAGCCCACGTGCGTCCGAGTAGAACTGTGCTCCACAGGGTTTTCAGTGACTGGTTTTTTGGAAGTATGTTCCCAGGCCTTTCTTCTGAAGTGCCTCTGGCCCTTCCAACCTTTGGTCAGCGGCCCAGTATATGACCCATTTGCACCACATGGGATTGTAGCATATATACAGAGACTTTCTAATAAGTGGTAACTATTATAATTATAAAATTGGCAGTAGCCTGGAAAAACTCCAGGAGGGGTATCCATACTCATTAGCCACTCTTAATATGTCACTTGAGTATCTATCAGGTTTTAACCATGTTCTACACACTCTCAGGAACACTATTTCCAAAGCTAATAATCAGTAGCCAAATTGGTCTGAGTTTCTATTACACATGGAAATGTTAGAGTATATAAAAGGCAGTTTGGTCCCAGAATGGTATGCAAACTTGGTAAGCCATTCAACCATTGCAAACAAGTCCAATGTTTCCAAGGGAGGAAGTGTAGTTAGGAATGGAGCCTATTTATGCAAATTCCTGAAGGGGGAGTATAAGGGAGCTGTCCAGGGCATAGACACTGAGGTAGGGTAGGGCTTGGAGAGATGGGGATAAGATGACGGTACTGGGTGGAAGGTGCAGAGGGGGCTGAGCTGAAGCAGCTGTACCAACTTCAATTTTTCTGAAATCTCCTCAAAAGTGGCCAGGGTTTCAAATCAGAACAAAGAGTAAAGCCCTAGAGATGGAGGCACCTCCTAGTGCAGTTTCTAAGTGATATCCTCACCAGCCCCTCCCTATTTAGCTTCGACTCAATGGCAGTGGGTTTGGTTTTGATTTTGTGCCTCAGGTAGGGCTTGTCACAGAAAGACTCACCCTTAGCTTTGTACACCTTTTGAATCTCCAAAAGCTGTAAGGCCAAGGAAGCATTCCAAGCAATACAGCTGGGACCAACAGTCAGTTCTTCAGGCCTGTGCTCCTCAGATGAGACCCAAACCCAGAAGGCCCACAACTATAACTACAGAGGGGAGTAGGGTAGGAAGTGCTATTTTAAAGTCCATTAAGCACCTGTGATCTGGGATGATGCTGCCCATAGCGGCTCTGGCTCCCTTCCAGATGCCCAGTGAGCAATAACAGCAGGTACCAGTCACCACATCATCAAAGCTGGCTTGCTCAACTTCACCATGCCAGCTGTATTGGGTCACCAGTGGTCATCCTCAAGATCCACAGGGTAGTAACATATACATAATGACCAAGAAGTTCTTGCTCTTTCTGAGGGGGATAAAATATTTTAGCTACCTCTGGAACTAATCCAACATCACTGGTTGATCACAAGCTTCTTCTGGTACTTCTAATATTCTTACTGCAACTCAAGATATGATATGGCTCCAATGCTGACTACAAGACAGTTTCACCTTCTTTAGTTCTATGAACTAGCTCCAACTTACTATCCTAAGCTCTAGCCACACTAGTCTGTGGTTCCCAGAAGACACCTGTTTTCACACTTCTGTACCTCTTTGTACTTGCTTTTCTCTATTCTAAAAACCTCACTGCCATCGAGTCAATTCTGACTCATAGTGAACCCCACCGGATTTTCAAGGCGGTAAATCTTTACAGAAGTAGATTGCCCCATCTTCCTTCAGTGGAGAAGCTGGTAGGTTTGAACCATCAACCTTCTGGTTAGGAGTCAAACGCCTTAGGCACCATATATTCACCTAGTGAACACCTACTCTTTGTTTAAGAACCTACTCAAATGTGTATATAGAAAATCCTAAGGAATCCACTAAAATATTATTAGAACTAATAAGTTCAGCAAGGTTGTAGAACACAAGATCAATATACAAAAAATAAAAAAACACTATATTTCTATACACTTTTAACAAGCAATCCAAAAAGGAAATTAAGAAAACAATTCCATTTACAATATAGCATGAAACAGATTTATTTATTTACTAAATTTTAATTTAACAAAAAAAGTGCAAAATTTACACTCTGAAAACTATAATAGTGTTGAAAGAAATTAAGGGAGAGCTAAACAAATAGAAAAATATCGTATGTTCATGGATTGGAAGATTTAATATTGCTAAGATGACATTTCCCAAATTGATCTACAGATTTAATCAATTGCTTCTCAGATTCTCAGTTAATCTCTTTGTGGAAACTGATAACCTGATTCTAAAATTCATGTAGAAATGCATGGGACCAAAAGTACCCAAAACAATCTTAAAAAAGAATAAAGTAGGAGGGCTCATACTAGCTGATTTCCAAACTTACTACAAAGCAATGGTAATCAATATAGTATAGTACTGGTATAAAAGTAGACATGTAGACCAACGAAAAAGAATTGAGAGTTCAGCAATACACCCATACATCCATGGTCAATTAATTTGAACAACGGTGCCAAGGCTATTCAATGGAGAAAGAATAGTCTTTTCACACAGATGGTGCTGGGACAACTGAATAGCCACAATCATGAAATTGGATCTCTCCCTCACATCATTTATAAAAATAAACTCAAAATGGATCAAAGAGCTAAAACTGTAAAACTCTTAGAAGAAAACGGAGGGGTAAATCTTTGTGATCTCAGATTTGGCAATGGTATTTTAGATATGACACCAAAAATGTGAGCAATAAGAAAAAATACATAAATCAAATTTCATCAAAATGAAAACCTTTTGTGCATCACACAACACTATCAAGCAAGTGAAAAGACAACCCACAGAATAGGAGAAAATATTTGCAAATCATATATCTGATAAGAGTTTAACATTCAGAATAAATAAAGAACAAAATGATAAACAACCCAATTAAAAGATGGGCAAAGGATATTTTTCCAAGAAGCACATGAAAAGATACTCAATATCATTAGTCATTAGTGAAATTCAACTCAAAACCAAAATAAGATATCATTCCACACCCAATAGGATGGGTATAATTCTAAAAAAAAAAAGAAAAATCTTAAGTGTTGGCAAGTACACTAAGAAATGTATTGCTGATGGGAATGTAGAATGGTGCAGCCATTATAAAAAACAGTTTAGAGTTTCCTCAAAAAATCAAACATAGAATTACTATATGATCCAACAATTCTGCATACACACACACACACACACACACACACATGTTGTTATAAGCTGTCAAGTCAGACCCAACTCATAGCGACCCCTCTTTGAGTTTCTGAGACAGTATCACTACGGAAGTAGATTGCCAAACCTTCCTTCCGAGATACACACACACACACACACACACATATATATATATATACATATATATACACCTATATACAAGGTATATACTCAAGAGAACTAAAAACAGATGATCAAGCACAAATTTGTACACAAATATTCACGCAGCACCATTTGCAATAGCTAAAAGGTAAGAACAACCCAAATGTTCATTAAGGAATAGACTGGATAAACAAAACATGGGATTATCCATATAATGGAATATTGTTCAGCCATAAAAAGGAATGAAGTACTGATAAATTCTATAGTATGGAATGAACTTTGAAAACATTATGCTGATTGAAAGAAGCCAGAGACAAAGATCACATATTATATGATTCTATTTATATGAAATATCTAGAATAGGCAATATACAGACAGAAAGTAGATTAGTGGTTACTTAGAGCTGGAAAGAGGATGGAAAGAGCAAAGGAGTGATGGCTAAAAGACAGTTTCTTTTTGGGATGATGAAAATGTTCTCACAATTATAGAGATGGTATTACAGATCTGTGAATATACTAATATACACTAATACTAAAATCCACTCTAATGGGTGAATTGTATGGTATATGAATTATCTTTCAATAAAGCTGTTCAAAAAAAAGAATCTACTCAAATGGAACTTCAGTTTTCTAGCACACATTTATTAAGCACAGGGTTGCTATGAGTCAGAATAGACTCAATGACAACAGGTTTGGTTTCTATTTTGGTATGTGACAAGCACTGGGGACTGAGAATTCAAAGGTGACTATGATGTGGCTCCTGCCTTCATGGAGTTCACAGTATACCTGGAGAGGCAACAAGAGAAATAAATTTAAGTTACAGAAATGGAAGTGGGAAGGCAATCATTATACATAAGAATGAGGAATAGGGAAAGTTTGGGAAGCTGACACTTGAGCAGTATTTGATAGGTGCAGGGAAGGGAGATTATCATTCCAAGTAGCAGGTAGAGCAGGTCTGAAATAACACAGGGTGTTCTAGGAACCATGTATGGTTCACAATTGCATGATGAAAGTGGAAGGGTTGGAAAAGTGGGTATGGTGAGGGGAATTGGAAAAGGTGAGGCAGGAGAAGTAAACAGAGGGCCATGAGGAAACTTGCTAAGAAAATGTGAAGTTTTCCCTAGGGGGATGTGGTAGTCAAGTTTGTATGTCATCTTGGCTGGGCCTGGTTGAGTGGCTGGGCAACTGGATGCAGTTATTCTCCATGGTGAGATTGGTAATTAACTCCATGGTGAGATTGGTAATTAACTCCATGGTGGGATCTATTGGAGCAGCTAAGCAGCTGCTTTAGGGATGTGATCTGCTTCCTGTATATAAAAAGCACTTTGGGAATGGTCTCTAGCTTATGGTATGCTTGAACCCTGCATGTAGCTGAGTCATTGTTCAGCACCCTGCCATGGACTTGAATCAATAGCTGGCCATGTTGTTTGGTGACATTGGGACTGTGCCTTTTTACTTATCGATCTTGGGTTTGTCAGCCTCAGCAGCCAGCAGCTGTCTGAATGAAGAAAAGCCTCCAGCTTTAGTGAGTCAGAAATAGGAAGCAGAGCTGAAGCTCAAGGTTGAGGGGTTTTCACCCAGTCCCTAGAGCCTGGCACTTTGGACTTAGGGCCTCCAAACTGTAAGAGAATAAACTCCTGTTTGTTAAAGTCATCCCATTTGTGGTATATTCCTGTCAGGGTGGCACTAGGTAACCAAAACAAGGGATAAGAAGCTAATGAAAGGTAAACAAGAGGGCAGATTTGTGCTTTCGAGAAAGGGTCAGTAAACTACAGCCCTTGGGCCAAATCTAGCTAGACATTAAAAAACTCACTGCTGTAGAACAGATTCTGACTCACAGCGACCCCTCCTTGGGTTTCCGAGGTGGTATCTCTATGAAAGTAGATTGCCCAGTCTTCCTTCAGAGGAGTGGCTGGTGGGTTTGAACCATCAGCCTTCTGGTTAGCAGTCAAATGCCTTAGGCATTATGCCACCAGAGCTACTCAGCTAGACATTAAAACTCAACAAAACAGGACCTCTGGTGCCGTAGTAGGAAGGAAAGTTGGGCAATCTACTTCCATAATGTTACCACCTTGTAAACCCAAGGAGGGATCCCTATGAGTGGGATCTGACTCCATGGCAGTGAGTTTGGGTTTTTTTTTTTTTTTTTTTTTTTTGACTGTAGTGCCTAAGGCATTTGACTGCTAACCAGAAGGCTGGAGGTTCAAACCCACCAGCCACTCCTCAGAAGGAAGATGGGGCAATCTAGCTTTTGTAAATAAAGTATTATTGGAACACAACCATGTCCACTCATATTATACATAGTATCTATGGTTGCTTTAGCACTCAAACAGCCAAGTTGACCAGCTGCAGCAGAGATTGTATGGCCCACACAATCTAAAATATTTGCTATCTGGCCCTTAGAATAAGTTTGTCAACCCCTGCTCTAGAAAGATTATTTTGCCTTTTGCATAAAGGATGGTTTTGCATGGCTACAGATCAAGATAAGAGAGGTCAGTAAGGAGTCTGTTGCAACTCTCCAGGCAACAGATGATTGTGGCCTTAGTAAGGGATGAGAGTAGGATAGAGAGGTGGGCTTGACTTTGAAAGCTACAGGGAGGAAAAAAACACCTGGGGAATATAATTTATTATTATTATTTTTTAAATCACAAGTGCCAATTAAAAGAACTTCAGACCCCACAGGGCTTCACTGATATAAAAAATTCAGTTTATTTTTCTTAATCACTAAAATGTTCCCTTAAACATCATGTTTAGCAGAGTGCTGCAGGACTGACAGAGCACCCCATTCAAGGCTGTTTAAAAGTATTTTAAATAATTATTCTCAAGATTTGGTTATAGGCAAGTTAGAGCAGAGCAAACGCAATGCCAGATAACCTGATGAATTTTCTTCCTGTCTTCATCTATGTTGCAACAAGCCCAAACCCCACAAATTCTTTGGCTATGTTCTAAGGCTGCTGTTGGCATTGGGAGGGCACCCTGGTGGTTGGTTGCCAAGCATGGAAATACCGTATTTGACTAAGATTTATTTTTGAATACACATGTCAAATATTATGTCTTATTTATCTTTCTGTCTCCTACAGTGCCTGGCAGGGTGTCAGGCCCATAGAAAGTCACTAATAAATCATTTTAGTTAAGAAGAGAGGGAGGGAAGAAGAAAGGAAGGAAAGTTAAGGCAGGAGGGCAGGACACAGCTACTCAGTTTTTCACTCAGTGCTTAACATTCACACTCCAGGAGAAGGTAACCCAAGAGCGGGAGCACTGTGTGGGTAGGAGCCCCCAGGCAGTAGCAGAGCCTGGAGGAAAGATACCCAGTACTGATTCCTAAGAGCTACAGCGATACCCACCATAGAAATTCTAGGTAAGAGACTGCTTAAATCTCACAAAAAATCTTGTGGCCTTGCAGATTAAAAACTGTTTTTCCAACATCTCTTCCAAACCCCCTAATGACAGAAAATGAACATCCAGTTCCAAGATCTTGAAGTGTAGTTGAAGTAGCGAGGTGTCAGCATGAAACATATTTGAAATTTCAGGTTTTACCTTTAAAAGCCATATACTCTTGGAAATGCTCTATTTTTGATCTAGGTAGTAGTTACAACAGACCGTTCACTTTGGTAAAGTTTCATCCAGGTGTACACTTGAGATTGGTGCCATTTATGTATGCATGCTACTCTTCAATTTTAAAAGCTTACTTTAAAAATGTACTTTGCTCAATTTTATATTTGTATTTTAGAAAAGTCCTAGAAAGGTATTTAGAAACATATCTCTCTTGCTAAAGCTTTGAGCCATGCAGGCTCTCTGGAATAATGTTCTAGAGTGTTTATACTAGTACACCAATGGTAGGTACTCTTGGACAAGGCTGTGGGGCAGTGACGTTCATGAATCCTAGTTCAAGAAGGACAGTATAAAGAAAGTGCCTGAGCAAATTAAGCTGTTCATAAATCATCAACATATTTTCTCATAAAGAAATACTTCATAGGCAAGTGGCATTATTTTTACAGAAGACACTCTTAGCATGATATTAACTATACTACAAGGAAGGCATAGGGGAACGATTTCTTTGAGTGCATCCATTAGGCCAGCTGTGTCTGTTTGTGTGACATGGATTCTGACAACAAAAACACTGAAAGGAAAATGTATCACCATTTGAATATAATAATATAACTAAATATAATATTAAAGGTATCCCAAGTAGAAGGGCTCAAAAAGCCTTGGACAAGAAGGAGTTATTAACTGTGATACTAATATCATCCTTATGATTTGCTAAGGCAGTCTCTGCTCTACACCCTTATGACACACAACTTGCCTGGTAATATTGTTTCCAACAGGGAAGTACAAATGAATTTTTAAAATTCTGGACAGAAATCTAAAGTGTCTCCATCATACCTGTACTGTGTTGAATAATGTTCCCCAGTATTCCATGTCCTCCTAGAACTGTGAATGTGACTTTGTATTTGGATATAGTGTCTTTGCAGATGTAATCAAGTTGGGATAAGGTCATACTGGATTAGTTTTGTAGTTTGGTGCCATCGAGTTGGTTCCAACTCATAGTGGCTCTGTATAAAACAGAACAAAACACTGCCCGGTCTTGTACCAGCCTCACAATATTTGCTATGCCTGAGCCCATCATTGCAGCCACTGTGTCAGTCCATCTCCTTGAGAGTATTCCTCTTTTCTGCTGACCCTCTACTTAACCCAGCATGACATTCTTCTCCAGGGAATGGTCCCTTCTGACAACATGACCAAAGTGGGTGAGACAAAGTCTGGCCATTCTTGCTTCTAAGAATTCTGGCTGTACTTCTTCCAAGAAAGATTTGTTTGTTTGTTTGTTTTTCCGGCAGTCCGTGGTATTTTCAATATTCTTCACCAACAGCACAATTCAAATGCATCAATTCTTCTTTGGTCTTTCTTAATCATTGTCCAGCTTTCACACGCATATGGGGCTATTGTAAATACCATGGCTTGGGTCAGATGCACCTCAGTCTTCAAAGGGACATCCTTGCTCTTTAGCACTTTAAAGAGGTTTTTTTTTTTTTTGCAGCAGATTTGCCCAGTGCAATACATCATCTGATTTCTCAGCTGCTGCTTCCATGGGCATTGATTATGGATCCAAGTAAAATGAAATCCCTGACAACTTCAATCTTTTCTCCATTTTTTGTGATGCTGCTTACTGGTTCATTTGTGAGTATTTCTTTATGTTGAGGTGTAATCCATCCTGAAGGCTGTAGTCTTTGCTCTTCATCAGTAAGTGCTTCAAGGCATCTTCACTTTCAGCAAGCAAAGCTGTGTCACTTGCATATTGCAGGTTGTTAATGAGTCTTCCTCCAATCCTGACGCCTCTTTCTTCTTCATATAGTCCAGTTTCTTGGATTATTTTCTCAGCATACATATTGAATAAGTATGGTAAAAAGATACAACCCCAATGCACACTCTTCTTGATTTTAAACCATGCAGTATCCCCTTTGCAGTAGTTAAGGTGGTGTGTCAATTTGGCTAGGCCTGGATGAGTGGCTGGGCAGCTGGATGAAATATTCCCCACGATGACACTGATAATCAACTCCATGGTGGAATCTACTGTGAGCAGCTGAACAGCTGCCTTAGGGATGTGGTCTGCTTCCCATATATAAGAAACAGCTTTGGGAATGGTCTCCAGTCTTTTGTCATACTTGAACCCTGTATGCAGCCAAATCATTGTTAAACAGCCTGCCATGCCCTACTGATCTTGGGACTTCATCTGGCCTTAAATCAATGGCCTGCCATGTTGTTTGGTAACATCGGGACTGTGCCATTTTATCTGTCAACCTTGGGCTTGTTAGCTTCAGCAGCCAGCTGTCTGAGTAAAGCTTCACTGGGCCAGGAGCAAGAGGCAGAGCTAAAGCCCAAGGTCCAGGGGCTTTCACCCAGCCCCTAGAGCCTGGTACTTTGAAATCAGACTTAAAGCCTCCAAATCATAAGAAAACTACTGTTTGTTAAAGCCATCCCATTTGTGGTATATTCTTGTCAGAGCAGCAGTAGGTAACCAAAATACATTGTTCTAGTCCAATAACCATGTCTTGGTCTATGTACAGTTTCCTCATGGGCACAATGAAATGTTCTGAAATTCCCATTCTTTGTAATGCTATTCATAAATTGTTATGATCCACACAGTTGAATGTCTTTGAATAGTCAGTAAAACACAGGGTGGGCCCTAAATCCGATATGACTAGTGTCCTTATAAGAAGGGAATTTGGACACAGAGATACAGATATACAGAGAGGAGAATACATTGTGATGGCAGAGACAGATTGGAGTGATGTATCCACAAGCCAAGAAATGCCGAGAATCTAAGAACAGGCAAAGGACTATCCCCTAGAATATTCAGAGAGCACCACCCTGCCAACACCTTGATTTTGGACTTCTGGCCTCCAGAACCATAAGAAAATAAATTTGTGTTGTTTTAAGCCACCCAGTTTTGTGACACTTTGTTACTGCAGCCCTAGGAAACTAATATAATGACTTATCCTCTAATAAATGTTATGTTGACAAGATGGTGCTGGTGCCTAGAGAGTCCTCTGATGAAGATCTGGGAGGAGATCAGTCAAGATCAGACTGTATTCACTGCTGAGCATGCTCCATGCCCAACAGCAGGAATGGATCTGTTGAATTACTAGGATGACAGGTCTCTGTCTTACTTCAACCTAGATAAAGCTGAACACTTAGAAGACCAACAATGTATTGCTACTGATGTG
This sequence comes from Orycteropus afer afer, assembly GCF_000298275.1. Classification (NCBI taxonomy): domain Eukaryota; kingdom Metazoa; phylum Chordata; class Mammalia; order Tubulidentata; family Orycteropodidae; genus Orycteropus; species Orycteropus afer. The sequence continues at coordinate 3,383,612 of NW_006921876.1, forward strand.
TCTCTATAGATATCTACATGGCTCTTTCTTTCCTAGTCCACATTGCTAGTCTTGTTGGTTCTGTGATCTTGGAGAAGGGTGGGCACCTGCACTCTAACTGAGGCCTTATCCAGGGTCTGGAATGCAAGAGGGTTGTATGACAGTGGCATGATGACTAGAGGCACAGCCCTTTCTCCAGAGGTAAATGAACAATGATAATTACAAGCTCCGGTTCTAAAGCCAGACAGCCAATATCCCCTGGGAGTGGGGAACTCTGATTCCTAAAGCTCCCAAAACTGTGAAATAAAGGAAGCAATAATTCTCTAGCAACTGCAACTGATAAAGTAGACTCCTCTAGAAATCCTACCTCACAGAGACAGCCTATTAGTTACTGGAGAAGAGAATTTATGGCTGCCAAATGACTGTAGTTTAAGGTTAATATTTTGTTCCTTTCGAGTTGCTATAGTTGAATAATGGAATTGGATTGACCACTTTCTCTGCCCCTGATTGGCTGTTTTATTTCTTATGTTCATGCCCTGTCTATTTCAGAACAATAAACATAACAGCAGAAATTTAGGAGTCCTGAAATCAGATTTCTTTTTCCTGCACAGCCTCTGGAGGAAGAATTCCAATTCATGAGTCTCATTAATAAGGCAAAAAAATTTCCTCTTGATTATCCCATTTCAAAAGCAAATAAACACAAGTACTGAAAATACTAAAAGTAAAAAGTGCTGATACTCTATAATCTAATCAAGGAAAAGCAGAGTAAACAAAGTTGTCCATAAATCAGGGTTCCAGTGGAAAGCCTGCACATCTGCTCCTCTTCTCTGTCCTGGGATTTAGGAGCTTCAGTCTGAGGATGCCAGCTGCCAAAATACTCAGGCAAAACTCAAAGAGGGTTGATTGTTCACAATTAGAATTTTTTTTTTTTTTTTTTTCCCCTAGAGGCTTTGTACCTTCAAGGAATTCTAGCTGCAGTGATTTCACTCATCCTACTTTCAGACCTAGGAACCAGAGAAATGGGGAAGAATAATTTGATGACTAAAGTGTTCCTGACACAAGCCATGGTCCTTTAAATTTCCTCATATGTATGCTAAAAGTGAAATGAAAAAGGAAGACAGAACAACTGATGCCTTCCAATTGTGGTGCTGGTAAAGAATACTGACTGCCAGAAGAACAATCAAATCCAACTTACAAGAAATGTAAATAGAATGCTCCTTAGAAGTAAGGATGGTGAAGAACAGATACATATGCACACCCATATTCATCTCAGCACTATTTACAATAGCCAAAAGATGGAAACAACCTAGGTGTCCATCCACCTAGGATGGATAACCAAACTATGGTACATAGACACAATGGAATACTATGCAACGCTAAAGAATAATGTAGAATCAGCAAAACACCACATAACGTGGATGAACTTGGAGGACATTATGCTGAGTGAAATATGTCAATCACAAAAGGACAAATATTGTATTAG
>NW_006921876.1:3386313-3387546 GCF_000298275.1 Orycteropus afer afer
GGAAAGTGAATTTGCTCTATAAATCTTCACCCAAATCACAATCAATCAATCAATCAATCAAATAAATAAATAAATAAATAGTACTGACATGGCAAAAAAAAAAAAGAAAAGGTAAGAACGGTGAGACTTCAGCTGAATTACTTTGAACATGTCATCAGGAAAGACCAATCTCTAGAAAACGACATTGTGTTTGGTAAAGCAGAGTCAGCAAAAACTAGAGAAACCCTCCATGGGATTGATTGACACAATAGCCACAGCAATGGACTCAAACATACCAACCAACCATCATGAAGATGGCCCAGGAGTAGGCAACGTTTTGTTCTGTGATATATAAGGTCGCCATGAGTCAGAGCTGATTCAACAGACAACTAAAAATAGCAATGCTTCCTCGTTCAGAGAAGGCAACCTTGAATCCTGGAAAGGTAAGTTGCTTTTTTACAGTCTTAAAATAAACTGGGAAACAAACTCAGGCTTCCAGGTTTTGCAGCTCATTTCTCTCAAGCATCAACTGGCTAGCTGGCAGCAGGTGTATAGGAAGTGACAAATCCAGGATAAAGCCAAAGGCAAGATGAGGGAGAGAGACTGATATTCTACAAGTAGCATAGAGAAAGCTAGGGAATGAGGAAGTTTGGTTAGGTCCTGGCTCCACCAATCTCAAGCTGTGCCATTTGGACAATTTCTCTATTTGCCAGATTCCTCAGCTGTAAAGTAGATGCAGTAATACCCACCTCACTCTTTAGTGGGATGTTGTAAGAATCAAATAATATAGTGGATATAAAAGTGGTTTGAAAGGAATAACACATAATATAAGTGTAATAAATTGTAAGAACCAACAGAACTCAGTTCAACCGTAAAAAAGATATTTTGGGAAAAATTGGGACATTTGTAAACATGGACTGGGTATTAAATAGAGTGGTCTGGTGGTGTAGAGGGTAAGGCATTTGGCTGCTAACCAGAAGGTCAGTGGTTCAAAACTACCAACTGCTCCATAGGAGGAAGATGAGGCAATCTACTTCCGTAAAGATTTACAGCCTTGGAAACCCAGTGGTGGTTGGAATTGACCCTTTGGCATGGGGTTTGTTTTGTTTTTTTTAGTTTTAGGTGGCAGCAATGGTTTGTGTTTGACTACTAACCTAAAAGTCAATGGTTCAGAAGATGGCGGACTAGGCAGAAGGACTGCACAGACCCTCTTCAACAAAGAAAAGGGAAACCAATTAACACAGACACAGAAGA